>NC_068302.1:13546186-13854257 GCF_025860055.1 Xyrauchen texanus | reverse complement strand
AAATGCTGAATACCATCATGATTGAAAATGTAACACTGATTTCGACAGTTCAATAAACAAGTAATTCATATTAAGTCACTTACATTTTAGATGCAATATTGACTTTTTGTTCTATTTTAAAACAAAGATCCCAGCAGAAACAGAACGCATCTCACAGTCAACCGTGTTTTCATTACTAAATGATTCAGTGTTTTAAACAAATCGGTTGAGTCAAAGATTCAATGACCCATTCATGAACGACTACTTTATTCTTGATGAATCAGCTGTTTGAACGAATCGTTTGAACAAATGACTCAATGACTCGCTTAACACCGCAGCCGCTTATCCCTTACCCACCTGTGGCCGTGATGTCCCTTGCTTGAGGCTATGGCTTTTGCAAGTAACGTTAGACCAACTAGTATCGTTGGAATGGCTAGCCTCTGCAGTGTTGGGAGTTGGATCGACCTCTTGTGAACTGCTACACCCTGGGTCTTCTCCCCTCGCTGCTCTCTTCTGCCAACTTTGGTGGTCTTTGATTAAAGAAACGCCGTAGATCCATGGTAACTGTCACACGAAATAGCTCAGCATAGTTGTTTAAATAAAATAACAGCTATCGTTATTAAGGGCTACTATGCTTAGGACACAAACAAACATTCCCGCGCTCACTATCGACAAACCAATCAAATCCATTTAAAAATATTATTTTTTAAATCAGACCAAACACATTTTTATTTTTATTCAGGAGTTTATTCATCATGTATATACAAAACGACAACTTACCAACTTGTAACGAAAGTTACAGTAGCCTATTGATAAAAAATATAAATAAAAGTGCAAACAAGCAAGGACTGGTGGTTGGTCGACTCCCGCGGGACTACTAACATTCACGACTAGATTTGATGGTCGAGTGCGGGCGCGGGCGGTAATGGGTTGCGGGAGAATAAAACGATTTGTGGGACTCCCTATCTAAATAAAACATCCAAAAACAAATACATTGTTATTCATCTATTGCACAAAAGCAATAAGAACATCTAAACAAAATAACAATTTACATTATAACGTGTTTTTGCAGCGTTGTGCAATGTAGCCAATCACAGACATATGTGTTGATTTCTAAAACGCAATGGCCAATCAGATGCATTTCAGATAAAATCCACTCACCGCTCAAAACGTTGGAGTTTTTGTTCAGTGCTGAATTCTGCATGCTGCATAATAAAAGAGCTTTGTGAGATCGCGATGAAATGAGATGTGAGACGTGACGTAGAGTTGATGAAGGGAGACAGGATCGTCCAGGGCGGGCACTAGTGACTCACAGGGCGGGCCAGGCCCCCCAATGCCCGCCCATGGCGCCGGGACTGAGCTGATGTCTTCTTGAGTTGATACCTAGTTGCAGTGGTAAATAGCTGCCGCATGTACTCACAATGGTGATGTAATCAAACTGCGGTTTGGACCCAAATCATTTGATTTAAACAGAGACCAGTGGAAATTAACTTGGATTCGGTTTAAGCAATCGAGCCAAGTGTGAAAGGTTTCTTAGTGTAGATTGCTATGAAGTAAATTCCCCTCAAGTTCAACTCACTTTCTGGTTGCAAACTTAGTGGAACTTGTCCATAGTGCTCATAGCTGTTCTTCAAAAGTGAAACATGTTCCGCAAAGTTTGCCAACCACAAAGTGGCCAAATACTGTTAATCTTAATTTTGACCAATATATCTATTGTTTAATCATTTAAAACCTATCAAACTTTATTTGGTTTGCTTTAAAAGTGTACTTATGGTATATTTCTTCAAACTAAACTCCACTTGTGAAAGTTTCCTTGATATATTGTTATCTAATGCAATGACATCCATTCATATATGTTTTAGTGTGTTTTATAATGTCCAAATACTTTTTGGGGCTGTTTGGGGTGACTCTGTATATGCTATTTAAGGATGCATTGTGCTTTTTTGAGTGTGTGTGTGTGTGTACAAAGGAGGAAGTGGGATTGATGAGAAAGTTGTAGCGTGACATTAAATCGTACACACAAATGCATTTCATAGCCAAGTAAGGCACAGCCTCAGCTGCTCCCTCAGTTGTCTACAGCAAAATAAATGCCCCAGAAAGTTTTTTTTTTCAGACCCCTGTGTTGTAATTTATGTCCAGCAGTTCAATGTGCACGATGTGGAATGTGCCCTTCACCATGGATCATTTCATAGCAATCTTTCACAAATGAAATGCATCACTTTGTCCGTGCTATAATATTGACTGACATAAAAAATGTTTTATTATATTTAGTAAAATGTTGGCATCAGATGGTTGTATTTGTTTTGTTCCTATACAAGCCTGATATACTGTGTGAAAGTGTAAGATTGTGGTATCCAACTGACCTAGAAGAGGCAAACTAGTTCTAAGTTTTTTTTATCTACCTAAATTCACATATTTTTAAAATCTGTTTTAAATATGCTTTTCGTATTTTTCCTTAACCTGTAAGCTCTTTCTTACAGTCAGATGTAGTTATTTTATTTTCAGATTTTTTTTTTTTATCTTCTCACTCTGATAAGGTGTCAGTGTTGTTACAGAGACAGAAAGAGATAATGAGACTTATGCAGAGAGGGATTGTGGGATGTGCCATCTAACTCAAGAAATCTCTCTAAACTAAATAAAAGAGTAATCTCTTTATTCTTATAAAAGACAACCTCTGCTTTCTGTCTCTGTCTCTCACCTCTCGTGTCTGTGTCGACTTATTTGTCACTCGTTCGCTCTGTAGAACCCGAGGGCTAGGTGCTAATTTCAGCCCCCTTTGGAAGGCGGTACATGAAAAGAATAGGATCGTCTTTTGAGGTCTAACATGTGAGGAACTGTCATTTTAAAGCCTGTTGCCTTTTTTTTTCAGATCACAAAATGTGGTTTGTACTTTAACTCCACTTCTTGTGTCTAACTACCTAACAACCCCATCATCCTCCTTTTTTTCTTTGCTTTTATGTTCTGACCGTCTTCAGTGGGTGTGATTTTTAACACTTAAAGCTCTCAAAGACATTGAGGTTTTTCCTGATGGTAAATAGGCTTCCTTTAGTAGCACCAGAACCTTGATACACCAGTCTTTCCTGGAAACATTTTCCTGTTTTTATGTTGGTTTGAAATTTTTGATGAACTTTCTCACTCTCATAACTTAAAAGACATTGAGCTTGACAAATGCAGTCAGCACTACAATTTGTGTAAATGTAAAAACATTGTACAAGTTTTTTACTTGCTTTGTTATCATGTTGTAAAATGGTCCCACATTAATCGGCATATTGGGTCTCTTAATTTTAAGGAATGTTAGATTTATTATTATTATAATTTTTTAATCATGTAGTAGCATAATTTTATGCAAACTATGGGACAACTGATAATTACGAATATATTTTTATTTTACTACATTGAATTGAATAATTTCAATCAAACAATTTTATGTTGCATGATTTTCATTGTTTTATACTGTCAAGAGATCAAAACTGTTGACATGAGCCACTTAGGTAGGAAGGATAAATAGATACATTTGTTAAAAACTTTGTACTTTGTCGGTTAATTTTATTATATATTTAAGTGTAAAATACTTATATATGATATTAGTACTCCCTTGGTACTAGGGTTGTGCCGATGGACGATATCATCGTCCATCGTGATGGCTGACCAACATCACGATGTAGAGCCACCATCGTGATGCCACGCCCCCTTTTGCGAGTCTTGTTAGTGTGACTCACTAATCCTAGTCTCTTCTATAGTTAACCTAAAAACTTTTCAGGGATTGCTCTGTAAATTAAATTGAGAATATAGCTAATGCATATATGCTATTTTAAATACTGTAGTTTATGCCAGAGACGTGACGTGTTAGTCTGTGAAAATACCGTGTCAGGCAGGCTACACAAATATTGATCTTGACATTGTTAGCTTCTTGTCTTTTTTTTACATGTCTTACACTGTACATTTAGATTAAAATATTTTATTTTAAGCCTTTATTAATTAATTATTAGTAGTTGTAGTGTCTCAGAAAATCTTGCTCATTGTCACATAGCTCTTGTACACTGAAGCGGCAGTTTAAGATAAACCCAGACCAGCGAACGTCAAATAACTTTTGTCTGGTTAATACTTTTAAAGAAACGTTTCCTTGGCCATAAATCCATAATGTCAAATCAAATGAAAGAAACAAGGTGAATATGAATAACACACATTTATTAAAACATAGAAGAACAACAAATAAAGAACAGGAAAACGGGAACAACACTCAGACCGAAACTCGGCATTAACATTTCACTTATAATTAGCAGCACAATTAACTTCAGCACAGGCTACAAAATAAATTATGTTATTGAAATATTGTAAAGTGGTCATATGAACTACACAAATGAACGTTTAAAAAATAATATGCAAAATCGAATAGCTCCACAACGGATGGCGGAAAATGCGTAAAGAAGTCTACTATCTTTCACCATAGACCATGTTTAAATTTCGATGTTTCTGGCCAGAAATACCAACATATTCACTTTATCTGGTTTTAATAAGCTGCGGATTGGAGTAGGCCTAACTACACTACCCGCTGTGCTGAAGACCCGCTCTGATGGAGTACTGGTAGCACATATCCACAGATATTTCCGTGCTAATCTTGCAATGAACGGAAACATTTTGTCGTCCTCTTCCCCATCAATGGCCATTTCCTGCAGGTACATGGTCATTTCTGCCTCGACCTTTTGCTCATCAGTGAGCATGGCTGTGGCTGCTCTCTTCGCAAGAAGGCTGCCCAAAGACGGCTTTTTTTTCTTAGGCGCAATATATTAAAAAGCCCGGATGAGTAGGCTACTAATTAGTTGGGCTAGTAAAATAACGAAATTATAGTTTTTCAGTAGAAAAAAAATATCTATGTAAAGAGATATATTAAAATAAAAAGTGCTTAAAAGTGCACAACTCTTCTTAAGTGGAAGAAACATTTTTCCCCCTTACATGCAACCTATTGGATAGCGCGGATGAGGCAGTTGGGATAGTAAAATAACGAAATTAGAGTTTTTAAGTGGAAAATAGTATTTATGTAAAGAGATATATTAAAATAAAAAGTGCACAACTCTTCTTAAGTGAAAGCTAAAAAAAAATGCTTCACGTGTCGTGCAACCTACTGATAAAGCGCCGACGAGCCATTAGTTGGGTTAGTAAAATAACGAAATTATAATTTGTCATATCATTTTTGAAAATTATATGAAATTATAACTACTATAGAAATTGTCTACTATATACTCATTATGGTTCCCAATTCACTGCTTGTGTGTCCAGCATAACTAGAATCCATTCTTTAGTTCTTTTGTGTTTTTATGAATGATTTTTGTCACAGCATCTTTTTACCAATATGCTGCCCACTTGTTTTCTCTTGAGCTATGTATGTTAGAAACTAAATTCTCCCTTTGTCTCTCTTTTTATTTTCTTATTTTTCTCCTTCTCATTCACTCTATTTCTCTCAAGATAACTTAAAGACGTGTTTCATCTATCCACTTGGTTCTTATTTTTTTCTGCATCTCTATCATGCTTTTCTACAGCTTCAATCCTGTTTTATTTCATCGATGCATTTCTTCTGATCTTCTTAATAACTCTCTCTCTCTCTCTCTCTCTCTCTCTCTCTCTCTCTTTGGAGAGAATGCCCAGTCTGACAGCGTTTGAGGTTAAACCACAGATTTAGAGACTCCATCTGCTCCATCCAAAAAGTCACAAACACACAGATGCACACGTGGGCCTAGAGGACAACACGCATATCTTCTGTGATGTGAAAGCTTGCTGCTTTTTCAGATCGCAGGGTGACAAAAGCAGGAACTTGTTCCAACTAGGGATTTTCTTTGTTGTGCTTCATCTCTTCTTTCAGGAGCATGCAATTTCCAACAGTGTATCTTTTTTAATCACACCGCCATCAAAGCAGTCATGCAGATGTAGCACACATGCAATTTAAGCTTATAAGAATTATTTCCAGTTTATGTTTGCTCTAGGTTTTGTTGTTGTTGTTTGGCACCAATCATTTCACGCACATCTGGAGATTATTCTAAATGAAACAGGATGCATTTAAGTTGATTGCTCTCAAGGGAAATTGCTTCTGCTTTTGTTGTCATAGCCAAAAGGTGGTGCTATAAATAAACAAAGGGCAGCACGTAACATTATAGCTATGTGTAATTGAGGCATGTCATCTTCAGTTAAAGTTCAGTGAGCATAGTGCTTTATCGTTGGGAATGTGAAAGGACCTTGTAAAGAGAATCAAGAGTTTACCATTTCTTCAGTTTAAGTTCAGTGCAGCGTTAATTGCTGTGCAATGTCAAAAAGCAATTGTTACTGAAGAAATTGTTAATGTATAAGGCTTTTAGAAAATGTGAGTGTATTTCAAACCTAGAGGAACATTTATTGCTCAAAGGTTTCTCTCTCTGAGCTCAAGAGATTCAATGTGTTACGAATGGGCAGCGAAGGCAGACGAGGAGATGCGGATCCAAATGCAGTAAAGCTTTATTAACAAAACAAACAAGGCAGGTACAAGGAAAACTCGGGAACAAAGGAAAAACCCTCAATGGGGAAATAAACACAAGACTGAGAAAACAGGCAGGGAACACATACCGGGCTGACAACATTCAACGATAGACAAGGACTGAACCAAGAACCAGGGTATAAATACATAAACATAGGAAAAAGGGGCCAATGAACAAACAGAACTCAAACAAGATAACAAGGTGATGAACAGAAGCAAAATGGCAAATTAACGAGGGACAGGTGAAAACAATAACAGAGAACACGAACGCTGACAAGGAGACTATGGAACTAAACAAAGGACAAAAGTAAAAACTACGGAAAACAAAAGGGACAAAAAAGGTAAACAAGGGGCAATGGTGACACAAGACAAGGTATCCCTAACATAGCCCCCCCTCAAGGATCGGATTCCAGACGATCAAAAAATAACAGAACAAAAAACAGGAAGAACAAATGTCCATTGACTGGGGGGGAAGCTTGTGGTGGGCAGACAGACCAAGGGGAGCAACGAAGGGGAGACAGGCAGTCCAGGGGGCCATGAGGGGTAGACAGACAGTCCAGGGGGCAACGAGGGGCAGACAGGCAGTCCAGGGGGCCACGAGGGGCAGACAGGCAATCCAGGGGGCAACGAGGGGCAGACACACCTTCATCTATGCCTACGCACCAACAATGACCAACACAGATGAAGTCAAGGACAAGTTTTATGAAGAACGGCACTCCCTCATAGCCATGGTTCCCAAAAATGACAAACTTCTTTGTGTGGCGCCGACTGCTGGACAGACCACCGCCTCATTGTCTCATAGATGAACATCTGCATTCAACCCAAGCATCACCCCAGAAAACAAAGGACCCTCGACGATTGAACATCAGCAAACGAAAGATTGCTATAGTTAGCCAGTCCTTGGCCAACACTCTGGAAGAGAACCTGAAAAGCACCTCACAGGACAGAGAGGACGTGGAAGCTAGTTGGGCAGCCCTGCGTGATGTTGTCTACAGTACTGTTACAGAGATCCTGAAGCACTCTAACAGATGCAACAAGGACTGGTTTGACAACAACTGCACTGAGATCAAACAGCTGCTGGAGGAAAAACATCATTTCTACAGAGCCTCTGATCTCAGTGACTCAATGTCTACCTCCAAGAAGGATGCCTTGAGCAACATACGAAGACCAATCCAGCAGAAGCTGCAACAGATGCAGGACTCCTGGCTGTGTGCAATGGCAGATGAGATTCAAGGATACGCAGACAGGACTTCTACTGAAAGAGGTCTATGGACCCACCTTCTCAGGATCATCCCCTCTCCTTAGTTCAGATGGAACAATGCTGATCACTGACAAGGAGAAAATATTGGAGAGATGGGTGGAACATTTCACCAGCATTCTAAATCGTCTATCAGCAGTCAACATTGAGGCCATAGGTCGGCTGCCGCAGGTACCAGTCAACACAGCCCTTGATGACCCTCCTACCTTTGAAGAACTGCAGGCAATCCATCTTCTGTCCAGTGGCAAAGCACCTGGTTTGGATGCCATTTCAGCTGAGGTCTACAAAGAAAGTGGCACTGCCCTTATTGAGAAACTTCATCAGCTCTACCTGGTTATGTGGCAGCAAATGAAGATACCCCAGGATTTTAAGGATGCCTCCATCATCCACCTGTACAAGCGCAAAGGCAACCGAAATGTCTGTAATAAATATCGGGGAATCTCCCTAATGTCCATCGCAGGCAAGATCCTCGCCAGACTGCTTCTCACCCGCCTCACTAAACACTTGGACCAAGGACTGCTTCCAGAGAGTCCGCGCAGATTCCGTAAAGAGCGAGGTACTATTGATATGGTGTTTGCTGCCAGACAGCTGCAGGAAAAATGCCAGGAACAGTTAACCGACCTGTTCTTCATCTACGTGGACCTAACTAAGGCCTTTGACACTGTCAGCAGAGATGGCCTCTGGAAGATCATGGCAAAGCATGGGTGTCCTGCAAAGTTAATTTCCATGGTGTGACAATTCCACGATGGTATGCAAGCCAGAGTTCAGGACAATAATGAGATGTCTGAGCATCACAAACGGTGTCAAGCAAGGATGTGTCCTTGCACCGGTACTTTTTAGCCTCATATTTTCCGCCATGCTGACTGATGCCTTCAGGGACGGTGACATAGGAATCGCCTTCAAGTACCGCAAAGATGGGAAAGTGTTCAACCTGAGGAGGATGCAAGCAAAAACCAAGACTATGACAGACATCATCAGAGACATCCTCTTTGCTGATGACTGTGCCCTCAACGCTGCCTCAGAAGCTGACATTCAACATAGTATGGACAAGTTCTCTGAAGCCTGCACTAACTTCGGTCTTAACATCAATACAACAAAGACAGAAGTGATGCACCAGCCAGCCCCTGGAAAGCAGTATGTGGAACCCAGCATCACTGTCAATGACCGTAGATTGAGAGCCGTGGACAAGTTCACCTATCTTGGCAGCACTTTGTCCCGCAGTGTCGTGATAAATGATGAAATCAGTGTGAGGATAGCAAAGGCCAGTGCAACCTTCGGGATACTGCGTGATAACGTATGGAGCAGAAGGGGCATCAGTATTCAGACAAAGCTTAAGGTGTACCGGGCATTCGTCCTACCCACGCTGCTGTACGCCTGTGAGACATGGACAGTCTACCAGTGCCATGCCAAAAAGCTCAATAACTTCCACACCACCTGCCTCAGAAGACTCTTGGACATCAGGTGGCAAAACAAGATCCCTGACACAGAGGTTCTTGCACGTGCAGGCCTGCCTAACATCTATACCATCTTGATGCAGACCCAGTTGAGATGGGCAGACCATGTCATTCGCATGCCAGACCACAGGCTGCCAAAGAGTCTCTTCTACGGAGAACTACTGCAGGGCTGACAATTCCAAGGAGGTCAGAAGAAGCGCTTCAAGAATTCACTGAAGTCCTCCCTCACTGTGTTCAGCATCAACCCAGACAGCTGGGAGGAGACAACCCAGGACAGAACCAAGTGGCACTCCGCAGTCCACAATGGCTCTGTGACCTGTGAAGCCAACAGGTCTGCTGCAGAAGAGAAACATCGGCAGGCCAGGAAAGCTAGAGCTAGCAACCCCCATTGCCCAGCCACAATTCCCTGTCCTCACTACCAGAGAACTTTCCGTGCGCAGATTGGCTTCATCAGTCAATAATGTCTTATTTATTATGAAACTGTGTTTTTTTAAAGGCATGAATCACACTGAAGGCCTAGACTTAAAATGCATGGGCCGCCACTGCAATTGATAGATTAATTGATTATCAAAATAGTTGTTTGTTGCAGCTCTGAATAAAGACATTAAAGAGATCTAAATTGTGATTTTTCTCTCTTATTGTCTAAAGTAGTGCAAAGGCATGTTTGTACTGTTAACTAAATGTGTTTGAACTTGTTAGCATGCAGGTTAGTATTGGGTCGTAATGGAGGTACTCAATCATTAGATCTATTATGGTCTCTGTGGGGAGTGTCAGGGACATTTTATAAATTACTCCACAGAGTTTATCAATAAACTGGAGGGTTACTAGTGGTTTGATTTAGGTGTGTGTTGCAGAGAAACGACTTCTGCCTGGGGTGGTGATGGTTACCTGTAGATTGGCATGGGAAGAGTTCTAGATGAGCTAGTAATGATAACAGATGATGTGTGGTGCAAACAGTGTCCAGGTGGAGGGCCGTGGAGCCGCAGCTCTTTAAGAGAGCAGAGTGGAGAACAGGGCTGTCAGCAAAGCTCAAAGTAGAATTTATTACTCCACAAACCAATGACCTTGAACAAAGTTTAACAATATTTCAGTGCAAGGGGTAACATTCAGGAAGTGTGTGTATGCACACGTTACAGTGTTAAAAGTTAACCATAGCTCAGGGAAAAATAGCACTGAAAGTGACAAAAATGCCCCAATTACTTAAATGTGGGGGCACAAAATGCCACCATAGGGAATTACTCATTTATTTTTAAATATGCTACTGTATCTAACATTTAATATATTTAATACTATTCGATTCTAGGCATTATCTAGTTGAAAATGAAATGACACAAGTTGTCCAAACAATGAAAATCATTATATTAAACACAAGATATGGAAGGACACATTATTTTGGGGTCAAAATGATCGCACAGGACATTGACATGTTGCTTCAAACAGTTAATGTACACTGAAATCAACTCCATTTAGTCAAATCTGGTGCCATCCCCCATTAGACGGTTTCTGGTCTTGTTGGAACCAGGAAATAAATGGTTTCACATCATTAATGGTGAGTGCAGTTTAGAGGTTGTATTTTACCTCAAAAAATAATTTTTTCCTCCACTGATGGTTAGGTTTTAGGGTTGGGGTTTGGATTGACTTGACTATTACTTACTACACAACTTAAAAACAACTCCGTTTTGGCATCACTCTTGCTTTTAACAACACTTCCAGCTCTGGCCAGAGGGGCAGTGATTCAAATTTAGGTAAAAACAGACTGATTTCAGAAGCAAAACATTTAATTATCATGGCCAAATTCACAGTGTGTTGAGTCTGGATGGATTTAGTGCCTTTGCTGATACTGTAGTGACTGGTCTCTGTCAGATTACAACAAAATCTACTTTGACAATATACAGCAGATAACTAAATGTAATCTTACATTGAGACTGGCCAGTTTATAAAAAATGTATTCAAGCAGAGTGTTTATATTCTGTTATGATATTTTGTGCATTATTTACAGATACTTATATATTGGATGTTGATTTGATTTGTGCTATTTTTGTAGGTAACACTCATAATTGTTCAGATTGAGAATTTATTTCAATGAATTGATTCAACTGATGTATTTGGCAAAAATGGATGATATGCTGGGCTTTAATTTTGTCCTCATAAAGGTAAAATTCTAGTGATGAACAAAACTAAATAGTTTTAAAAAATGACTAGTCAGTGGGTTTCCTGAACAATGGTCAACTAAACAGTCTTAAAAGAACTGTATAAGCTGTTTTCAGGTTCAACTGACCCTGACTGGATGCGTTTCTTATGGGACAATTAAATACAGTAAAACACATTCTTGTGTTCAAAACTAGCTGGAAGGACTGCAATGGAAAGAAACCGAATGCATGGGTCTCAACAGCATAACATTTGTGGAACAATGAGATACGTGACACAATGACCAAAAACATCTATCTACATGTGTACAGCTGTAGAGGTGGTGCTTTAAAAAAAGATGAATTTAAAGAGTTCCTTGAGGGAAACTGTCTAAGTATAGCACAGTTAACAAGCTAATTGAAATGTGGCCACTCAAATTAAATATATTTATAAAAAACAGACAAATCTGGACTAAATTGGCCAATGTCACTAACTGACAAGTCTACGTATTGATCTTCATGTCACAGCCCTAAAAAATTCCAGGAGACAACATCATTTCATTTCTGAAACGTTTCTGAGTCAAGGAAGTGGCATTAAAGAGCTGAATGTCTTTCACTTAGTTATCCCTCATTTAAACACTCACCATGAGAAGGCAGGAAAAATAGCTTCCCTCAGCCAGTGGCGCCTGCAGCTGTACAGCCGTATGCACTGTGGGTACCATGAGCACTCCGACTGACCTGAGAAATATTTACTCTCAGAATATTTCACCAGTCATGAAATGTGTCCTGTATTTCTGTTGGCAAGAAATGTCCAATTTGCGAATGAATAATTATTTTGAGTCGGTTCTTTTCAGTGAATTGGCCAAACAGGCTTGCAAAACAGTCTGATTTGATTCGTGATTCAGTACAATTAGTTCAGAGCACTCTCTCACTGAATCATTTGGAGCGGTTTCTCACACAGTAAAACAGTATTGGTACATTTATGAATACAGAGAACAAACAGCGCTGGATACAGTGGAAATGAAACAACAGTCAACTGAAACAAAAGTCTGTCTTTTTGAGAGGTAACTTTGAGAAACTTCAGCAAGTGCTCTGTCATGTGAAAAAGGATCTGTTCAAACTGAACGTGTTTTTGCATCCGCTCGTGCTGTTTTTCAATCGTTTTCCATATAAACATTCGCTAGATAAATGCCTTTTGACAACTGTGTCACGTTTCACTGTGTTTTTAGCATCTCTCACAGGAGCGCTGCAATTTAAGATGCCGTATCAAGTTAAAAAGAACTTCTTCAACTGATATAAACGTGTCTCGAGACACCTGTGTTCTGCTCTATTCGTTGTGGTGCATTTTGCTTTTTTTGCGCAAACACGCGTCTGTCTGAACGGATACTGGAAGAAATGCTTTTGCCAATAGTTACATGAATGCTAATCATACTCAAGAAAATAAACAAATGTTTATCTCAAAGTCACCAGAATTTAAAGCTTTGGTGTTGTTTTTTTGCAACCAAATAAAAATCTCACGGGGCACCCTCCTAGATATAAGGTTAATAAGGCGAATTTCTGTGCAAATACTCAGATTAAATCCTGCAAGCGCCCCTGCCTTCAACATTTACACCTGCTCTGGGTGATTGTAACAAATTCTGTTTTTTCTGTTCTTCTTCATTCTTTTGTTGTAGGCATCATGCCATGCATCTCCAGCTGGGTTGGAAGTCTGCCACTAGCTTAATAACATACTTTGTGTTTGAACTTCACAACTTCACAAGTCCAAGAGTTCTACCTGAGGAGAGTAGAAGACATACTCTATCACTGATATCTCAAATGTACACACTGTGTGGTGTGGCTTTCTAAGCATATGATGGATTTTGAGAAGTTTCCTAAAGGGGATTTTGCATGGAAAATCAAGATTTTCTTTGCTCTTTTGAAATGAGAGTGCATTGTACTTTTAGGCATACGCTAGGGGCACAGTGCAAAACTCCCTTCCCAGACCACTTACACTGTAAAAAAAATATATTTTGAGCAAACAGAAAAACTCAAGGCAACATGATGTAGGGTATTACATATATCATTTAGAGATGTGGATGGGATCAGTTAAAATGCTCGCATTCTCACATCATAATATGTAGGATACTTTGCACGCATTCTACCACCATTATATGTAGGGAATAAAGGAAATGCGACATTTAGGAGGGAACATTAAATTGATTTTCATTCTCACACCATATTTGGTTATAAGATATTTGGTATGCTAAATTTAGAAGGGAATTTAGGGTCTTGAAATATGTGAGCTATGGACTAACTTAAACTGTCCTTATTGTAGCTAATTAGGTAATAAAAATGTATAACGGAAGTAGTTGCGCTCGACAACCTTTATAAATTAAATAAATGACAAATAAGTAGATTATTTGTCTTGTCATATTCTCCACCATTAAAATTGTGATACAATGTTTTGTTGTATCCACTCACAAATTCTACTGTAAGGAATTAGCTTTTAATAAGTGAATTATGATGTAATACCCTACATGTAAACGTTCATGTAAAGTTGTTTAATTTGTTTTTTTTACAGTCGTTTTGGGGTTTGATGACATTAAAACGTCATGGCAATGATGTTCTCCTTTATAAATGAAGAAAATTTCTATTTTCTAGTCCCATACTTTCGAACCCGATTCTGAAATACCCATGCCTGACCACAGTCTCAAATTAAACAACCATACTGCTACCACTCAACTGAAAAGCACTGAATCAATCAGTGTTTGTTCAAGGTCGTATATTATGAGGTTGGATGGTGCCTGCTTCATTGGGAAGACTGGGCGCTGTAATCTCTTAAAACAAAATACGCTTTTTCTCAGTGGCCTCAGATTTAATAATTTTCCTATAAATGTATTTAATTTCAGTTAAAGAAAGTTCCCATGGAGTTCCTTATAAAACTTTTAGAACTTGACAATTTGAAAGATCTGATTAGATAGTAATAGATTGGGAATAATTTGTGAAATGTTGAGTGTGGATCCCTGTGCGGTTTATTGTGATGGACTGTTTTATGATTATGACGGCCGTGATTACTCTTCCATTAATCTCACTTTCAATTACAGCATTACATCATATTTACCAGGATGCTTTTATTTCATTTTGATTAGTTTATTTATTTATTTATTTTGCCTTAATGTGGCATTCACTGCTTCATGAAGGCCCAGACAAGAACACTTTTTAATGCTCGCTTTTCCCGTCTTCTTAATCACAGTGCGTAAATACAGGGGAGTATGAAGTAGTTCTTCAAAAATCCCTGAGTCACTGTGCTCTCACCTACCTGATGATTTGACATCAGTAGTCATAAGGGATGGGGCTTGATAAACGGAAGCCATTTGCTAGACAGGGGCTGAAACTCCCCCTACCTGATGAGAAGCTTCAGTGTTGCTGCTGATTTATGATGTCACAGCACCATAAAGGGTGTTCAGAAGCAGGAAGAGATTCATTAAGAAGCCTGTCCAGGTTTTTAGTGAAGTCCAAGAGAGGTGCTTGGAATACTGATGAGCCCTCAAATCTGTGCTGGTTTTGTCCTTAAAATCTCAGTTTAAAAATGCAGCTTTCTCAACAACACACTAGGGATGGTCACGACTGCCCCAGTACGTGGAAGTAACAGGAATGATTGCTCATGAAATAATTTATTCAAAATCTTTACACTACCAATCGAAATTCAGTAACTATTATACACAATGGTCTAATTTTTATTTCTGTGTCATGCAACAGCCAAAATTGTCAGTTTGATGCATGAAGAACATAAATTAGAAGTTAATGCGCCATGAACTAACATATATATATATATATATATATATATATATATATATATATATATATATATATATATATATATATATATATATTAACTAACATTAACAGAGATTAACAAATGCTGTTAAAAATGTATTGTTCATTGTTAGTTCATGTTACCAACTGCATTAAATAATTTTAACAAATGGAACCTAATTGTAAAGTGTTAAAGAATAAATATATATTGTATTTGTTAATTTAAATATTACACTTGTCCACTATTAACCCTTTAATGAGCAATCAATCATTGAAAGTTCACAACCTTCTTGACTTGTGATTTCAGGAGCCCTGACCACAGCAGCGACCTGTCAGATACTTCTCTGTTTATGATTTAGGCTTTACTGTGGTACCAATACTTTCACCACTTTCAAATATTTTAACTGTTACAAGTAAATTTACCAAAATAATTAGTTGAAACTGAAACGGCAGCATTCTTTGCACCGGTAGTGAGACTTACCAAAGGCAAGTTGCCACATCTTGTTTTTTAGATTGAGCACATTACTTATTTCCACACTTCCAATTACAGTCCAACTGCATTATGTTGTTTTTGTGTGTGTGTTCTTGTTTCTTTATTTGTCCTGAGTTTGGAGTAATTAAATGATTTATATGAGCAGCTAGACATCTGTAAGCTGTTGGTTTAGTGTGTGCGGAATCAAGACATTCCAGATCCAATAATTACCCAAATGACTTTGGGCACTACCAAACTGGTCTATAATATTCGAACTGAGCTTTCCATTAGCATTCCAAATTATTTCAATGGCAGTTGCTCGGCTGGCGCATGTAGCCCTGGAAATATGCAACATGCATGCCGCAAACTTTGCTCATGGGTACTCAGTTCTTATTTGGTGTTTTAAGACAATTACCTGAACCTTAAATGCCATGTGACCAGTCACTCTGGAGCCAAAGGGAAATTACGTCCTGACAATGTGGATTGGCTAATGGCACCACAATTGGGCTGGCTTTGGTAGTTGGGCCAGGCATGTGATTGGGTGGAAACGGGCTTGTGTATATACAGTATATATATATATATATATATATATATATATATATATATATATATATATATATATACAGTATATATATATATATATATATATATATATATATATATATATATATATATATATATATCAGAATACACTACTTTTAATGGCTGTCCTTGTATAGTTACAGAATCTATCAGCAGGGCTGCTGACGCTAACCAGCCAAACCTTAACTCCTTGAGCATTACACACTTGTCATAGCACCAGGGTCAAGTTTAAAGGCCGCCTACAATACAGACCCATTGAGGACAGACAAGGTTAATGCTAAAATGGACATGCCGATCCAAACTGGACCATTGCCAATTAAGTGTATGTTGCAGAGAATTAAATCACGTGGTTTTAACTACACAGTCGATAGCTCTTAAAGCCTTGGCTAAAGACATTGGTGATGAACATTGATGACGTGTCCTCTCTACACGAGGCAATTACAGAGCCAAACAGGATAGCATTGTGAGTGGAAGCTCTTTAGAGAGGTGATGAAGGAGGCACAGAGCAGCCTAATGACAAACCTCTCCATAGCACTAATGGTGCTTGGTGGCTCCAACATAAACAGCAGGCCACACTAGTTGTGTTTAAATGTACAGTACAATGCTCTGTAATGTTGACTTCAAAACAGCTGTTTTAGAAAGTGCTACTGCAGTTCTTTTATCAAAATGTCCTGTGAGAGGTTGAAATATGATTAGTGCTACTGCGGGGTGCCTTTAGGTAACACAAATAAGCTTACCAGTGCCACTCTATTCCTTCGAAACTGTCGAGTTGGAGAAAAAAAGACTTAGGAATGCGTTTAGAGTCTCAGCTTTTCACCTTGCAGTATTCTTGAGGGCTTTTTAAATATACCTCTGAAAGTGCTGTGCTTTGTAAATCATTAGTTCTGGCCAGTCTCGGTAGATGAACATGCTCATTTTTCAATATCATTAATTTCTATGGGAACACTAAACAGGCATAATGTTGTATTATATATTGATTCTGCTCACAGCTCCTAGCATACGTTTAACTGCCTTTCTGGCTGTTTTAAGATGAGCCCACATATATCATTCCTTAAATTATCCTTATGAAAACAAAAGCAATATGAATTAATTTTGACAAGCCAGCACAAAGTCAGTAGCCCTTATTAATAACAATTTATATAATGTATGGCAAGAATTAGATATTGGGACTATAGGCATACGCCTATAGCTCTTATTTAAAGGAAAAAAGTTGGCTATGAGATGAAAGTTGGTGAGGTATGGAGGGCGAGAGAGTTTGGGAACTATAACCATGTGAACATGCTACTAAAAGTGACTACAGTCTGAACAGAAGAAAATCTTATCTGGCCACATATAATTTGCAATTTGAACAGTTGGTCGGAAAAAATTGGGTTGAAGAAAGATCGCATTTCCCTGCAGTGTGAACAACAACATAGCCATAGTCCTCCAGACCTAAGCAGCAGAGTTCAACAGAAGAGTCCCTTGAGAAAACAGTTCTGCTCCACTTCAATAAACACCTGACAACCACACTCTTCTTTCTCTTACTTTCTTATCTACGTTCCACTTTCCTTTTATCTGTTTACTGGCCCCTCTTTCCCCATTTTTTCATTCTCTTTCTCACACCTCTGTAACTCGCTGTCCCATCTCACCCTATCACCACACTCTTTGACAGGCTTTGGACAGGTTGACACTGTCTCCTGGAGACCTACATATCATTAGGAATGCTCCTGTCCACATCCAGGTTAAGGGGCAGTGACTCTGAAAGCCCTCTCCACTCTGGGCTGCTCTCCTCTAGGCAGCCCTCCTGTCAGGCTGCCCTAATACTTTGTCCTGCTTGAGTAGTCAGAGGTAGACCTTCCCCTTGTCTGGAGCTTCCCTACAAGGGCTGACTAGTTGCTTATGTTGATCCATCAGCGTGACAGCAGAAAGAAAGGTCTGAGAAAGAAACATTCAATAGAGGCAGGAGAACTGGAAAATGGGCAGTAAGAGTCAGCAGGACAGCTCCTCTCTCGCACCCTACATGGAAATGAAATTTTTCGTGCCACAAGTCTCTTTAGCACTTTATTAGGATACCTCCCGCACTCACATTCATTCTCAACATCTGTAATTTTCTGTTTTTGTGATCAAGCTGTCTTTTAATCATACAGTGTGCACCCACCTTACATGTAATTAGTGAAATAAAAACAGAAGTCTGATAATTGGACTTTTATGCTTTTATAGTTATAGTTTTCTCAAAAATGAAAATTCAGTCATAATTTACTCACTGTCTTTTTGTTTCAAACCTGTATGTCTTTCTTTTTTTCTGTGGGACACAAAACAACATCTTAGGCAGACAGTTAGCAACAGTAACCATTCACTTTCATTGCATCTTTTACCCACACACATAAAAAGAAAAACATAAATGTTTGGAACAAAATGATGGTGAGTAAATGATGACAGATTTTTCATTTTAGGTAGAGCTGTCCCTTTAAATGTTAAAATGTTGGATTTAAAATATACTAAATAGTTATCATTACCATTTATGCTCCAAATAAAGTTACATTAAATATTGCCTTTGGTATCAGATAAAAAAAAGTGCTATCGGCCATCCATGTCTTAATTCTTTTTTATGTTTTAAAAAATGAGCTGATATTTTACGTTTTTTATTGCAGTTTGATTTTTCTGTTTTGAGGGAGAAACTGAGGACTTATTAGCAGTTCTTGTTCCTTTTTGCTGTTGTTCAAACTTGTTCAATCATAAAAAGTACAATAAAAAAAAATTATATTTCATTATTGCTGCACTAAATAAAATGATATTGACTTATATTGAATAAGTGGAGGGAATTTGTGGGCGTTTAGTGGTATTCAACTCCCATATTTCATTTTCTCTTTCAAATAAGTGTATCACTTTGTATTACGCCTGCTCTGAAATTACTGCCACACAGCACATTAAAGAGCTTCTGATTAATGGCTTCCTTTTTCCGGGTTGCTGGTCATGTTCGTAATTTCATTTAAGCCCGGGCTCATTCATTACTTTTCATAACTATTTCTCTCTTTTTGTACCAAACATTTACAACTGCTTTGAATGGGACACTCTAGAAATTAAACAAAGTCAACCGAGCTTGTAAGTCGTAAATTAAATTCTGTAATGGTTTTTGCAAAAGATGACATTGTGTTGTATTTCTGAGGCTAACTGCAGGCAGCCAAGACTTTTCTACTACTACAAGTTAATGTATGGCAATCTGCCCTGCAGTATTTGTCTTCTTGGTTTGTGAGGTACATTTTTGTTATCTGCTGTGTGTAAACTAGCTATTCGTGGCAGAATAACAAGCGCCACATCAGGGTATCACTGCAAAATCAGGCAGAAGGAGTTCATTATTGGCCAAGCATGCATTGCCTATTGTATGTAAGTGTACTCTAGGTGTGTTCAAGTGTCTGTATAGGCAACATTCATTCAAGGCATGTGCATGGAGGTGTCTTGTAATTAATTTCAGCCATTTTGCTTACTGCAACCACATACCTTCTCTCCAAAACTCTGCACTCATGTCAGCAACCATGGGGTCAGAGTTTGGTTAGAGTTAGCCCCTGCTGATAGATGCCGTAACTACACCGTCTGGACCCAAAAAACAGCTTTCTCCATTGATGGCCATTCAAAAGTAGTTGTGTATAATGATGAAATACATTTTTTAACAAGTAGCATACATTTAAAATGGGGAGAATGGGGCTAGTTGACGCATGAAAAAATTGTCATAAGGACTATAATCTAAGTTATCCCCTTTTATCTAGAGAAACCTGGGAACTTTTCACTAAAGAAAAACATGTGACAACTGATGCTTTAGCAGTGACCATTTGTTTAACCCTTTAAGCTCTGAGAGTGTTTTTAAAGCTCTGACCCTAATAAACTGCTGAAAAATCATAAAAACATCTTGAGCTTAAAATGTACTTATTTTTTTATTTTTCTAATTTGACATTATATATCTCAGGGTGTAAATATTGTAGCTCCATAAAAATCGTTTTTTTGTTCCCAATCATGTCTCCTGTAACTGGGTAAAATGTTGTGTTGATATGACAAAGCAATCAAAAGTTATAGCATTTCACATGAGTTTCTCTCTCCGAATTTCCTTTCAATCAATGCAGTGAATTACTTAGTTTGTTTCGCCATGACATGATGTACTGTAACTCCATGTCCCCTTCAAAGCCTTTCATTTTCAGCTGTGATTTTGTATGGGCATGTATGTGTGTGAATTGCAAATCCTGCTGAATGAGTAGTATTTTATGCTCTCTGATTCACAAGGAGGTCAAAATGCAGTGAAGAAAGAGATGAGATGAGGAAAGGAATCAAAGTAGAGATTGTTCTTTAGTTTAATGGTTGAATACCACTTGACCTTTGATTAGGACATGATGTTAAAGGTGCAGTATGTAAGATTCAGAAACTCTTGTTATTAATGACATCTGTGGCCATTAAGTGAACTGCAGCCAGCTACATGTTGCTCGTGATCACGCACACACACTCCATAGGGACGTGAGTGAGCATCAACCAAAACAATGTTATAATGTACAAAGAGGCTGAATGTGATTCAACAACATCATGCTGACAGATGAGGAAGCATAATTAAAATTACACAGTTATTTACTAAAAACTTTGAGACTGCATATTATATTTGACTCTGTAGTGCTGGAACAGGGCTAAAACAAAGTGTGGATATAAATCTGACTATGCGAGACTGTAGTTTGAAGTAATCACTTTTCTTTGCTTGATACATTGACTGCATTTATACAATAGCCTATGTCGGCATTAGCTAGCTAGCTAGCCAGCTTTATCAATAGCTGTTAGCTAAATTTGGTGGATGATGCAGTAGCTGTTTATAAAATAGATTGTACTGTAACAATGCTGCTGATAAGGTCAAAGACGATGACATGAATTGTAGAACACAAGTGCAGTTTATTTACAGAAGTAATATCCAAGAACCCTAACTATAAACGTGAACAAAACATATACATGAACTTGACTAAAAATGACTTGACAGTGAAACAAAACATAAACATGAAAACACATCTAAACATGACATACCACCCCCCCCCAAATCAGTGGAAATGACCTCCATGGTAGTGTACATGGGCAGAGACTTGGAAACGACCTCCGTGGTCGTGAACATGGGCAGAGACTCGGGAACAACCTCTGTGGACATGAACAGAGTCTCAGGAACGACCACTGTGGTCTGGGGGCGAGGACTGAGACTCGGGAACGACCTCTGTATTTGTGGGTGTGAACAGAGTCTCGGGAGCGACCTCTGTGGTCGTGGGCATAGACAGAGTCTCGGGAATGACCTCTGTGGTCATGAAATTGGCTCGTTGGCTGTGGCAGACATGGGCGTTGGCTCGTTGGCCATGGCAGGCATGGGCTCATTGGCAATGAGGAGGGATGCTGGCTTGGCGGCCATGACGTGAAGCTCTGGCTTGGCGGCCATGACGTGAAGCTCTGGCTTGACGGCCATGACGTGAAACTCTGGCTCGGCAGCGGACATGCCGTGGAACACTGGCTCGGCGGCGGACATGTCGTGGAACACTGGCTCGGCGGCGGACATGTCGTGGAACACTGGCTCAGCGGCGGACATGTCGTGAAACTCTGGCTCGGTATCCGCCTCCCCCACAGTGAATGTGGAACCAATGATCTGTAGCGCGAGGTCGATATATTGGGCCAGATTGAGGGGACTGCGACCACCATGCATCAAGAAGGATATGGGCTCATTAAGTCCCACCCAAAAAATTTCCTTGAGGACTACTTCATTAAAGAAAACCTTGCTGGTCAGATCGCAGAAATCCTCCACGTATTCCTCCAGGGGACGATACCCCTGCTGTAGGCTGAGGAGCTGAACTGCTTGGTTCATTGTTGTCGGCCGAGTATTCTGCAATGATGCTGCTGGTAATGACGATGACATGAAGTGTAGAACCCAAGTGCAGTTTATTTACAGAAGTGATATTTAAGAACTTTAAACGCAAACAAAACATAAACATGAACTTGACTAAACTTGACTATGAAACAAAACATAAAAATGACTTGACTATAGAACCAACATTACACCAACAATACTCGACAAGGGACAATGGCAAACATGAGGGCTTAAATACATGACATGGGGTACCATAAACCAATGAAAACAAGACACATGAAAATGGAGGGAAAACAGGAGACCACATGACTACGGGAACAGGAACTAAACTTTTCAAAATAAAAGACATGGAATCAAGACATGAATAAAAACATGACATGTACATTATAAATATGTTGACACAGTTCAGTATTGATGTGATTCCATCACAACTGTCATTTTGATATGTCGATGCGATAATGATTTGTAATAATAGAATCTATATTTTTTGTATAACCAATTTATGTTACCATTGACATTAACATGACTTTTAGTATTGAGAAGATCATTGAAATTATTTGAAAGAAATGCCCTGCCAATGTTCACTGTAGTTTTCGTTCAACCATGATCAAGTTCCCGCTCAGCCAGACAGGATTCAGTAGATATTTTTTTTTTGAGTGACTATCTGTATCTATTTTGGTGTGTCCACTTCTTCATATCTCATCAGTCTCCATATTACTGTCTGTCTGTGAGGTGAAATCAATGTTTGTGCTGGAGGTTTTGCTATTAAGGTAGCATGCCAGCGCTGTCTACCAGAAACAGCAAGAAAGCAGTGCCTGCTCTGAAAATAACTTTGGCACTTCTTTTGTGATGAAATAGAATTTTGGAAAGAGGTGAGAAAGTTGAATCTAGATCTGTTCTCTGAAAAAAAGATTTATAAGTTGTCTGTCACCTGAGCTGAATTCAGGTGGTCAAGTTCCCAAACTTGCAACTTTAAATGTTATTTTGCTTTTAAGAGGTACATTTGATCTCTCATTTCTCTTATACATGAAAGTGTAAAACTGTGTGTAACAAAGAAACTAAAAACATATTTCTTTTCTTCTGTATGTTACAATTACATAAGTTAATTTCCCCAAAAAGTGTAAACACTGCAAAAATTACACCCTAGGAGTAGTTCACCCATAATTCATTTTCATTTACTCATTTGTTCCAAACCTGTTTAAACCTTATGTGGAACCCAAAAGCAGAATATTAATCTTAGACACCATTCACTTGCATCACATATTTTTTCCCCATACAATAAAAGTGAATGGTAACATTCTGCCTTACATCTCATTTTGGGTTACACAGAAGAAAGAAAGTCTTCATGTTTTAATGTGTCCATGCAAAAGAACCAAAAACAATAACCAACATCTGTTCTTTGGAGTCCATAATGCAAACCAAGTAATTCAACATATGACTGCTGGAATATAACATTGCATCCTCTATTTCCTCTTTAATATTAAATGTGCCCCCACAAAATGCACACACAGAGATCCTCATAGAACTATTTCAGCTGGTTTTGACACTTCTTTTATTTCCTATGTCAGTTACAGACTGCCGGATCCTGGAGAATCTACAGCGCTATGCCTCCCCTACTTACCTGCCTGTCAACTATCATCTTCTCAACACAGAGTCCTCCTTCTTCCTCAAGGAGGCCACCCAGGACTTCATGCGTAACTCAAGTTTCCTCTCCAGAACGGAACTTTTCTTCATCCACCAGGCCAGAAAACCCCCAATCATTAATGCCACATATGGAACCCTCTCGGTGGAAGAGCCTGTTCCATTGGATCTCTTACAGATGCCTGGCTCCTTTGTGGCTTCTTCAACTCTCTTCACATTCAATTGGAAAATTCAGACCTTTGTTCTCAATGAAAGGATTTATCTGAACAAGCCCAAGGTGCAGGTCTTGTTCTACATAGTTGGAAGAGATTGGGACGACTACAGTGCAGTGGATAAGCTGCCTTGCGCACGAATGTTCGCCTTCCACGAAACCCAGGAGGTCCGTGGGAGTTGCAGGTTGAGAGGGGAGATGGGTGTCTGCGTTGCAGAGCTTGAACCTCTTCCTGGGTGGTTTGCACCTCCTAGCGTGGTCCCTGGACGTCAAAGGGGTCCAGATGTTTCTGAGGGAACGCCCGTGGAGCTCTACTATAGCCTTCGAGCGGCAGAAACTGGGGGTTGCCTTGGCGAGGAGTTGGGAGTCAAAAGCTCCACTCACTCGGAGCAAGAGGGATTGTTTGGGTCACCAACTTCTACGCCCATGAGGCGGGTTGGGAGTGTAAGATTGTTCCAAACTCCATCTACTCCAGAATTATCTGATCACCGTTTGGATGGGAATTTTGCAGTGTTGGTGCCATCCACGCCAGTTCAGCAAAGGGATACTGTATCAGCATATATTGCCGCTTCGCCATACTCACCTGTGGAAATGTTCACTCTCAGGTAAGACACATGGTGGCCTTCTGATGCAAGAGAAACTTTGCGAGGGGTTCATGGTTAAGATATGATAGTTAAGGTTTTTGAAAATTGCACTGAACTCTTCAATACACTAACCTTAAAAAAGTGAATACATGTAGTTGTTACCATATAGAGTTATTTCGAATTGACCTTAAACATGGCTTTCATTGCTGTGATCTAACTAAGTAATGTTGGTTTAGTGATATTATTTACTTTTGTATTTTTAAAACCAGTTAATTTAGACATTACTATGTCAGTAGTTGGTACCAATACCTGTGAAATTTCATTATTCTTGATACCAGTTTTGATACAACAACAAAAACAAATAATAATTTGTTGATGAAGCATTTTTTAAGTTCTGCAGTAATTATTCAAGACTAGTAAACAGTCAAAATAAGAACACATTAAAACTACAGAAAAAAGAAAAGAAAAGAAAATTGTATTTATTTTATTTATAATCTTTTCAGATAGGTCTATTTAGCAGCTTTATCAAGCATTCGGATCCACTTTATATTAGGTGGCTTTAACTACTGTGTACTAAATCATATGATACAATGTACTTATTATGTACATATGTGTTGTTGCATTGTACTTAGATTTACAGTATGTGCATTTATTTACATCTGTAGTTACACTGTTAACTTTACCACTAACCCTAAACCTACCCGTACCTCAACCTCAGTAGCAACAAATGTGAATCTTGTGGGAATTTTGCAGAACAACATTTAGTTACACAATAAGTTAATTGTATTGTATGTGTTTTAATGTTAGTACATAGTAGTTAAATACACCTAATATAAAATTTGACCAAGTATTCAAGTAAGCAAAAAACCCAAAAAAGACATGCATAATACACTGCTGAAATTACTGATCTTCAGTGTATGTGTAGCGAACACACACACACAAGATGAGACAATCACAATGTCGGATGAAACTGCTTTATTAAAAGAAAGCAGTGCAGGCGAAATTACAAAGGGCAAATCCAGGAGAGTAGTCAAGGAAAGCGTAGGGTCAAAGCCGGGGTAATCAGAATGAGTAGCGGGAAGGACTAAATAGGGGAGCTAGGGGAACAAGAGAGCTGGCAAGCTAAGGGGTAACGAATCAAAGGGGGGTCAAAACTAGACGAGACTAGCGGGGGGCAAAGATACGGGAAACTAAACACAATAACCAACACCCGAGAAACAGATGTGCTGTGGTATTTATAGGGGAAGGTGCAGGTGTAAACAATGAAAGGTGATGAGACGAGTGCAGGTGAAACTAATGTGCAGGAGGATTGGAAGCGCGTGAGAAACTCGAGGAGGGGAGATAACCTACGAGCATGTGAGCGAGTAGGCGCAAAGTGGGCGTGAGGGCTCGAGCGAGCAAAAAGAGCGTGAAAAGCTCGAGGGGGCGGAGCGAGGGAGTGAGGTCGAGGGAGTGAGTGTGTGTGCGACGAAGCGGGGATGGGGCAGAGGAGCGGGGTTCGTGACAGTACTCCCCCCTCTGAATAGGATGGCTCCTGACGGCCGCGGGAGGTGGTGCAGGATGATCCCAACAAACAAAAAAAACCCTGAACAGACAACCCACAAAACACACAAACAAAATTGAGGGCAGTCCAAGGGGCACAGAGGGAAATGAGACAGTCCATGGGGTCAATGGGCAGTTTCAAGGCAAGGTCAGGAGGAACATAGCGGACAGGCGGGTGGTCGGGAGATCTAGGGGGCCGCCATAGGGCAGAGACTGGGTCAGGGGGTCTGGAAGGCGACTGGAGGACAAGGACTGGGTCCGGGGGTCTGGAAGGTGACCACCGGACAGGAACAGGGTCAGGAGGCCAGGGAAGAGGCCACAGGACAGGGAGAGTGTCAGGGGGCCACCGGACAGGGTCAGGGGGCCAGGGAAGAGCCGTGAAAGGCAGAGCCGTGGAGGACTTGGGAGACGGAGCCTTGGAAGACGGAGCCGTGAGAGACTCGGCAGGCGGGGTACTGAGAGGCTGAGGCGGCACCATGGGGAGCCCAAGAGACAGGGCAGAGGGAGGTGGTGCCGCAGGAGGCTCTAGAGGCGGAGGCCTGGAAGGCTCCAGAGGTGGAGCCGAAGGAGGCTTTAGGGCCGAAGGCCTGGAAGGCTCAGGAGGCAGAGCCAATGATGGTGGCGCCGTGGGCGGCTCCAGCGAGGTAGGCCTGGAAGGCTCTGGAGGTGGAGCCGAAGGAGGCTTTAGGGGCGAAGGCCTGGAAGGCTCAGGAGGTGGAGCCGATGACGGTGGCGCCGTGGGAGGCTCTAGCGAGGTAGGCCTGGAAGGCTCTGGAGGTGGAGCCAAGGGAGGTGGCGCCATGGGAGGTCCCCGAGGCGACGACCTGGCAGGCTCTGTAGTCTCGGGGGGTAGAGCCGTAGCAGGCTCGAGGGGCGGAGCTCTAGAAAGCTCTGGAGTCTTTGGGATCAGAGCCGTAGGAGGCCCAAGAGGCGGAGCCGTAGAAAGCTCTGGAGTCTTTGGGAGCAGAGCCGTGAGAGGCTCAGCAGGTGGAGCCGTGGGAGGCTCTGGAGGGGGAGCCGTAGGAGGCCCGAGAGGCGGAGCCGTAGGAAGCTCTGGAGTCTTTGGGAGCAGAGCCGTGAGAGGCTCGGGAGGTGGAGCCGTGGGAGGCTCTGGAGGGGGAGCCGTAGGAGGCTCGGGAGGCGGAGCCGTAGGAGGCTCGGGAGGCGGAGCCGTAGGAGGCTCGAGAGGCGGAGCCGTAGGAAGCTCGGGAGTCTCTAGGAGTAGAGCCGTGAGAGGCTCGGGGAAAAAGGTCGTGGAAGACTCGAGAGGCTCTAGAGGTGGGGCCCTGGAAGGCTCGAGGGGGGGAGCCATGAAAGACTCGAGAGACGAAGCCCTGAGAGGCTTGGAAGGGGGTGGAGCCCTGAAAGACTCGAGAGGAGAAGCCCTGAGAGACTCGAGAGGGGAAGCCCTGAGAGGCTTGAGAGGGGGAGGAGCCCTGAGAGACTCGAGAGGCGAAGCCGTGAGAGGCTTGAGGGGTGGAGCCATGAAAGACTCGAGGGACAGAGCCCTGAGAGGCTCGAGGGGAGGAGGAGCCCTGAGAGGCTCGAGGGGAGGAGGAGCCCTGAAAGACTCGAGAGGGGAAGCCCTGAGAGGCTTGAGAGGGGGAGGAGCCCTGAGAGACTCGAGAGGCAAAGCCGTGAGAGGCTTGAGGGGTGGAGCCATGAAAGACTCGTGAGGAGAAGCCCTGGGAGGCTTGAGGGGAGGAGGAGCCCTGAAAGACTCGAGAGGGGAAGCCCTGAGAGGCTTGAGAGGGGGAGGAGCCCTGAGAGACTCGAGAGGCGAAGTCGTGAGAGGCTTGAGGGGTGGAGCCATGAAAGACTCGTGAGGAGAAGCCCTAGGAGGCTTGAGAGGGGGAGGAGCCCTGAGAGACTCGAGAGGCGAAGCCGTGAGAGGCTTGAGGGGTGGAGCCATGAAAGACTCGAGGGGAGGAGCCCTGAGAGGCTCGAGGGGAGGAGGAGCCCTGAAAGACTCGAGAGGCGAAGCCGTGAGAGGCTTGAGGGATGGAGCCATGTAAGACTCTAGAGGAGAAGCCGTGAGAGGCTTGAGGGGTGGAGCTATGAAAGACTCGTGAGGCGAAGCCGTGAGAGGCTTGAGGGGTGGAGCCATGAAAGACTCGTGAGGAGAAGCCCTGGGAGGCTTGAGGGGTGGAGCCATGAAAGACTCGAGGGGAGAAGCCCTGAGAGGCGGTGCTCTGGGAGGCTTGGGAGGAGGAGCCTTGGGAGACTCGAGAGGCAGAGCCGTGGAAGACTCTGGGGGCGGAGCAGAACCCGGCAGAGCCGTGGAAGACTCTGGGGGCGGAGCAGAACCCGGCAGAGCCGTGGAAGACTCTGGGGCGGAGCAGACCCGGCAGAGCCGTGGAAGACTATGGGGGTGGAGCAGACCCCGGCAGAGCCGTGGAAGACTCTGGGGCGGAGCAGAACCCGGCAGAGCCGTGGAAGACTCTGGGGCGGAGCAGACCCCGGCAGAGCCGTGGAAGACTCTGGGGGCGGAGCAGAACCCGGCAGAGCCGTGGAAGACTCTGAGGGAACCTCTGCGGTCTTGAGCACAAGACGAGACTGGGGAGAAGGGGCCCTCTTCCTTCTCTTACGTCTTCGGCCAACAGGGGACGTGGCCATGGGGACGGTCGAGGCTACAGGCGCTGGCTCTGGGGCGGTCGAGGCTACAGGCGCTGGCTCGCTGACCGTGGCGGGCATGGGCGCTGGCTCGTTGGCCGTGGCGGGCATGGGCGCTGGCTCGTTGGCCGTGGCGGGCATGGGCGCTGGCTCGTTGGCCGTGGCGGGCATGGGCGCTGGCTCGTGGGCCATGGGCGCTGGCTCGTTGGCCGTGGCAGGCATGGGCGTTGACTCGCTGGCCGTGCCAGGCTTCGAGGCTGGGGCCGTGATAGGCCTCGGGACTGGGGCCGTGTCTGGCTTCAAGAAGGGGGCCGTGTCTGGCTTCAAGACAGGGGCCGTGTCAGGCTTCAAGACGGGGGCCGTGTCAGGCTTCAAGACGGGGGCCGTGGTAGGGAACGCTGGTTCAGTGTCTGCCTCCCCTACAGTAAACGAGGAACCAGCGTACAGTAGGGCGAGGTCAATAAACTGAGCCAGGTTAAGGGAGCAGCGACCACCAGGCATGAATGATGAGGCTGGCTCATTCAGTCCATGTTGAAAAATGGTTTTCAGAGCCACCTCATTCAAATTCACCTGGTTGGCCAGGGCACAAAAATCCACAACATAAACCTCCAAGGGTTGACTCCCCTGACGCAACCCCACGAGTCGGGCCGCTGGCTCCATAATGTCGAGGGCGGGGTTATGAGTTACACAACCGCTGCCTCGCATAAAAAACCCTTGGTCAGCGTCCGAAGAGCCATAAAACCTCTCCGGGGGTGGAGAGTGCACGGCGCTCAGAAATGCACTGGAGGCATAAACGGACTCAGGGGCAGACACAGGTGAAATAGGGTGAAACAAATCAGAAATAGCGCATACCTGCTGCCCCTGGGCCGTGAGCGCGTGGTCATCTCTCCACACTGTAGCTCCTCGCGCCGAATGTGACGTGCTTCTCCGCTCTAGTGAGCTGCGCGAATCCTTAGCGCAGGGCATTGTGACTGTCAACGGTGAGGTTGGTTATTCTGTAGCGAACACACACACACAAGATGAGACAGTCACAATGTCGGATGAAACTGCTTTATTAAAAGAAAGCAGTGCAGGCGAAAGTACAAAGGGCAAATCCAGGAGAGTAGTCGAGGAAAGCGTAGGGTCAAAGCCGGGGTAATCAGAATGAGTAGCGGGAAGGACTAAACAGGGGAGCTAGGGGAACAAGAGAGCTGGCAAGCTAAGGGGTAACGAATCAAAGGGGGGTCAAAACTAGAGGAGACTAGCGGGGGGCAAAGATACGGGAAACTAAACACAATAACCAACACCCATGAAACGGATGTGCTGTGGTATTTATAGGGGAAGGTGCAGGTGTAAACAATGAAAGGTGATGAGACGAGTGCAGGTGAAACTAATGTGTAGGAGGATTGGAAGCGTGTGAGAAACTCGAGGAGGGGAGATAACCTACGAGCATGTGAGCGAGTAGGCGCAAAGTGGGCGTGAGGGCTCGAGCGAGCAAAAAAAGCGTGAAAAGCTCGAGGGGGCGGAGCGAGGGAGTGAGGTCGAGGGAGTGAGTGTGTGTGCGACGAAGCGGGGATGGGGCAGAGGAGCGGGGTTCGTGACAGTATGCTTATAATACATAAAACATTTTAAAGCTGCTAAAGGTATCCAGCCAAGGGCAGTGAGTAGTTCATAATTTTATTATATGCTGTATAGTGAAGTAAAACAATAAGCTTGTTGCATTCTGTTAATTTATTAACTTTAAAGATTGTTGATCATGGATATTTCAGATTTTTGCAACCCTATTTTCTATGCACAAATTGTTTTCACTGACTGAATGTTTTTACTAGGCATGTTATGAGCTGGGTTTGACAGTGGTGTAGAGAAGGGGTTTTCAAACTTTTCGATGCCAAGGACCCCCAAATATGATACACTTTCGAGGGACCTCCTTCCTAAGATAAAAAAAAGCAGCTTTATATTTTCATGTATTAAGACCCAATTGTGCTGTTTGAGAAAAACAGTGTGATATTATAAAGCTAACATGTTAGGGAAATTAAATAATTGCCTTTTATATTGTACTGTAAAATATTATCTACAAAATATAGTGTATATTCTTTTTTTATCTCATTTTCACTATTAATGTTTTGTATGTAAACCTGAAGCAAAAAATATTCAACTAAATTCAAATGTATTTAGTGCTTTCACAATAAATATTGTTCCAAACAGCTTTATTGAGAATATGGCCTTGCAACAAAGATGTTTTGAAAGATTTATTGAAAATCATGAGATTAATCATGATTATTTTAGTATTTTGACTGCCAAAGTTTTTATTTAGATTTGTGTGTGTGTATATATATGTACACACACAAATCTAAAAACCTATAAAAACTACGGCAGACAAAATAATAAAATAATCATGATTAATCTCACGTTCCCTTTACAAAAAGCTTCAATATGATGCTGCGCTTTGCTAAGCGCTTTTGGGAACAATCCTGCATTGTGACCAGCTGTGAATATGTGTGTAACACGTCAATGAACATTGACTGGAATTTATAGCCTCGGCTGGTGAGATCAATAGATGCACCTGTGGCCAAGCTATAAATTGACACGTCACCAGCATGTCGTCAGATCCGTTTTCTTCAACGTTCTATGACTGTCAGGGACACGCATCAATTTTGTTTTGTTTGTTTGGGGGAAGAGCATGCTGCTCTCACGTTGGGGCAGGGCGAGTGCGCGCATTCGGGTGAAATGCTTCGCGCTCGCCTCACTTACTTCCTGGAGTCAGCGGCCATTCTTTCATCGTGGGGCTCTCGCATATATCTGGCTGAGGAGCGAGAGACGGGTCCGTCCCTATCACTCGCTCTCTCCCCAGATCCAGCTGAAAAGCGCCTCGGCGCCTCTTTGTTTCACGAGGGAGGTGCTAAACCTCTGTACATTTCACGCATAATAATAAAGCGGCTGAGAAATTACTCGAGGTGGTTACTCGGTCTGTGGCCAGACTACAGCTAGACTGGACAGCCGCTGGCTCCTGGACAGGACCTTGCCTGCGTTGGCACATGAACTGCCTCGAGTTGCTGGCAGTAGAGCTCGCCCTGTGGAGGCCATTGCCGTTGATCCAGGGCAAGCACTTGTTGGTCCGGTGCAAAACACAACATGACGGTGGTTTACGCTCTAGTCACGCATCTTGCCCATCACCTCCTCCTCTGGAGTCAGCGGCGACTCAGGTCGTGGCAGGTGATGTTCAGGGGGGAGTGGAGACTCCACCCCCAGCTGGTCCAGCTGATTTGTAGTTGATTCGGCAAGGCAACAGGAATCCACCCACTGCCCGCTCTAGTATGCCTTGATGGGAGCTGCCCTTGGTACAGATGTACTGGCACACAGCTGACTCCAGGGGCTGCACAAATACGCATTCCACCAGTGAGCTTTCTTTCACAGGTTCTGTGCAAGATCAGGGAGGACGAGGAGCAGGTCATTCTCATGGCTCCGTATTGGCCCACCCAAACCTGGTTCTCGGATCTCACGTTCCTCGCAACAGCACCTCCCTGGCAAATTCCCCTGAGGCAGGGCCTTCTTTCTCAGGGACGGGGCACCCTCTGGCACCCACACCCAGACCTCTGGAATTTCTATGTCTGGTCCCTGGATGGGACGTGGAAGACCTACCAGGTCTACTGCCCAAAATGGTTAACACGATTACTCAGGCCAGAGCTCCTTCTATAAGGCAGCTGTATTCCCTGAAGTGGCACATCTTCGCTAAGTGGTGTTCTTCCCGTAGCGAAGACCCCTAGAGCTGTGCAGTCAGGTCAGTGCTTTGGAAGAGAATTTGAAGGAATGGCTGTTCCGCTCCACTCTCCAGGTCTATGTAGCTGCTATAGCAACATACCACAATGCTGTTGAAGGGTTATTTCTATATGTGTGACAGCCGCATCAAGATACACCACTGTCCATTATTGTCTGGAATGGTGTAACCCCAAATGTACGATTCAGAGTCATCTGTGATTTTATGAACAAAAAGCTAGACAATTATGTCTTCATAGGCACCTTGGGTGTTAATACAGAAGATTCTGATGAGGAATCATCTTTCTCAGGAGACAGTGACACAGATTCCTGCGATACAGACGCTGAAGACACAGATGATGAAGACTATGACACATATCACATAATACACATAATACACATGTCGGTCTCAGTGTCTGAGCCTGTGCTGGTCAGGTTGCTTGAAGTTTTTGACACAAACTTTATTTTCGACTGGTATGATGTAAAGGCACTGAATGAGATTTTTCCAATAATAGACCACATTTTGTTGGTGTATATTTCATACTAAATCTAACATAAAACAAAGGCAGTCTGAATAAACACAATATACAGTTTTTAAATGATAATGTTATTTATTGAAGCAAAAATGTTAACCAATGCCAACTTGGCCTGTGTGAAAAAAGTATTTGCTGCCTTAGTTACTAAATCCCCAAATCTATGAAACTGAATTCATAATGGGTTTCAGCTGGATTAGACACACCCAGGCATGATTACTAAAGGACACTGATCAAGCACATGAACTGCAGCAAGAAACCATCAAAGGTCTGAAGAACTTCGACCAATCTTTACTGCCCGGCAAGCTAAAAATCTAGTGCCTGAAGTTTGGGCTACTACCTGCCTTATGTGGCCACTGACCATCTTTGACATCCCTCTCAGAAGATTTGAGAAAATGGAAAGGAATATCAGCTCTTATGTGAGGAAATGGTTAGGCCTTTGCTCGATGCTGGGTGCAAAGTGAGCCTCTCTCAAGGACGGTACACCTGGAGACACAACCAAGTCCTCAAGTGCTTGGCAGCAACTCGGCCGACCGGGAGAACTGATCCAGCTCTGCCAGTAGCATTTGTCAAGGATCAGCGTGTATGTATATGTGCTTTAAAAACTTTGTAAATAAAAAGTTTAAACATGATAGTTTGTTAAATAATCTTTTAATCTAAACATATTTACATTTAATTTAACATTTGTTTAAATTTACTTTGGGCTTCTTGACCCTTTGTGATACAGATTGTTTTGTTTAGTAGCCTAGTCGTATGAACCCTTTGTAAATAAAGATTTTAAGCATAATAATTTGTTAACTGACAGGTGTAATTACATTTGTTTTAACATTAATTTCTACTTGTCAGAACTTAATTTAATTAAACATTTCAATTTAATTAAACATCTGTTTAAATTTGGGGAACGAGCCACAAGTATCAATTGCTGGAGAGTTGTGGGGGAGGCGAAACGTTGTCTTGAGACATAAATATTGTAGTAGGTGGGCGGTGTAACATTTTGGCCTCTGTGACTATGCACACACATCTTGGGGTGAAACATTTGATCTTTAATTCGAACAAAGCTGTCATACGTCTCTCACCACCTGAACATTGAATCTTTGAGAAGATCTCATTCATAATGGGCAGGTCTTTCCACTGAAACAAAAATGTCATTTGAAACAGCTCAGAGACGTGCTGTGACTTGGTTTTGCAGACAAATATATATATATATATGTAATCCTACGGTTTCTTTCGTGTATGGTTGCTAACCACACGATACCCGGAGAAAGGAAATGTCGTACGTCCCTTTCTCCGATGAATAGCGGCTCATCTTCGTGATCGTTCAAAAATTTCCAAACTTCATTGTAGAACACATTCCAATCTTTTTGTGTGGAAAAACTAGTATGGGTCTTCGTCCCACACACAACCCACATCCATGTCGTACAATTTCACTTCACAGTTTGTTTGCTCAAAATCGTACATACAGATGACTACCAGACAAATGAAAATTAAACTTGATACTATCAGAAGGATTGTGGAGTAAATTGTTAAAACTCGGACTCCACACTATCTTTGATAGAAAAATCAATCTTTAGTCATTTCACTAGCCATAGTCACCAACCTTCAGAATATTTTCTGAATGTTGGGTTTATCTACACTCACCTTTTAAACCACTGGACAAATGCTTATCAATCACAGCCATCTGTTAACCACAAACCAATGGTCAAACCAGAGGTCATACATCCTGTCAGACATAAATAAACACCCTATCAAACTTTATCAGTCACAAACACACATCCTGTCTAGCAAAACACCCATCCTGCAAAAGTCACTCAGGACCCTACTCACCCAGCCCACTACCTTTTTGAACAGTTGCCTTCTGGACGGCACTACAGAGCATTGAGCACCAGAACCGTCAGGCACAGGAACCGTTTTTTCCCTCCGGCTATCCATTGAGCAAATCTGCAATACACCGCTTAGTCTATTTATATTTATCCACATTATCCTACCTCTTCTGCCATACATTCCCTTGCTTCTGTATATAACAGATTTGTATATTGGACATATGTATGTATATATATATATAAATGATGAGAGAATTTTCATTTTGGGTGAAATGTCACTTTAAATATAATTACATATATATATATATATATATATATATATATATATATATATATATTTTTTTTTTTTTTTTGTCTTATTGTGTACTTCTATATATACTTATATTTTCTATTTAATTTTTATTTTTATTCTATTACCAAGACAAATTCTTGTATGTGTAAACATACTTTGCAATAAAGCTCATTCTGGTCTTCTGATTCTGATCCTGTTAAAACATCCGGTCTATTGATATCCTCCAAACAGATATCCGGTCTACTTCCGGCTATTGTTATCAAAAATAAACATCTGTCACCATCTTTCCGGATACGCCCCCTCATCAATCAAAGGGACATACCGTATGTTGGGTTATACTAACTACTCGCATTATTTGTGTGTATATCGCAACCTAGTGGGCAGGGAGGAGAATTAATAGTAAAAAAGGACTTCAATATTAATATTTTTCTCATCCACATCTATAATATAATTTCTGAAGAAATGGATTTATCCACTAGAGTTGAGTGGATTATTTTGTGTTACCTTTATTAGCTTTATGGTGCTTCAAAGTTTTGTCCACCATTCACTTGCATTGTATGGACCAACAGAGCTGAGATATTCTTCTAAAAATTTTAAATACGTGTTCAGTAGAACAAAGAAAGTCATACACATCTGGGATGCCATGAGGGTGAGTAAATGATGAGAGAATTTTCATTTTGGGTGAAATATCACTTTAAATATAATTACAGAGTTTCAATGTTTCAAACATGTGAATGATACTGCTCGATACACTTATCGGGCTGATACTCAAAATTGCTCAGAACTGGTGTCGTAATTTAACCTTTAAAAATACAAATAACTACAGCTAGCTTTATAACTTAAATCTGCTTCCTCTGCTTTTTAAAAAACAACATGCAGTGAACACAAAAATTATATGGACACTTCTGAAAGCTTCCATTTCACACTTTAAACTGTATAAATGTCATTGCACTGGATACAAAATATTGAACAAATATAAGGGTATGTGCCCTGAAAACAGTGTTAATCGGCCCAACAGGAATATTTACAGTCAGATATTGGCATAGTAATCTGCCTGGCTGGTATATACTGTAGGTCTATCCCTAGTCTTGGCCATGTAAAATTGCATATAAACAGGTTATTATGAAAGCAGAATTTCAAAACTCCTTTGAGCACCACTCTGCTCTTGAAAATACTTAATACGTATAGGTCCAGTCATAAGTTGCTGCTGCTATGGCCTCTGAAGTTATATAGATTTTGATGTAATCTTTTATAGTGAATGAAGCAGAATCTTTTAGGTGGCTTGTCTTTATGCTATACTGTATACAGTAAATCTCTCTCCAGCACTACAGTCTCTTAGATACTGATTATATTTTCCTAAGGCTTTGCTGAAGCACAGCACACTTTGCAAGAAACATTTATTCCCCTCATCACAATCAATAGCTAAATCTTGGGTCAGTATAGCTGCAATAGACTTGCTCTGTTTTGCAGGTGACTGGAGGATTGGATATAATTTGCTAAGTCGCTTTGATTTGCGTGTGTATCAGCAACATTTTCCAGTTACAGTTGTGAGATGAGAGCAACTTTTATTCCCAGTGTTTCTGAAATCCATGCTGTTTTTCCTCCTTATGACTGAATTCCAGAATATCTGTCTTTGTTTAAGCAAACTATTTAATTGTATTTGAGTCACTTGTGCTTGTTACAACGAATGAAGGTGAATAAATACATTTTATTTGCATCAGCTGTACCCTCAAGATCTGAGTTCTCTCTTTTAGAATCCTTTTGTAGATTTGTTCTGTGTGTGTGGGTGGGTTTGGGTGGTTTATGAGGCAATTCTTTTTAGGTTTTCAAACTGGTAATTACAAGGGTATTATGCTGTAAATGTGGTTTATGAGTACATTTCTAGTGTTCCCATAATTTAAATAGCTTGAAAAACATAAACTATGTTATTTTGAAAATGTAAAAATGCAGAACGTTTTTTGTGAGGGTTAGGTTTAGGGGATAGAAACTATAGTTCGTACAGTATGAAATGGAGAGTGAGAAATGGAGTCCTCATAAGGATAGCCGCACACCGTATGTGTGTGTGTGTGTGTGTGTGTGTGTGTGTGTGTAACCATACTGATCTAATCTGTGTTCTTCATCTGCTGTCAGTTATACAGTAATGTCTATGAATTCAACTGCACAGACCTATTATCCCATTTGAAAAGAGATACATGTTTTGTTCACGTAAGCTTTATGAACCATAACATTTTAAAATGTGAATTATGCATCAGCTCATATAATTGTAAATGGCTGACATAAACAGAATTCAATGTTTTAATCCAGACTGCTTCTAGAAACATTTTCAGAGTAACTTCTCTTCAAATAATCTTCATTCAGCTTTCTTTAGGACGTCTTTGGGCCAACTGGCAATTTTTTGGAACTGTCTGTCCCTTCATTGAAGCAAGTCCTTGTAATTTTAGAATTTTGATACAAATCCATCTCTATCAACTAATGTTTTTCTTCTATTTATTATTATTATTATTATTATTATTATAAATGTATCTATTAATTTTGCTGATTTGGAAATCTAATTTCTTTTTGATTTGTGGGAAAGTACTTGTATAAGCCCCTGTTTTTTTTTTTTTTATGTATTTTCTTTTTTATATATATATATATCAGCTTTATACCTGTATATTATTACATTCAAATAAATTAAAAAATAAGCTTTTTACTAGACTTAAATAGGCAATCCTACCATAGTTACGAAGAGGGGAGGGAAACCAAGAGTGTTATGTAGTGTGTGTATTTAGAATTGATCTAAATACACACACTACATGGGCATAATTACTCTGTGAAGCCCCTTTTAATTGAATTATATTTTTTGACTTGAATACAATCAGTTAGTTTAGATGTTAACACCGAGTCACAGTTTTTTAAGATTACCTGACAAAATAGCCTAATTTTAAGATGAAGGAACAGCAGTTGTTCTGCAATTATTATCTTTTTCAGACTAACCTTTAGATTCAGACCAATGTAAATGGTTTCCCTTTTACCTTAGTGTGCACTTATGCACTGTGAGAAAGTAATCTGGCTTGATAGGGCACCCGGAATAACTGCACTGATAGCCTTGACGGTTGCCTTTCTCTCCAACGACATTTTTGTGTAACATTTTTTTTGGTCAAGTTGAAATGGAGAGCTACAGTAGATAGTGTTCCACAAAGCTAGGAGAGATTCAGAAAAGCAGTAAGGTGTTGAGTGGCAGCCACTCGAAATATTTTGCCATTATATTCTGATTTCTGAAAAGCTGTCCTTCAATGAGCTTGCGAAATTCTGGCACCTCTGCAGGCATCGTAAGTCAAGCATGATTTATGATGTGTGACAGGGTACCAATAAACACCTTAAGAGGAGTAAATATTTATGACTGGAGCTCATAATGTAACAAGTCATAGTGAATTCTAAATAACTCAATATTGAGAGTAGCAAGAGAGTAGTCTCTTGTCGGAGACGTGGCCCAGGGGGCTGTATGGGCATTTGTGTGTGTTTCACTCAAGACTGTGTCTGGCTCTGTGTCATTTCAGACTGATCGCCCTGTGAATTCGGCATGATGTTTCCGATAGTTTCGGTACCCTAGGATCGGTGACTGTATGCCTACGTGCTGACATGCAGCATATTTGCAGTGGTTTCACATGGCGTGATTGGCAGCACGTTGTGTCAGCTGCGTGGGAGACTAGGGTTCAAAGCCAGACAGTAACAAAATTTGAATAATCAATGATGAGCCTGAATTGGAGATTTTACTTTTCCTTCTAACATTTCTTTTTTTCTTCACCCATATGCCATACAACACTTACCGCTTTGGCCACTGGGGACAGTGTTTCGAAATTATGGTCAACATATTCCAATTTTGATGAAAGAGAAGTCAGTCTACTCTTTCCGATTTCACTGTGAGATCAGGCTAGAATTCAGCAACAGTAGGTTAAAAGGTCTTCTTCTGTTATCAGTTTGAGCAACCCTGTGGCCAAAGCTAGAATGTTTTGTTTACCATTTGTGTGACCTGGTTTTCATGGGACCAGATCCCCTGTCTCGGATTGTCAATCAAACCACAGAAAAAGGTAAACATGTTTAACCTGATGCAAAAATATCTGATGGGGCATTGCCCTTGTCAGTAATTTTTCAGAATGGGGTTGGTTTCAATATATATGAACATTCAGAGGCAACAGGTTGAGGTAATTTCCTTCTCTATACTGTAAGAAATGTCTTAGTTATTACCTGAGCATTTGCATGTTGTTACTTGTTTTAGCCTACATTGAATGCTTGCAAGCACTGATGGGAAAATGTTTTGCTCTCCTCAAACAGATTTTATTATTTTAATCATTCACCCCCTACTAAGAACAATCTACATCACATTTGGAGGCTTAGCATTGGAATCATTGGAGAGAGAGAGAGAGAGAGAGGAGAGATTTGTACTCATATATGTGGGTGTTTCTGTTTGTTTCTGTTTATATCAAGCGAATGCGTGAACACTAAAAGCAGACCTTACTTAAAGGGAATCAATTTGCCCCATCTTTAAAAGGCAATGCATCAGTGGGCACATTATCTGTGATTGTGCCTCATTATACACACTGATGGACAGCAGTTAGCTACTGCAGTCACCTCACTCTCAGCTGGACCCATCAACAGCTACACTGCATTGGCCAACAAAAAATCTGGCTGTAATCTCATGGCAATGAAGTATGAAGTATGTGTGCTTGTGCATTTAAGAGAAAGATGTATGCCATTCAGAAATGTCATTTAAATTCCAATTTATTCCATGATAGCAAACGGCATACATCATTGTTATTTGAGTTTTGATTTAAAGGACAACATAAGTACAAAATGGCGGCACGCATAGATACAGCGGTTCAGTGCTCTCCTTTTAGATGCTTTGTTTGGTTGTTTATATGTACTGTTACTCATCCTGATAACATTCTACTGGGCAAATAACATCTACAGCCAGCACGATCTCCTAAAAATAGGACTACGCAGCGAGTGGATTGTAAGGCAAGGCAAGGCAAGGCAAGGCAAGTTTATTTATATAGCACATTTCATACACAATGGTAATTCAAAGTGCTTTACATAGAAGAGATTAAAATAAGAAAAAAAAATAAGAATAATTGAAACAGTTTAGAATAAAATAAAATACAGTACAAACAGTCGGACACACAGTGGCACAGTGCTCATTCAGTAAATGCACAGCTAAACAGATGTGTTTTGAGTCTGGATTTGAATGTGACTACTGTAGGAGCACATCTGATCTCTTCTGGAAGCTGGTTCCAGCTGCGGCTGGCATAAAAGCTAAAAGCAGACTCTCCTTGCTTAGAGTGAACCCTTGGTATTTCTAGCTGATGTGATCCTAATGATCTGAGTGATCTGTTGGGTTTATATTCAGTGAGCATATCTGCAATATATTGAGGTCCTAGCCCATTGAGTGATTTATATACCAGTAATAATACTTTAAAATCAATCCTAAATGTAACTGGGAGCCAGTGTAAAGACCTGAGGACTGGTGTGATATGTTCATATTTTCTGGTTCTGCTCAGAATCCTGGCAGCAGCGTTCTGTATGAGCTGCAACTGTCTTATGGTCTTTTTGGGAAGGCCAGTGAGGAGACCATTACAATAATCCACCCTGCTGGTGATGAAAGCATGCACAAGTTTCTCTAGGTCTTGACTGGAAACAAAGCATCTAATTCTTGCAATATTTTTCAGATGATAGTATGCTGATTTAGTTATTGCTTTGACATGACTACTGAAACTAAGGTCTGACTGTAGAGACACACCAAGATTCCTGACTTGATTTTTAGTTGTTTGACCCCTAGCATCAAGGTATGCATTCACCTTGAGAACATCATCTTTGTTTCCAAACACAATGACTTCAGTTTTGTCTTTGTTTAACTTAAGAAAGTTTTGGCACATCCAACTGTTAACTTCATCAATGCATTGGCACAGGGAGTCAATGGGGCTGTAATCATTAGGTGATAGGGCTAAGTAGATCTGTGTGTCGTCTGCATAGCTGTGGTAAGCAATTTGGTTCTTTCTCATTATTTGGCTCATTGGGAGCATATACAGGTTGAACAGGAGTGGCGCAAGAATTGAGCCTTGAGGGACTTCGCATGTCATGGATGTCCACTCAGACTTATGGTCTCCTATACTCACATAAAAACCTCTGCCTTCTAAGTATGACCTGAACCATTTTAGGACCATCCCAGAAAGCCCCACCCAGTTTTCCAGCCTGTCAAGAAGTATGTTGTGATCAACAGTGTCAAATGCAGCACTGAGGTCGAGTAGTACCAGTACTGATAATTTGCCTGTATCAGTATTTAAGCGAATATCATTTATTATCTTTATGAGCGCTGTCTCTGTGCTGTGATGCGATCGGAAACCAGATTGAAAATTGTCAAAGTATCCATTTGAGTTCAAGAATTTGTTCAGCTGATTGAAGACAACTTTTTCAATGATCTTGCCTATGAAAGGAAGATTTGAGATCGGTCTATAGTTGCTTAATATGGTCTTATCCAGATTGCTCTTTTTCAAGAGGGGCTTGACAACTGCAGTTTTCAGGGAGTTTGGAAAACTCCCAGAGAGAAGTGAAGAGTTTATCACTTCTAGGAGATCTGCTTCTAAACAGTTGAACACACTTTTGAAAAAAGATGTGGGAAGTGCATCAAGGGCGCAGGTTGATGTTTTAAGGTGCTGTACGGTTTCTTCCAAAATTTTGCCATCAATTTCTTTGAAATCAGACATAGTAACTACTTTCTCCGGTTGTGGTTTGATTTGTTTGACCCCAGCACAACTCAAGGATGTGCTGATCATCTTTCTGATATTATTGATTTTTTCAGAGAAGAAAGAAGCAAACTCATTGCACTTGCTGTCTGAGAGCAATTCACTGGGAATCTGGCTTGGGGGGGTTTGTCAGTCTCTCTACAGTTTTTCTGCTCCCATGACATTCCGGTGGACATAGCTAGGTGCCCGGGCTCTTTGTGGATTACCATCTCCATAGGCAGGAGACGGAGGCGGCACAGGGACAGGAAGCAAAAGCGATTCTGCAGGGCCGGCATGCTGGTGAGGCTATGGAGGCGGGCACACAAGCCTCCACATCCTAGTGTATTTCTCACCAACGCAAGATCCCTCACAAACAAGATGGATAAATTGAAGCTACAGGTTGCAACTAATAAGGATATCAACGACAGTTGCATTATGTTAATCCCAGAGACCTGACTTAATTCACTCATTCTGGATTCAGCTATCGAGCTTGCAGGCCACATAGTACACCAGCATCACAGGACCAGTGACTCTGGTAAGAGCAAAGGAGGGGGTTATGCTTGTTTGTCAACAGCAGTTGGTGTACTAACACTAAAACTGTAGACAGTCACTACTCCCTGGATCTGGAGTTTGTGACTATTAAATGCAGACCCATATATCTTCCCTGGGAGTTTACTGTCGTCATGATAACTGCTGTGTATATTCCACCTGATGCTACTGCTAACTCGGCTCTTGGACATTTATATAACACTATTAGCATGCAACAGAGCATATATCCTGAGGTTGTTCACATCATAGCAGGGGATTTCTACAATGCTGATCTAAAAGCAGTGCTCCCTAAATTCCATGAGCACGTAAGGTGTGCTACTAGAGGAGCAAATACAATGGACAAGGTTTACTCCAACATCAAACCGGGGGCCTGGGCCATTCTGACCATATGTCTCTGCTTTTAATCCCGGCACACACCCCTCTCATGAAAAGTGCTCTTACCACATCTAAGACTGTTAAAATGTGGCCAGAAGGTGTCTCTCATCAGCTGCGGGACTGTTTTGAGAGAACAAACTGGGACTTTTGAGAATCAGGACATGGAGGAATACACAAAAACTGTCCTGTGCTATATTAAGCACTGCACGTACACTGTCACTGTGGACAAATGTATCCAGGTATATCCCAACCAGAAGCCCCAGATGACGAAAGAAGTCCAGTGCCGTCTCATGGACAGAAACACCACTTTCAGGTCCGGTGATGGGGCACAATACAGCTCTGCCAGAGCCAACCTGAAAAGAGTCACCAGGAAGGCCAAGACTGTTTATAAAAAGGAAGATTTAGGACTACTTCAACATCAACAACACAAGGCAGGTATGGCAGGGGGTCCAGCACATCACTAGTTACAAATCCAAAAACCTCTCAGTTGCAGTTAATGGTCCTTCACTGGTGGAGAAGTTGAAACACTTCTTTACCCACTTTGAGGTGGAGCAACCGGAGGGGAAACCACATCACATCTACCAATCCACAGCAGCAACATCTTCACTGTGGAGGAGCATGAGGTGAGATGCATACTAAGGGTATGAGGCGGTGAACCCGAGGAAAGCTGCAGGACCCAATGCCATTTTAGGACGGGTGCTGATGGACTGTGCGGACCAGCTGGCTGGGGTCTTTACCAAAATCTTCAACTGGTCCCTATCCTAGTCCACCATCCCACCCTGCCTGAAGTCCTCTATCATAGTTCCACTGCCAAAAAAGACCAATATCAGCTGCCGGAATGCTTACCGTCCTGTGGCACTTACTCCCATCATCATGAAGTGCTTCGAGAAACTGGTCCATACTTATATAATCTCAAACCTCCCACCCACGCTTGACACACACCAGTTTGCTTACAGAGCTAATAGGTCCACAGAGGATGCCATAGCTACAACTCTTCACACTGCCCTGACCCACCTAGAGCAGCAGGGGAGCTACGCTAGGCTGCTCTTTGTGGACTTTAGCTCTACATTTAACACCATACTCCCTCACAGACTGGTGACCAAACTGGTAAACCTCACTCAGTCTGCCTTTGGATTAAGGACTTCCTGTCAGATCACTCCCTGAGGGTGAGAGTATAGGCACCACATCTCCTCAGCCCTCAGTCTCAGCACTGGCTCCCCAAAGGGCTGTGTGCTGATCCCCCTACTCTACACCATGTATACCCATGGCTGCACCCCCGCCCACTCCAGCAACAGCATCATTAAATTTGCAGATGACACCACCATAATGGGGCTCATCTCTGGGGGGGATGAGTCCGCTTATCGGGATGAGTTAGAGTGGCTGTCTGTGTGGTGCACGGATAATAACCTGGTCCTCAATACAACCAAAACCAAGGAGCTGTAAATAGACTATAGGAAAAATAAATCAGATATTCAGCCCCTTTTCATCAGTGGGGAATGTGTGGAGAGGGTCCTGGATTTCCGGTTCCAGGGCGTGCACATAGAGGAGGACCTAACCTGGAGCGCTAACACCACAGTACTGGTAAAAAAGGCACAGCAGAAACTTTACTTCCTGAGGATCCTTAGAAAGAATCACCTCACCCAAAATGTGCTTCTGTCCTTCTACCGCTGCTCCATAGAGAGCATTTTGATTTATTGTATCTGTGTGTGGTTTTCCAGCCGCACAGAAACAGAGAGGAAAGCGCTCCAGAGGGTCGTCACCACCGCCCAGAAGATTATTGGCTGCCCTCTCCCCTCCCTGGAAGATCTTTACTATTCCTCTGCCTCAAAAATGCCCAGAACATATTTAAAGATCCATCTCACCCCAGACCCTACCTTTTTGAACTGTTGCCCTCGAGCAGACGTTTCAGGACAATGAAAACATGAACAAATAGATTAAAAAACTGTTTTGATCCAAAAGCAATAGCAGCACTAAACACTACTTGAATGCAATATTAAGGAGATATCGTGCAGTGAACTGTTGTGTATGTGTTGTATAACTTGTTTTAATTTCCTTTAGAATCTTTTTCTTTTTATATATTTTTAGAGCTATTTTAAATGTAATATATGTCTTGCACTTTATTTGATGTTGCACTGATCGGATTGCATCCAATTTTGTTGTACATGTACAATAAAAATTATATTCTATTCAAAGAAAGAACATTGAGATTTTGTTGGCAATGCAGACATTTTTTTTTAACATAAAAGTCAAATCAAGTCAAATAATTTTTATTTGTATATTTTTTTATTTGTCTTTTTCTCAATACACAATGTTCCAAAGCAGCTTTGAAGAAATTTGTCTTTAATGTCTGTAACCTTTCAAAAACATGAATAACATGGAAACATAATAAACAATTTGATTAAAATTTTGTCTTGCTGTCACATATGTGGAAATAAATTTTTAGGAAAACTATTCACTGTAAAAAAAGTGTAAAGGTTCATAGATCTTGAAAAGAAATTCACAGAGTGACTCGAGAAGACTAAAAACACTAGTTTGTGAGTGAAACTAATGTGCTTGTTGTATTTTCTGAGTTGAGACTTTTATACATTATGACTCATGACTATTCGATCTGTTGATCATTTGATCGTTGTGTTCACATTTCATAAGTTATACACTGAAACTGTCACAGTATACACTGGGTCTGTAAATTAGATGCACATAAGCACACATACATAACACACAAACCACCACTGCACTCGCAGTCTGGCTGTTATTATACATTTTATAGAGAGATTAGGGTTTGTATTGTGTGTTTTGTTGTTTAATGTTTGTCACATTCTGTTTATCGCATCTATTTAATGTAGTATTATTACAGCTGTTAGAAGTTCATTATTCTCTCCCTTTTTTTATATTGTTATATATATATATATATATCTTTTATTTTTTTGCATGTTTATTAAGTGTTACTACAAAACAAAAAGGAATATGGAAAATGCACACACGGCAGTCACGCTCAGGTCTCTTAAATTAAATTCATATGTTTCATTATATTTAATAAAAAAACTTTTTATGGTCTAACAATTTTGCATCTCATTGCAACCATAACTATTTTTTTTTTTTTATAGTTTTCTCTGAAGCAAGTCCAAATTATTCACAGACTGACAGATGTGTTACTATATGAACTGTCATTGTATGGAAAGAGCTGTGTGAAACATTTTCAAAATTCTCCTTTTATTTTCCACAAGAAAAGAAAAAAGAAACATGAGGATAAGCAAATAATTGGCAGCTCCTCGCTCACACCCCTCCTCTGACCATTCCTCTGACCTTTCATCAATGTCTGTTTCTTTTACTTTTTCTCTCTTAACTCATCATGACTGAGAAGCCCTTTCTAATGCTCCCAAAACCCCAGGACCACCTAATTAGCAGACAACGATGATTCAAAACAGTAAGAACGTCAAGCACCTGCTAACTTTGAACTATTCCTTAACACTGATGAACACTTGGCCAGTGAAAGCTTGTTATTTATTGTAGTGGTGTTTAACATAGCTAAATCTAGTCATGTCTTTCAACACTCAAGGTTTTACAAGAGTTGTTTTGGACATAACCCTTTGTCCTTGTAACCAGGATGTTGTAGCAAGAGTTAAAGCGAAAAACAATTATGCTTTTTGATATTGGTGTAAAAAAAATATGTTTTTTGTTTTGGTGAGACATAAATTCACTTAATTGTTTATCAGCTGTAAAACATAAAGGATTATGTGCTCTGTGGATTGTTACAAAGTGGCCCATTCAGGATGAGGTCTATTTGTAATAGCTGGTTAATTTATTGCATATTATCCATACATGTCATAAAGCCATGTACCCAAAATTGTCCCACATTAATAATGCACATACTTCTCGTCAATATCAAAATGCTGTGCCCTAGGGATGGGCGATATAGCAAAAAAATTATCAATATATTTTTTCTCATCTCGTTCGATAGGGATATTTATCACGATATACACTTCATACCATTAATGGGGGAGGAAATATATTCCACATGTTTGTTTAGACCTCAAGAATTAATGTATACTTAACTTGTTTGTTTACAAGAAAATCCTATAGGTTAAGCTACCTTTAATGTATACTCAGTTTATGATTTAATCCTACATAATTTATGTTACCTCTTTTTAATGAAATTTTGCCAATTTCATCATCTACAGCTAATGTTTGACTGATCAGTTCAGTAGGTTGTGGTTATATCCCATAAACTGGATTGCCAAATGCCAATAAACGTCACAAGATGAAGAAACACTTTCTTGCCTGTGACAGTGCTATGGATTTTCAGTGCTGTCTTTTTCAGTACACAGCAATACCCAGATTGCACATGTACATCTTTGAGATGTCTTTGAGATGACCTTTTCATCTGGAAAGCATCATAATCTAATTAACATATGCTAAAGATAATATTTACAAACATTCTATATCTCAAACATTCAATATCTCAAAGATATCTGCTGAATATCTTATTGACGTCCGAGAGGAAACTTCTTTTAGACGTATTGCAGATGAGAAAACAACCTAAAAATATGTCTTCCAGATGTTAACACACACATCAAATAGACGTTTGGGAGATGTACCTGTGCTATCAGGGTATATTAGCTGGATAGCTAGCTGGATAGCTAGCTGCTAGCTAGCGGCTACAGTATATTATTGGCCAATTACATGGAAAGTCAAAATATATATAATGGAATTACCGCAGATATTTTCGCCGATAATTTGTTCCAGATTATTTGCTTGTGTCAGAGAATCTCTGACTGCCTGCGTCACCTTTTCCTTCAGGCAGAGACTCGGGTACCCTCAAGAGACAGTGAGCGTGTCTGTGTGAGTGAGAGCAAGTGGGAGCCAAGCTGATGTAGTTCTCTGTGGATTATTTCAACTTTTTGCACCTTGTTACGTTGTTTTGTGTCTGGTTTTAATTCGGGATCTTCTGCTGTAATAAAGACATGCAATTTTCCATATTCTGTTTATGTTTCATGAGGCAAAAAAATAATTATGTACTTTACTTTGGGGTGATCATTTTCGCTTATTACTTAATAAAACATATAAATAATGTGGGATCTAGCACATCGTTAATTGGGTCACAACATTGCTATTAAAACGAACCCCAAAACAACCAACAAGGTTCATAGATCTTGAAAAGAAATTCACAGAGTGACTCGAGAAGACTAAAAACACTAGTTTGTGAGTGAAACTAATGTGCTTGTTGTATTTTCTGAGTTGAGACTTTTATACATTATGACTCATGACTATTCGATCTGTTGATCATTTGATCGTTCTGTTCACATTTCATAAGTTATACACTGAAACTGTCACAGTATACACTGGGTCTGTAAATTAGATGCACATAAGCACACATACATAACACACAAACCACCACTGCACTCGCAGTCTGGCTGTTATTATACATATTATACAGAGATTAGGGTTTGTATTGTGTGTTTTATTGTTTAATGTTTGTCACATTCTGTTTAACACCTCTATTTAATGTAATATTATTACAGCTGTTAGAAGTTCATTATTCTCTCCCTGTTAACAAGTCTTTTTTATATTGTCATTGGTGTGACCGTAAATTTGGTATCTTTTTTCTCTTCTGACTGTATTAATCAATTATTCTCTGTGTTTTCCTCTTTTGGAAAGTCATGAAAAAGTAATAGTTGATTTTTATTTATTTTGCTGTTGGAGCAAATGAAAATGCAAAACTAATGTTTGTTGAAGTTTCCCATTTACCACTATAGAAGTTTACTGTACCTGTCACGATGCAGGAGGCAGACAATGGGTTGGATCCAAATGCAGTGTACTTTATTGTAAATGACCACGATGGGTAAAACGACACTAAAACCTGGAAACACGGAAAACATGAAAGGTAGAACAGGCAGGATAAACATCAGGGAGAGCACGGAGACAGGCATCCACAAACATCAAAGACCGACAGGGGAATGGTGAAACAAACCGGGTTAAATACACAAACACAATGACGACTAAACGAGACACAGGTGAGACCAATGAAGAGTGCAGGCAGTGAGAGAGGCCAGGAATTGTGGGAATTGTAGTTTTATACACAGACAGTGAAACACGGGGCGGACAGCAAGGAAAACGTGACATGGAATTTGACGTGCTGAGTGAAACAGAAAACACGGACCGGACCACAAGGAATGTGACATGGAATGTGACAGGTGAAACGGAGAACATAGGCCAGACAACACAGGAACGTGACATAGCCCCCCGTCAAAAGGACCGGATTCCAGACGGTCCTAAGAAACAACAGAATAGGAAAAATAAACAGAGGTGAAAGGAGAGGGGGTCTGGACAAGGGTGAAAACAGACAGACCAGAGGGGCACAAGGGACACAAAGACAGACTAAGGAGGCACAAAGGAACACAGAGACAGACCAAGGAGGCACAAGGGACACAGAGACAGACCAAGGAGGCACAAGGGACACAGAGATAGACCAAGGAGGCACAAGGGACACGGAGACAGACCAAGGGGGCACAAGGGGCAATTAGGCAGTCCACGGAGGCACAAGGGCAAGAGGGCAGTCCAAGGGGCAGGGACAGATCCAGGAGGCCTGGGAGGTGGCCACAGGACAGGGACAGGTCTGGGAGGCCTGGGAGGCGGCCACAAGACCGGGACAGGTCTAGGAGGCCTGGGAGGCAGCCATCGGACAGGGACAGGTCCAGGCCCAGGAGGCGGCCACAGGACAGGGACAGGTTCAGGAGGCCTGGGAGGCGGCCATAAGACAGGGACAGGTCTAGGAGGCCTGGGAGGCGGCCTCAAGACAGGGACAGGTCTAGGAGGCCTGGGAGGCAGCCTCAAGACGGGGACAGGTCTAGGAGGCCTGGGAGGCGGCCTCAAGACGGGGACAGGTCTAGGAGGCCTGGGAGGCGGCCTCAAGACGGGGGCAGGTCTAGGAGGCCTGGGAGGCTCTGGAGTCCCTGGGGGCAGAGCCGTAGGAGGCTCGGGAGGCGGAGCCGGAGGAGGCTCAGGAGGCAGAGCCCTAGAAGGCTCTGGAGTCTCTGGGAGTAGAGCCGTAGGAGGCGGAGCCGAGGAAGGCCTAGGAGGCGGAGCCGAGGGAGGCTCGGGAGGCTCTGGAGTCTCGGGGTGCAGAGCTGTAGGAGGCTCGGGAGGCGGAGCCATAGGAGGCTCGGGAGGCGGAGCTCTAGAAGGTTCTGGAGTCTCTGGGAGCAGAGCCATAGGAGGCTCTGGAGACGGAGCAATAGGAGGCTCGGGGAGTAGAGCCATAGGAGGCGGAGCTGAGGAAGGCCTAGGAGGTGGAGCCGAGGGAGGCTCTGGAGTCTCTGTGGGCAGAGCTGTAGGAGGCTCGGGAGGCAGAGCTCTAGAAGGTTCTGGAGTCTCTGGGAGCAGAGCCATAGGAGGCTCTGGAGGCGGAGCCGTAGGAGGCTCAGGGAGAAGAGCCCTAGGAGGCTCGGGAGGCGGAGCCGTGGAAGGCTCAGGAGGCTCTGGAGGCAGAGCCGTAGGAGGCGGAGCCGAGGAAGGCCTAGGAGGCAGAGCCGAGGGAGGCTCGGGAGGCTCTGGAGTCTCGGGGTGCAGAGCTGTAGGAGGCTCGGGAGGCGGAGCCGTAGGAGGCTCGGGAGGCGGAGCTCTAGAAGGTTCTGGAGTCTTTGGGAGCAGAGCCATAGGAGGCTCTGGAGACGGAGCCATAGGAGGCTCGGGGAGTAGAGCCGTAGGAGGCGGAGCCGAGGAAGGCCTAGGAGGCGGAGCCGAGGGAGGCTCTGGAGTCTCTTGGGGCAGAGCTGTAGGAGGCTCGGCAGGCGGAGCTCTAGAAGGTTCTGGAGTCTCTGGGAGCAGAGCCATAGGAGGCTCTGGAGGCGGAGCCGTAGGAGGCTCGGGGAGAAGAGCCCTTGGAGGCTCGGGAGGCAGAGCTGTGGAAGGCTCAGGAGGCTCTGGAGGCAGAGCCGTAGGAGGCTCGAGGGGCGGAGCCCTGGAAGACTTGAGAGACTTGAGGGGTGGAGCCCGGGGAGGCTCGAGAGACTTGAGGGGCGGAGCCCTAGAAGGCTCGAGAGGCGGAGCCCTGGAAGGCTCGAGAGGCTTGAGGGGCGGAGCCTTGGGAGGCTCGAGAGGAGCCCTGGGAGGCTCGAGAGACTGGAGAGGCGGAGCCCTGGGAGGCTCGGGAAGCCCGAGAGGCGGAGCCCTGGAAGGCTCGAGAGATTTGGGAGATGGAGACCTGGGAGGCTCGAGAGACTTGGGAGACGGAGCCCTGGGAGGCTCGAGAGACTTGGGAGACTTGGGAGACGGAGCCCTGGGAGGCTCGGGGGAAGGAGCCCTGGAAGACTCGAGAGACTGAGCTCTGGAAAGATCGGAGGGCGGAGCTCTGGAAAGATCGGAGGGCGGAGCTCTGGGAAGCTCGGAGGGCGGAGCTCTGGGAAGCTCGGAAGGCTCGGAAGGCGGAGCTCTGGAAAGCTCTGAGGGCGGAGCTCTGGAAAGCTCTGAGGGCGGAGCTCTGGAAAGCTCGGGAGGCGGAGCTCTGGAAAGCTCGGGAAGCTCGGAAGACGGAGCTCTGGAAAGCTCGGGAGGCTCGGAAGGCGGAGCTCTGGAAAGCTCGGAAGGCGGAGCTCTGGAAAGCTCGGGTACTGGCACTGGCTCTTGGACAGACACGGCTACTGGCACTGGCTCTTGGACGGTCACGGCTACTGGCACTGGCTCTTGGACGGTCACGGCTACTGGCACTGGCTCTTGGACGGTCACGGCTACTGGCACTGGCTCTTGGACGGTCACGGCTACTGGCGCTGGCTCTGGACAAGACGCTACAGGCACTGGCTCAGGGACGGTCGAGGCTACTGGCGCTGGCTCAGGGACGGTCACGGCTACTGGTGCTGGCTCAGGGACGGTCATGGCTACTGGTGCTGGCTCAGGGACGGTCGAGGCTACAGGCGCTGGCTCGCTGACGTCGGAGGCTACAGGCGCTGGCTCGCTGACGTCGGAGGCTACAGGCGCTGGCTCGCTGACGTCGGAGGCTACAGGCGCTGGCTCGCTGACATCGGGGGCTAACGGTTCGCTGACCGTGGCAGGCGTGGGCTCTGGCTCGCTGGCCGGGGCAGGCGTGGGCTGGGGCTTGCTGGCCGGGGCAGGCGTGGGCTCTGGCTTGCAGACTGGGGCAGGCGAGGGCTCTGGCTCGCTGGCCGTGGCAGGCGTGGGCTCTGGCTCGCTGGCCGTGGCAGGCGTGGGCTCTGGCTCGAAAACCGGGATCTTGAGGTGTGGTTCGTCGGGCGCGAGTTTCTTTAGGACGAGACTCACGTACTCCCTCCACGTGTGGTCTCCGGGTTCTGGCGCTTCCCACCACTGGGCTGATGGTAACCCGATCCAGTAGATGGTCTTCAGGGAAGCATCGTCGAACCCGGAGTAGATGGCGACCGTGGAGAAGAGACGTGAGTACTCGCAAACGGTCAGATCAGCCTGGGCCAGTTCGGTGAAAACCGCTGCTGGATCCATTATTGGGTCGGTCTTTCTGTCACGATGCAGGAGGAGGCAGACAATGGGTTGGATCCAAATGCAGTGTACTTTATTGTAAATCAAAGTGAGACAAAACAAACAGGAACAAAGGAAATGACCACGATGGGTAAAACGACACTAAAACCTGGAAACACGGAAAACATGAAAGGTAGAACAGGCAGGATATCATCAGGGGGAGCACGGAGACAGGCATCCACAAACATCAAAGACCGACAGGGGAATGGTGAAACAAACCGGGTTAAATACACAAACACAATGACGACTAAACGAGACACAGGTGAGACCAATGAAGAGTGCAGGCAGTGAGAGAGGCCAGGAATTGTGGGAATTGTAGTTTTATACACAGACAGTGAAACACGGGGCGGACAACAAGGAAAACGTGACATGGAATTTGACGTGCTGAGTGAAACAGAAAACACGGACCGGACCACAAGGAATGTGACATGGAATGTGACAGGTGAAACGGAGAACATAGGCCAGACAACACAGGAACGTGACAGTAGCAAGCTAAAATTGACCTCCTTTACAAATGTGAGGGGCCAATTTTTGAAATTTGGTTTGGTGACGATAATGGCTCAGAAATTACACACTTAATCTTTAAAGTTAAATGATGCTATTTATTATTTGATTTCATTAAACTAAGTTTTTCAAAATTTTACAGCCAGAGATCATCATGCATTTTCTTAGATTTTGAGAATAACTCCTTTATTTAGTTTTTTGTGTGTTCCAAACGGGAAAAAGTCATAGGAGTTTCCAGCATGAGGGTGGGTAAAATAAGACAGAATTCTCAGTTTAAATAAAACTATCTGAGAAAGGTGCGACTCAGTTATGTTGTTCAAATTTAGACATATGATTAGATGAATTATGCCACTGATGAGCTTTTTTTTGTATTACCTACAATAATCCTTCAACATACACTATATGTATAGTATCATTTATTTAATGCAGCTTCTAAATTCATTTGGCTAAAATCTTAAAGGTATATGCGTGACACTCCTATACTGTTACATCTACTTTGTCATACTGTACGGTGGGTGATGCCACAGTTATGATTTCAGTTGCATATGGTGACTGCACCACACAGATAATGCTAGCTCCATTTTTTAAAGCCAGTTATTAAGCTTTAAATACCTTTAATGATAATGATTTGTGTGATTAAAGATTCTAAATTATGCTACTTTTATTAGGACATAATATTCATGGCAGCTTTTTCCTTAATTTTGGTCAAATCCAGTAAATGACTCAAGCGTGTTACTGTAGCCCACATATTCAGGAGATTATCATTTCATTAATAGAGGGATCAACCAGCCTTCTCTATTACCAATTAGTATTTAAAGACATAAATGGAAATGCAAATCATTATTTCCAGATTTATCATACTGTAACAATGCATGCTTTCATGTGTGACTGATTCATCTCATGCTCAAACAATAGATGTTTTGGTTTGCCTGTTAAGCAACTACATAATGTTTGCAAATTATCAGATGAGTTTATGCACACATGCAGAGGTCGTTAGAAGTATTTGGATGCTTAATCCACATTTAAAAACATATTAATGTTATTGCATGCTAGACTTTTTTTTTGCTTTAAGATTTTCATTATTTATTGTACTGCAATTACATTCAGACATTTGTAAATGAGGCTGAAGTGTCCAAATACTTTTTGGGGCCACTGTACATATATGCTTGTGGAGGAAAAATTAATTTCCTATGGTGCTTATGATAAAATAAATGATGTTGTTTCATAAGATGAGACAATTCTAGAAATTCTAAAATAATCAACTTTATTAAATGTTGGGCCAAGGTTTTGTTTGTTATGTAGCTTTCTAACAGAAAGCAATCAATCCACAATCTATCCCCCACCTTTACTCATAATGACCTTATTTTTCAGTGCTTTTTTTTGAGTAAATTGCAGCAGCATTGGACATGTTAAGTCTCTTATTTTTATCTTGGCCTTCATTCCCATCACGTATCTAATAACATGCTGCCATAGTTCTGGGTCAAGAGGTGAGGAAAGGTGGCAGCATCTTTATGCTGAGTTCGCTTTTTGGACTTAAGCCTAATACGTTCTTACATTTTTATTAGCAAGCAGATTGGATAACACATACGCCAGATTTGCTCCCGAGCCAATATGTCACTTGTGTCTTTATCAGATGATTCCAAGGCTGGATGATTTACAGAAAGTGTATTGATAATTACATCTATGATATGCATGCTTTAGGAAAAGTTAGCATCATTGCTGAACTGTACGTCAGTTGAATAGATTCATTGAATGCTTCAGAAATATGTTCAGTAGTTTCACATCAGAACTTAATATTTGTAAAGCACCACATACACAGATGAGACAAAACATTATGACCACGTGCCTAATATGCTGTTGGCCCTCAGCATGCCACAAAAACAGCACTGACACCAAGATATTAACAGCAGAAGCTTCAAATTCTGTAAGTTGCGAGGTGGAGCTGGCGTGAATCAGACTGGTTGGTCCAGCTCATTTCACAACTGCTCAATCGGATTAAGATCTGGGGAATTTGGAGGCTAGGGAACACCTTTAACTCTTCATCATATACCTCAAACCATTCCCGAAAAATGTGTGCAGTGTGACAGGGCGCATTATCCTGCTGAAAGAGGCCACTGCCATCAGAGAATACCATTATCACGAAGGGGTGTGCCTGGTCTACAGCAATGTTTTGTAGGTGGCATGTGTAAAATTACTGTCCACATGAATGGCCGGACCATGGGTTTCCCAGCAAAACATTGCCCAGAGCATCACACTCCCTCCACTGGCTTTTTGTCTTCCCACAATGCATCCTGGTGCCATCACTTCCCCAGGTAAACAGCTCACACATACACTGCCGTCCACCTGATGTACAAGAAAATGGGACTTATCGGACCAGGCAACCTTTTTCCACTGCTCCAGTTCTGGATCCAGTTCTGATGCACACATGCTAATTGTAAGCCCTTTGAAGGTGGACAGTGTAAACAATTTGGTGCTAAAACATTAGGCAGACTTAGTCTGGGATTCGTTTGAACCCTTTACTGAACAGACAGACGGAAAATAAAGAAATGTCAGAGATGGCCCAACAAATCAAATCACACGTAAAATACTTGAACTGCAGCTGTAGATCTGGCGCCAACTGTGGAGAATGCCTCAAACACATTTCAACACCTGAACATCACAGTAGCACCTGAAAGGGATTTTCCCAGTGAAAAAGGTCAATTGCATGACTTTGCCATGTGAGTTTAACTTGCCCAAGCCAGATATAAGCATTAATCCTGCCTCTAATTTGAAGAAACATATCAAGGTAAATTTCATATCTCGGCTTACTAGATTCTGTGTCTATAACGTAGCCTGTAATTTAACTGCAATAAAATTATCTTGATGTTTATCGGAAAAAAAGAGATATGTCCTCAATCAGACTTAGTAGTTTTCTATATTTAGCCTATGATTTCAATCTAGAACAGGGGTGTTGATTACAACGATCACGATAGCAAGAGCACCACTGGTTGGTTTATCTAGATGAAATATAAAAGATTGACTTTTTATTTCCTGATGTCTGTAGCTGCGTGCTGTTTGATTGACAAGCGGCTAATGTTTGTGTGCTAATGCGGGTTCACGCCTAAATGCCCGTTTTGGTGAGGATTTAATGTAAACGAACTCGTTTATGTCTAAAATGAACTTAAACAGTGGGACAAAAAGCGTATTTGCATCAAAATGTCGGACTTGAAGTGTACATGTAACCGAATTGAGCACTGTCTAGTAGCTAACAACATTAACAAGGAAATGAGAAAACCACTCACTACTTTTCACTGAATAACTTGAGAATCTTTAAAAATATTAATGTAATACATAAAACAGTGATATTTTTTATAATATTAAAAAACATATATTGTTCTTTTTTTAATAATACCGAACCCTGATGTAGAGAATGTGTTAATTGATATACAAAATTACCAAGAAAGTAGACATGATCAAATAATTTAAAATTATGCTTAGCCTTCTTAAAGATAGAAAAGTATCAACATTCAGCAGAACATTCCACCAGTCTCAAACACAAAATTGTGCATCATGCATTAGAATGAGAACACAACTATTTCTTGGTTTAAAAGATACAAGAATTAAATCAATGTTGAATATTGTATCTCAAAAGGAGGACAATATGGCCCTCATGTGCTACTTAAAGAAATTATTCACACAAAAATGAAAATTATCTTATCATTTACCCGCATATCATCTGTGAATTACTTTCTTTCTTCAAAACACAAATTCAGATTTTTAGAGGAATATTTCAGCTCTGTAGGTCCATTCAGTGTAAGTGAATGGTTGCCAGACCTTTGAAGCTACAAAAAGCACATTAAGGCATCATTAAAGTAATACATACAACTCCAGTGGTTTAATCCATGACTTCAGAATTGATATGACAGGTGTGGGTGAGAAACGTCTAGGCTACTATTGTAACCCCCATTCCCTGATGGAGGGAACTAGACATTGTGTCGAATGAAGTGACACTAGGGGTCTTTCTTGAAGGCCTCGGTTACCTCCGAACTTGAGAAAAGGCCAATGAGAAATTGGCAGACAGTATTTACATGCCCCTCTCCCGGACATATGGGTGGGAAGGAGGGAATCGTGCATCTGTCCATTCAGGTTTTGCACTGAGGAGCCGAGAATGAGGTTTGGCCGTTACAGTGGCTCGGTACAGTGTCGTGGCTGGCGGGACACAACGTCTCATTCCCTCCATCAGGGAACGGGGGCTACAATAGTAAACTAAACATTCCCCGTCTGTTGCTTACTCGACGTTGTGTCAAATGAAGCAACACTAGGTGTCCCTATTCAATCACGGCTTGCGCTGAACCGTGTACGCGAATTGCTGACGCAGGTGCTGGGGCCATTAAACGCTATAACACGCATCGGGGAAGGTGTTCTTTTCCAACTCCTATTCTTTCAGGGGGAAAAGACCCCATGGAGACCACATCCTGCCCAGGCTGGGGGGAGGTTAAATGTGGCTAATAAGTCACATGGGTTTTCAGGCCACATGTGGAAGTGGCGCGGTGGTAGATCCTACCTAGCAAGGGAGGAGTTGCTACAAACACAGTGACTGGGTGCAGAGGGGACTGCCGGCAGGGGGACCGTTCCACTGAAAATACACAAAGGGGGATTAATCCGTGATGGCCAAACCCTGTGAAGCACCTATTCCAGTACAGAGTATATAGTACCCGTAGTGGGTCTGGTCGGGAATTCCTCCATTGAATTCGCGGATCAGAGGGCTAGGGAGGAAAGACATCCAGGTAGCGCGAGCCTATTGGACCCTCCTGGGAGAAAGAGTGCACGTGATCGCCTCAGTTGAGGGGAAGGGCGATGTGTGCAAGCGGAACACCCCGGTCAGCCATTCTGCATTACCGAGTTCTATGTGCTCGGACCTGAGAAAATATGGGACGAGACCGACTCAACCCTGAGATTGTAGAATCTAGAAAAGGTATAATGTGTTGCCCAGGCCACCACTCTTCAAGATGTCTGCTGGGGAGGTGCTGTTGGCCAGCGCCCACGAGAAAGCCACACTGCTCCTAGAGTGTGCTCGAACCCGCAAGGGGGCGGACATGGCCTGGGTCTGATAGGCCATCCATGGCGTTGATGACCCAGTGGGTAACCTTTGTTGGAGACAGCGCCCCTTTCCGCTGTCTGCCACAGCAAACAAAGAGCTGCTCAGAACATCTAAAGCTCTGTGTGCGGTCGACATAAGTATGCAAAGCACACACTGGACACAGCAACGATAAGGCTGGGCAGGTCCAACGATAAGGCTCGCAGGTCCCCAACCCTCTTGATGGAAACGAGCGCAATCAGGAGGGCCGTTTTCAAGGAGAGGGCTCTAAGTCGACTGACTCTTGTGGCTCCATGGGTGGTCTCTAAAGGCCCGAAAGGACCACTGAGAGATCCCATGAGGGGAACAGGCATGGCTTGGGAGGGTTCAGCCTCCGGGTGCCTCTAAGGAACCTGATAATCAGGTTGTGCATCCTTAAGGACTTGCCGTCCACTGCATTGTGGTGAGCCGGTATAGTGGCTACATAGACCTTCAAGGTGGAGGGGGACACGGATCAAGATGTGCTTGCCCTGGATCAGTGGGAGAGACCTCCGCAACTCTAGGCTGTTGACGTGCCAACGTAGACGCGGTCCTGTCCAGGTGCCAGCGGCTGCGTGCCTGATGCACATGGCGCCCCAACCCAGTTTGGAGGCGTCCATGACGCATCTGAACACCTGCTGTAGGGGGACTCCCGTCTACAGAAAACAGAGGTCTGTCTAAGGATTGAATGTCTGGTGGCCGAAAGAGGTGATGAACACACAGTAAGTGCCGCAGTGCCATACCCATCTTGGGACTCGAGTCTGAAGCCAGTGCTGAAGCGGTCTCATAAGCATCAACCCGAGCGGCGCAGCCACCACTGAGGATGTCATATGCCCCAGGAGCCTGGGCAAGCATAGCAGACATCGCTGCGTCATGCTCAGACTGGATACTCTTTTACAGGTCTATTTGTTCTTTAAGGAAACACTGTCGAAGCACTCAGGGGCGTGGACTGTACTAGTGTGCAGAGAAGGGAGAAAGCTGCTGGTAATGTGCCATACAGCAATGCTCTTAGAGGCGAGTGGAACAATAGTGGAACACCAGCTTGCTGAACACACAACCGTTCGGCTCCGAAGAAAAAATCTTATTGGACAGACACAAGATTCCCTCCTTTTATACCCGTATGTTTGGGGGAGGGACATGCAAATTCTGTCTGCCAATTTCTCATTGGCCTTAATTAAAGTTTAGTGGCAACCAAGGCCTTCAAGAAAGACCCCTAGTTTTGCAACTCAGTACTCACTACTCACTACTCATGAGTACTTTTAAATGAGCTCCTCTTTTACTCTTACTTGAGTTGTGTTTTGGACAGCTACATTTACTCTACTCATACTACATTTTTTGGAAAGTAACAGTACTTCTACTTGAGTATGATTTTAAGGTTGATATCTCCCACCTTCAACTCCGTAGCCCTAGAGCTTGCACAATTGTGAGCGGATTTTAAGTTCATCTAGTAATCCTTAAATAAGAGAGTCCAGAACTCATTCAACACTCAAAAATATTTACATCTTGTCAGAGTCTCTTGATTCTGGGCTGTAGGATGAACATTTGATGCTATGACCTTAGGTGGTAGGGAAATGAGTTGATTCCTGATGAGGAAATGAGAAGGAGATAATGGTTGAGGTTCATCAGACTCACAATGAATGTAAGAGGTCTCGAATTCAACGCTGCTTCTACCTCAGTCTGAATGGTGGTCGGCTCTTTGAAATTTAGCGAGGCTTTACCTAGAACTCTTTTTAGGCAAGACTTGGTTGTCCTCACAAGGTGTTCCCAGAAACCTCCCATCATGTTGCTCTCTCAACTATATACTTCCAAGTTATCCCCTTTTCAGTGAGAAAGATTAAGAGATCAGGTTCTTTGATTTATTTTATTCATTTATTTGTCAGGGACCATGCACAAAAACATTAATCTCACAAGAGAAAAGATGCTTTGCACCAGATTTAGCTACTAGCTAATTTCCATCTGCAGTCCCTGGGCTGGTAAATAAAACAATATAAACAAAAAACATGCAAATATATGCACATAAATACACACATATACATTAACAGTAAAATCTAACATCGTACAAAATTAATGATGATAAGTTTGAAGTACTAAAAGACAATTTTTAACATTTCTGGAAAACGTATAGAAATCTAAACTAATTTTAAGATCATCAGGTAGCTTATTCCATTCTTTAATTGCCTTGTATGAAAAGGCAGATTGGGCAAATGCTGAATATCTTTTAGGAATTCTGCAATCTCTCTGTGCAGTATATCTAGAAACCCTTGTCATTTGTTCTGAACAAAGATGTACAAATATTTTAAAAGGGGGAGGAGCAATGTTATTACCTATTTTAAAAACAAACCTAACATTTGAATAAACAATTACATTTTCAAAGCTTATTAACCTGTATTTATTTAATATACCACAATGATGATACTGCAAAGATATCCTATCTACTGTAATACTTGAATGGCCTGTTTATAAAGTGATATAATGGGCTTTAAAGTTATCTTGTTTGCTTTTGACCAACAAGAAATATAGTATTTAATATGAGAAAATATCATGCCCAAAATGCCTTGTAAGAGAGTTTCTAATATGTCTAAATGTTGCTATATTATATTTCAATGTATTAGTCTTTTTTTTTTTTTAAAGAAAGAGTTGAACCCAGAATAACCCCTAAATATTTCACTTTTTGTACATTGTTTAACTTCTGACCATCAACATAAACATATGGAAAAGCTCTACACGTCTTATTAAAATATATGGTTACTGTTTTTTGAGAATTCAATGTAAGATCTGAAGACTTGGGCCAAAGTGAAACTTTTTGCATGATACATGAGAGCTTTGTTGCTACTTGATCAGCAGAAAGCACAGGAGAAGACGCAAGAAATGAGGGGGGATCACATCAGACTGAAAGCACATTTGCAGGCTAGTTATTTATCTAGCCCTGCATCCTATGCTTGGAAGAGTGTCCTTAGCGGCACTTCTGTATGGCACCCATGTGATTTACCCTTCCGTTGGCTTCGACCTATTCTCCCTGTAATCCTGAACACATCCTCCCGAGTCCCCTCTCCCTGGATCGGTCTTCGCTTCCATCGTGGGCAGTGACGTGCGGTGATGTCTTAAAGAGGCTAGGCACTGAGTTATGAAAGCCAGATTACCTGATTTATTGTTTAAGCTAATAATACGTAATAACAGTGAACGTTACGCACAAGCGCAGCATATCAAGAAATGTACAAATCAGGATGTATATAGTGTACTCTCTCTCTCTCTCGCTCTCTCTCTCACGCACACACACACACACACACACACACACATAGCCAATCTTTTCTTACATACCAATCAGTTTGAAATGATCGGATAATTTTTGGGCCCTTTTGCTGTACTAGTCCATCTAAGGCTGGCGTAGACCTCCCTCTTGCAATTAACTCATATTTGGAATTAAAATCGAGCTTGGAAAAATTTCTTAATTCCGTGATTACAGCCGGTGCTGTCATTTTGATTTTGAATTTGGCGGGGATTAGGCATGTAGGCTACGTTAGCTGTGATGTAATGACGTCAGCTACGCAAATGTCCAGGAATATCTTGATTTTAATTGGTCCATGTCTGATACGTAACGGAGATGATTACGGGCATAACATATTTACGTCAAAAGGCACAGCAGATTTGTGCTTTTTGCCGTACATGTTAAAGAATACAGGATCGAAGTGCGCATGCGCAACATGGGTTTTCCGCTTGTCGTCTGCAATGAATGGACCGTAAAAGCACTGCTTATTCTACCATTTGTTTTTAGTTGATTATGCGTAACTGCTACATTTGTCATCATAACGTCTAAACAATTGGAATAACACACATATTGCATATATAAATCACAAGAATAAAAAGTAAAAATATAAATACAAGTTTATTATTTAATAAACATTTTATTTTTGAATTTTGGCAGGGTAGGCAGTGCCTAGTTTGCCTACCCAGACCGCACGTCAGTGATCGTGGGGGAGTAACTCCTGCAAACCTCCGCTCCTTGGATAAAGGCACAGACTCTCCCAGCATAATTTCTCCTCCGAAAATAGCTTTAATCAAGCACAAGTTGGACTTCATGTTCATTACTGAAACTTGGATAAAGTCGTTTTGCTGTAGACTGTAAATTTTTTAATGCCCCCCGACTTATTGGACAAGGGGGTGGATTAGCGTTTATTATTGGATTAGTTTAAAAAAAACTGTTTTAAGTCTCTCTGCCAGACCGTATCTTGTACTGGGTATTCTAGCTTCGAAGCGAAGTTATTAAGGCTGGAGTGGAATGGATCGTGATTCTAGCTGTGGTTTATTGACCTCCACACTCAGATTTTATACATGAATTCACAGAATTCGTAGGTTTTATTACTACAAAATGCAACCGCGTTTTACTGGTTGGTGACTTTAACATCCATGTGTGCTGTCAGTCAAAACCTTTAGCGAAGGAGTTCCTCAGCCTTATTGACTCTTTTAATTTAGTCCAGTGGATAAAGGACCCTACACACATGCATGGTCATACTCTAGACTTGGTTATTTCATACGGTTTGTCTGTTGCTGATATAGAAGTCTCGGATACTTTGTTATCCGATCCCCTGCCGATATTATTTTATACGTCTATCCCTATGTTCACTCAAAGAGCAACTCTAGCTGAAGAACTGGTCCGGTATTACTCTCCTCATTTCTGTGAAGATTTTAATCAGAGTTTTAATATGACCAGTACATCACTGTCCCTCGAATCTCTGTTACCAGATCTGGATCCTGACCACCACCTCAGGTTGCTAAACTCTGTATGGTTGGACATTTTAAATGATACTGCACCATTAAAAGAATGTGAACTGAAAAGTAGATCTGAACCATGGCTCAATTCCATTACTCGCAATTCTAGACATGCGTGCAGAAAAGCTGAGCGAAAATAGGAAAAGGACAAACTTTGAGTTTCTTTCGAAATACTGAAAGACTGCTTATTGTCATATCAGCGAACTGTAAATCAGAAAAAGCTGCTTACTTTTCACATTTAATTACTAATAATCACCCTCGTCCAAAGGTTTTGTTTTCTGTTATAACCTCTGTTTTGACCCCCCCCATTAATGCTATAACTATTCCTTAAGTTGTACTATGTGAAGGTTTCTTGAGATTTTTTGTGACAAAATTACAAACTTAAGATCACAGTTAATGCCTTGCGTTGAGGATCAATTAAATTCTATGCAGTCACTAGCCTCATGGGATGCTTTTGACACTATCACATTACATACAGTTATAGAAATAACTGCCAGTCTTAAACCCTCCTTTTGCCCCCTTGATACTATTCATCCTCGGTACTTCAAACAAATAGTAGCTGTCACTCCTTTGCTCAAGAAGCCTTCACTAGATGCATCTGTTTTAAATAACTTCTGACCAAACTGTCTTACTTTGGTCTTTATTTCCAGAATAATGGAAAAGATTGTCCTTATGCAGCTTCAGGTATTTCTTAAGATCAACCAAATCTTTGAAACCTTTCAGTCTGGTTTTAAATTTTCACATTACACAGAATCTGCTCTTTTTAAATGATATCCTAGTAGCTACAGTTTCAGGTGATACTGTGATTTTAGTTCTTTTAAATCTGACCTCAGCATTTGATACTGTTGATCATGCTCTACTGCTCTCCAGACTAGAATCATGTGTGGGCTTAAAAGGGAATGTTCTTAAATGGTTTACATCCTATTTGACTGATAGAACGTTCTTTGTTAAGCTCTGCAAATTTACCTCTTCTGTGGCCAGCCTCACCTGTGGTGTGCCTCAGGGCTCTATTCTTGCACCAGCACTTTTCTCTCTTTACATGCTCCCTCTGGGTTCTATTATCAGAAAGCATGGGATCTCCTACCACTTCTACGCTGATGACACTCAAATCTACTTACCAGTTAAACGAAATGATCACATTGCATTGCAGTGTCTTCTAGCTTGCCTGTAGGAAGTAAAAGGTTGGCTAGCCAAAAACGTTTTGTTTTTGAATAAAGATAAGACAGAGGTGATTGTCTTTGGTCCTACCAAAAATGTTGATGTCAGAAATGCTGATTGCAGAAATCTCAATGCTTTCCTCTCTCCTCAAGTACGGAACCTGGGTGTCCAGTTTGATAGCCAGCTGAAATTTTACATATTAGTGCTGTCATAGGTTCCAGTTTATTTCAGCTACGTCTACTCTCGAAAGTTAAAACCTTTTTGTCAGAGAAAACGTTGGAGATAGCAGTTCATGCTTTCATCACCTCTCGTCTAGACTACTGTAATTCTCTCTATTGTGGAATTTCCAAATCTCTTATTGCTCAAATTCAGGTAGTTCAAAATGCAGCAGCACAATTTCTAAAATGAGGTCGGAAGTACGATCATGTTATCCCCATTTTAAAATCACTTCACTGGCTGCCGGTTCAAGATAGAATTTATTTAAAATTGTATTGTTTGTTTACAAGTCATTACACAACCAAGCTCCCAGTTACTTATCAGAGTTACTACATCCTTACAATCCACCTAGAAGTCTGAGATCCGGTGATCAATATATCCTCAATATCCCATGTCCGAGGCTAAAGCGTAGAGGAGGGAGAGCCTTTACGGTTGTGGGTCCTATTTTATGTAATAGTCTGCCTCAATCAGTATTAGATTGTCACCTTCATTATCTATTTTTAAATCTTCTCTCAAAACTCATCTCTTTTCAATGGCTTTTAATAGCATGTAATGTCCTGGTCTTATATTGTTGTGAGTTTTTATAACTTTGTTTTTATAATTTTGTATTGTACAGCACTTTGGTCAGCACACTAGAAGATACATTTACATTTACATTTATGCATTTGGCAGACGCTTTTATCCAAAGCGACTTACAGTGCAATTATTACAGGGACAATCCCCCCGGAGCTAAGTGCCTTGCTCAAGGACACAATGGTGGTGGCTGGGTTAGAACCTGTGTCCTTCTGATTAACAGCCCTGTGCTTTAGCCACTACGCCACCACCACTCACCGGTAGATAATCCATAATTCAATAATTTAGTAAGAAGTATGGATTGTTAACTGTATCAAATGCCTCACAAAGATCTAAAAACACTGCCCCCACTGTCCCGCCTTCTACTTTAATCTTAATATTTTCTATAAAGTAACAACAAGCAGTTTCTGTAGAATAATTCACACGAAAACCAAATTGCATTGGATGTAATAAATTTGCATTTTTTAGATGCTCTACAAGCTGCCCAGCAATCAATTTTTCCAACACTTTTGAGATTATCGGGAGAATACTGATAGGTCTATAATTACTTACTTCTAATCTATCACCTCCTTTAAATAATGGAGTTACCACAGCTGTTTTAAAAACTCTAGGGAATACACTCTCTTTAACGGATTGGTTTATAATATAAGCTATAGGAGTAATTAAACTATCCTTGTTTTTAATGACCTCACTATTTATTCCCCAACTATCTTTTGCCTTGAGTTTGTTAATGATACAATTATTTTATTAGCTGTTGTCTCATCTATTTCCTTAAAATGTTACATTAAATTATCATTCAATATTCCTCTACAATTACAATCCTGAGATATTTTAGATTCAGTGAGATTCTCACCTAATTTATTAACAAACTCAATAAAATAATTATTACAATTCTCTGCTATTATAGATTCATCATTTTGAAGCATCCCATCTATCTTAATCTCTGCAACTCCATGGTTTCGATGTCCTTTGCCTGTTAATTTATATACAGTATAGATTGCCAAATCACTTTAGTATTACCCTTTGCCTGCTTAATAATATCTAGATAAAAGGTTGCCTTAGCTTTCCTAAGCTCCATCGTAACTTTATTTCTAAGACCCTTATATACTAAACGATCTGTATTCTTTTTTTAGAGCTACATCTCTCAATTTCATTAATTGTCACAAATCTTTATTCAACCATGGAAAAGACTGTGTATGTTTATTCTTCATAGTTGTTACTTTAGAGTATTTATTTACAAGTTGCTGAAACACTTCCATGAAGTCTTCTCAGAATGTCTGACTATTTTTACCTTGAATCACATCATTCCAATCCATTTGCTTCAAATCATTACTAAATAATTCTAAATTTATCTTTGATATATAATTTTTTTTTTAAATTTCAACTTTTAAGTCCTGATCCACTTGTTTGAAAGACTTTGTGTTGTCTGAGTACATTACTCTTCAAAGTATGAACCTCTTAAGCAATTCTCTTTTGGTCTGAGACCAACTTCAGATGTATGGCTCTCATGATGGCACAAGTGAAAAGTGTGCCTTATTTGAACAGCCATTGTTCTTCACCATGAGTGGACCAGCTAAATCTACCCCAATTGTTTTGAAGAGAGGAGATTCAATGACTCTGTCTCTTGGTAATCGGGCAGCAATTTGCTGTGCTGACTTGGCTTTAAGCCTCTTGTAAATTTCACATTTTGCAACTATCTGCTTGACACTCTGTCTACCTCTTAAAATCCAAAACCTGTCTCTGAATTGCATGAGTGTATCTCTTAAGCCTGAGTGTAAAACTTTCTCATGACAGTTTTGAATCAACAGTTCACAGTAAGTTTTGTAGGTAGAATCCATGGATGTTGCTCTCTAAATGTGAAGTCCATTTTCTGCAGCCTTACTCCTACACTAAGCAATCCATATCCATCCAGGAATGGTTTAAGTTCTTTTATCAGGTCCACTCCACCACTTCTGATTGTTAATTAAATTGTCCACAACCAGTCCTCTTGTAAGTAGATCAGCTGTGTTATGCTTTCCATCCCAATGTGACCATGACTCTGGCTTAGTGAGACTTTGAATCTCCGTCACTCTGTTTGCCACTAAGGGTCACCATCTTTGCACTGAAAGTCTGTCCACATGGTAAGCTGAGTTTCTTCCATCTTAAGAGCTTTTAGCAGTTTGTTTCCAGCCTTGCACCTACTAAGGCTCCTATTAGCTCCAGTCGATGTAAAGTAATTTGCTTTAGGGGTGCAACTCTGGACATGGATTCTACTAGGTTTGAAATAATTCTCACATCTTCACATTTGCCTTGCACATATCCAACCGCACCGCACCCCTTTTAGCTTGCATCATAGAAAATGTGCAATCTGTTCCACATTCCTGCTGTTTCAGAATGCGGTGCCACCTGGGAATATTCACGAGTTGGAGCTGCAGCAATTCATTGCACCACTGCCACCATTTGGGTGCTAGATCTGGAGGTTCCTCGCGCCCACATTTCTTGGAAAAGGCATTTTTCTCTGATGGTCTAAGGCATTAGTAAACCTATTGGATAAAAGGTGTGCAATGAGACTTGTAGTACACTTCTCTGTGTATTCTCCTTGCCTTTCAGGACATCTAATATTTGTTGTAAGTTAAACACAAAGTCATCCTTGTCTCCATTTCAATCCCAGCACTTTCAAGACTGTGTTTGGGGTCTCTGACTCAACCGCACTCTCCTCAAGATCCTTCATCCATCTATCGCTCAGCTCCAGAGAATTCGAATTTGTGGACAATGTAGCTTTGGCTTGCGTTGTGATGGAATAAGCTTCATCTAATTCCGGTGAGCTTGCAATGAGATCGTTCGCATATAGTGATTCTCTGAGTGCTTCTACTTTGGCTGTTCAGACTCATAATGTTTGAGATGTGTTTTGATTGTTGCTGCCAGCAAGAAAGGGCTAGATGCTACTCCAAACACAACTCGGTTCATTCTCATGACGAGAAACTTGTTGATTAAATATGCTTGTAAAATGTGTATAGAAATTAAATAATTAAATAATAATTATATTTTTGAACCCCTGTGAGCAAGCTGACTGTGGCAAGGAACACAAAACGTTTGGTTACGTATGTAACCTCCGTTCCCCGAGGGAGGGAACGGCACGTTGTGTCGGAGAAGCGACACTAGGGGTCTCTCTTGAGCGCCGATATTCACCTCTGACCTATTGAAAAGGGCCAATGAGAGTTGGCAGTCAGTATTTGCATACCCCGCCCCCACATACGGGTATTTAAGCGGGGCAAATACGGAAGTTTAGTCAGGATTTTTCTGAGAAGCCGGAAATGGTCCGGCCACAACAGTGGCTCGGTTCAGCGACATGGCGGAGGAAAGACACAACGTGTCGTTCCCTCCCTCGGGGAACGGAGGTTACATACGTAACCAAACGTTCCCCTTCTGTCGCTCTCTCCACATTGTGTTGGAGAAGCGACACTAGGGGACCCATTCCAATCTTGCCATGTGCTGAACCGTGTACGTGAACTGCTGATACAGAGGCGGGCAGGGATTCATCCAGTGCCGCGCATCGTCTGTACCTGGCTGCACGTACCCTTCCCCAATGCCCCATACGAACATCGGGATCCTTCTAGTTACCCTGAGAGGGAACAAGGCGATGTTTGCCAACATGGGAGCGGGCCAGCCTGGCTGGGCCTCTTTTCTCTCTATGTTTCTCGCATAGAGCAATCACGGCCGGGGCCCTTACACGCATATAGGGAAGGGGGTCTTACCCAGACCCTGCGGAGACCACACCTGCCCTTTTTCTTGGGGAGGAAAAGTGGTAGACACGTCATACGGCCGTCTTAGGGCTCGTGTGGAAAGTATGGTGCGGTGGTAGATCCAGCCTCGCAAGGGGGAGTTGCTACGGCACGGTGACCGGGGCAGCTGTAACTGCCTAAGGGAGACACGGGGGTCCGCTCGTAAGGGGACAGAACCGTGGAATTACACACAGGGGGAGTCCGAGCAGGAGGCCTTACCTGCGGAGCACCTATACCAGTACAGGGTAGCCATCAGGGTACCCGCAGTGGCTTGGGTCGGCGAGTTCCTCCGCTGAACCGTGGACCCGGAGGGCTGGGGAGGAATCGACCAGGGTCCCGACTTGGAGTGGAGCGCCCTGGGAAAAAGAGCACTACTTAACCTTGACGTCAGGAAAAGAGCTGGGCACAAGCGATCCATCCGGCCGGTCGGTCTACGTGTTACCGAGTTCTCACGGGCTCGGACCTGACAAAACACGAGACGCTAACCGACTCAACGCGGAGGTTGTAAAACCTCGCGAAGGTGTTGGGTGTTGCCCAACCCGCGGCTCTACAGATGTCTGCTAGGGAGGTGCCCTTGGCCAGTGCCCATGAGGGCGCTAACACCCCTAGTTGAGTGAGCTCGGACCCGCAAGGGTAGGGGCACGGCCTGGGTGTGATAAGCCAGTGTGATGGCATCAACAACCCAGTGGGCGAGCCTCTGTTTGGAGACGGCATTCCCTTTCTGCCGTCCCCCAAAGCAGACAAAGAGCTGCTCAGAGCGTCTGGTGCTCTGTGTGCGGTCCAGGTAAATGCGCAGGGTGCGCACTGGACATAGCAACGAAAGGGCTGGGTCTGCCTCCTCCCGGGGCAGCGCTTGCAGGTTCACTACCTGATCTCGGAATGGTGTGGTAGGAACCTTGGGCACATAGCCCGGTCGCGGTCTTAGGATCACAGGCGTATCTGCCGGACCGAACTCCAGGCAAGTGTAAGCTGACAGAGAGCGCTTGCAGGTCCCGACCCTCTTGATAGAGGCGAGCGTGATCAGCAGGGCCGTCTTAAGAGAGAGGGCCCTGAGTCCAATTGATTCAAGCGGCTTGAAGGGAGGTCTCTGGAGTCCTGCCAAGACTACCAAGAGATCCCAGGAGGGAACTAGGCCTGGCCGGGAGGGATTCAACCTCCGGGCGCCTCTCGGGAACCTGAGGATCAGGTCGTGCTTACCCAAAGACTTGCCGTCTACAGGGTCGTGGTGGGCGGCAATGGCGGCAACATACACCTTGAGGGTGGACGGGGACAGCCTCCTGTCCAGCCTCTCCTGTAGGAACAGGAGCACTGACTTGATCGCGCATCTCTGCGGGTCTTCAGTTTGGGAAGAACACCAATCTGCGAACAAGCGCCACTTTAGAGCGTAAAGGTGCCTGGTAGAGGGGCTCTGGCTTGGTTGATTGTATTCATAGCGGTCGCCGGTAAGCCGGCTAGCTCTTCCGCATCCCGTCCAGGGACCAGGCGTGGAGGTTCCAGAGGTCTGGGCGCGGGTGCCAGAGCGTGCCCGTCCCTGAGAGAGGAGGTCCTTTCTCAGGGAAATTCGCCAGGGAGGAGCTGTCGCGAGAAGCCTGAGTTCGAGAACCAAGTCCGAGTGGGTCAGTAGGGGGCCACTAGCGTGACTTGCTCCTCGTCCTCCCTGACCTTGCACAGCACTGGTGCAAGAAGGCTCACTGGGGAAATGCGTGCTTGCGCGGCCCGAGGGCCAGCTGTGTGCCAGTGCGTCTGTCCCGAGGGAGCCTCTGTTAGGGCGTACCAGAGCGGGCAGTGGGAGGTTTCCTGGGAGGCGAACAGGTCTACCTGGGCCTTGCCAAACCGTTCCCAAATCAGCTGGACCGACTGGGGTGAAGCCTCCACTCCCCGCCGGGCAGGCGTTGTCGTGATAAGCGGCGTCCGCTACGACGTTGAGCTTGCCGGGGATGTGAGTGGTACGCTAGCGACTTGAGTCGGCGGGCGAGTTGTGACATGTGGCGGAGCGTCGCCGCCTTGCCGATTTATATGCGCCACCACCGTGGTGCTGTCCGATCTCACGAGGACGTGTTTGTCCCGAACTAGCGGGAGGAACTTCCTGAGAGCAAGAAGGGCGGTCAGCAACTCCAGGCAGTTGATGTGCCAACGCAGCGGGGCCCCTTTCCAACGGCCCGCTGCTGCGTGCCCGCTGCACACGGCACCCCACTCGGACCGGGAGGCGTCGGTTGTGACCAGAACGCGTCGGGACACCTGCTGCAGGGGCACTCCTGCCCGTAAAAAGCAGAGGTCTGTCCAGGGTCAGAGTGTTTTGAGGCAGGCGGGGGTGATCCTTACTCGATGCGTGCCGTGGTGCCATGCTTGTCTCGGGACTCGAGTCTGGAGCCAGTGCTGGAGTGGTCTCATATGCATCAACCCCAGCGGCGCGACCGCCGCGGAGGACGCCATATACCCCAGGAGCCTCTGGAAAAGTTTTAGAGGGACCACTGTGCCTGGCTTGAAGGAAGCGAGGCAATCCAGCACCGACTGAGCACGCTCGCTGGTGAGACGTGCTGTCATTGAGACTGAGTCTAACTCCAACCCGAGAAAAGAGATGCTCTGAACCGGAGTGAGCTTGCTCTTGTCCCAGTTGACCTGAAACCCCAAGCGGCTGAGGTGCCGGAGCACCTGGTTCTGTGTGTGCATAGTAACTCTCAAGAGTGTGCTAAGATAAGCCAGTCGTCGAGGTAGTTGAGAATGCGGATGCCGGCTACTCATAGCGGGGCAAGAGCTGCCTCTGCGACCTTCGTGAAGACGCGAGGGGACAGAGACAGGCCGAAGGGGAGGACTTTGTACTGAAACGCTTGGCCGTCGAACGCGAACCGTAAGAAGGGTCGATGTCGTGGCAGAATTGAGACGTGGAATTACGCGTCCTTCAGGTCTACCGCTGCGAACCAATTTAGATGCTGAACGCCAGCCAGAATATTTCTCTGCGTGAGCATTTTGAACGGGAATTTTAACAAGGCCCGATTGAAAACTCGCAGGTCCAGGATTGGTCGTAAGCCGCCGCCTTTCTTGGGTACAATGAAGGGCTGTAGAAACCCTTCCTCATTTCGGTTGGAGGGACGGGCTCTACCGCGCCCTTGGCTAAGAGGGTCACGATTTCCGTGCGCAGGGAACTGGCATGCTCGCCGTGTACTGTGGAAAAGCGGACGCCCCTGAAGGGGGGCGGGAGCCGGGCAAACTGAATTGCGTAACCGAGTCGAATGGTCCGGTGCAGCCAGCGTGATGCGTTGGGAAGCGAAAACCATGCTTCCCAGCTCTGCGCTAGGGGCACCAAAGGGACGAGTTTTATTGAGAATGTGGGTACCACAGCCCCCGTCAGAGGGTGTGGCAAATGAAAAAACAAAGGATTCTCCTCCCGGCCCTCCACCGGGGGACGGAGCGGTCTTACCACCTCCGGAGCTAACGTCTTGGGCTCTGGGTCAGCTGTCTCAGGAACGCTTGGGAGCCTTCCGGGTCCTAGAGGGGGTTCAGTGAGACAGGGGCGTGCGCCGCCTGCGGGGTGCTCGACGCTGGGGCTGAGAGCTGGGCCCGGGTTGAGGCGGAGCAGGAGCTGGTTTCTTCGCAGGGGGACGCCCTCGGCGGGCAGACGGGGCAGGGCCCGTAGCGGCAGGTCTGCGGCGGGGCATGATATGGGAGATGGCCTCCGTCTGCTTCTTCACCGCGGAGAACTGTTGGGCGAAGTCCTCGACGGTGTTGCCGAAAAGGCCAATCTGGGAGACAGGTGTGTCCAGGAAGCGGTTCTTGTCGGCCTCACGCATCTCGACCAGATTGAGCCAAAGATGGCGTTCCTGGACCACTAGGGTGGCCATCGTCTGTCCGAGTGCCTGCGCTGTGGCCTTCGTCGCTCTCAGGGCGAGGTCGGTCGCTGAGCGCAGTTCCTGCAGCACATCAGGATCAGGTCCACCCCCGTGCATGCTTCTGAGAGCTTTGGCCTGGTGGACTTGCAGGAGGGCCATCGCATGCAGGGCAGAGGCAGCGCGTCCAGCCGCACTGTAGGCTCTCGCGTTGAGCGAGGATGTTGTCCTACAGGGCTTGGATGGGAGTACGGGGCGACCACGCCAGGAGGTAGGGCTACCGGGGCATAGATGGTGCGCAACTGCCCTATCGACCTGGGGAATCGCCTCGTATCCGTGGCGCTCTCCGCCGTCGAGGGTGGAGAGAGTGGAGCGGGTGGCACCTAGACGAGCGGAGAGCGGTGCTCTCCACGTAGATGTCAGCTCATCAAGCACCTCCGGGAAATACGGGACCGGGGGGATGCGAGGCCGCGAACGGCGCGCTGCCCCCAGGAACAAATCATCCAACCGTGAAGGCTGTGGGGAGGACGGAGTGTTCCAATCCAGCCCCACGCTCACGGCGGCCCGGGAAAGCATGTCGGACATCTGAGCGTCGGCCTCAGCCTGGGCCTGCTGGCCCGAAGGCGGCAGTCCAGGGGAGTCCTCTGCATCAGACACCGCACTCTCCGATGCAGCGGCGAGCTCATCTGCTTCGGGCTCGGGAGGATAGACGGCCAGGCTGTGAGGCGAGCCACTATCGCCGCGAGTGTGGACGGGGACCAGCGAGCGTGTCGGGGAACGGGAGGTTCGCGGGGGACTACCCGGTGAAACTGCACCCGCTGCCGCCCCCAAATCGCCCCCAGCGCCAACCGCATCGTCCTCAATCCCGTGGGAAGAAGGAGCAATGCGGGATGCAGCTGGGGTGAAAGCAAGCCGCGACCGCAACGTGGTCATGGTCATGTTCTCGCAGTGAGAACATGACGTTCAACGCCGCTGTGTTTGCTCTTTTAGAGAAATTACTCTTTTAGGGAAATTACTCTTTTAGTACACAGTGTGTGTGTGTGTGTCTGCGCTGTCGAAGCGCTCAGGGGCAACAATGCACGCTGTGCAATTAGAAGAGAAAGCCGCTGTTTTGCGCCGTCAAGATCCAACAGCATGCAGATCGTCAGAGGAAACAGGAACGTTTTAATGCCATGTAACTCGCAGCAAACTGCAGACAGACAAATTTTCTGACTAAACTTCCGTATTTGCCCCGCTTAAATACCGGTATGCAGGTGCTGGGTATGCAAATACTGACAGCCAACTCTCATTGGCCCTTTTCAATAGGTCAGAGGTGAATATCGGCGCTCAAGAGAGACCCCTAGTGTCGCTTCTCCAACACAACGTGGAGAGAGCGACAGAAGGGGAACTCCATGTTCATTAATGGAGAAAAATAATCTTGGGAGAAACTAGACTCACTGTGGGGGCCAGTTCCCCTCTTGGCTGAATAACATGAATATAATGCTAGTATTAAGTATTTGTGTGCAGTGCAAGCCGTGGTTTAAAATTAGTAAACTAAGTAAGTGTTAAGAGCCAGTGTTTAAACAAAGATTTTGTATGAACTGTAAGATTAATGACTAATGTCTTTCAAGTCCATCCTGTATTAACTGCAGAAATTCACATAGATGCAATTGTCCTTGTTAATTGGCTGATGAAGACTTGTGTTGGCAATTAATTAATAGTCTATACATCCTCCCAGTAATGCATTACAATAATCTAGTCTTGAGGTCATCAACGCATTAAATAATTTTTCAGCATCAGCAAGAGCGCATGTGTCGTAATTTAGCAATATTTTTCAGGTGGAAGAATGCTGTTCTACAAACACTGGAAATTAGATTTTCAAAGGACAGATTGGTATCAAATATAACACCTAAGTTCTTTGCTGAAGATGATGACGTAACTGTACATCCATCGAGAGTCAAATTATATTTTAGTGGCTTTTATTTAGAGGTTTTTGTTTCCAATCATTTGTACCTCTGTTTTGTCAGAATTGAGTAGGAGGAAATTTCTGGCCATCCAATCTTTGATTTCATTGATACACTCTGCTAATCTGGAGAACTGTAATTTGGGTTTAAAATAAATATAATGTTGGGTATCATCGGCATAACAGTGGAAACCTATTCCATTATTTCTTATAATATCTCCCAGGGGAAGCATGTATAAGGAGAAAAGCAGAGGTCTTAAAACTGATCCCTGTGGCACTCCATACTTAACTTTTGTTTGATTTGACAATTCCTCATTTAAACATACAAAGTTGTAGCAGTCTGATTTATTGGACCTAAACCATGCTAATGCAAGTCCACTAATGCCAACATAATTCTCCAGCATATTTAAGAGAATGTTGTGATCTATCGTGTCAAAGGTAGCACTAAGATCTGAAAACATAAGAAGAGAAATGCAGTCGTGATCAGATGATAGGAGAAAGGTATTTGTAACTCTGATAAGTGCACTCTCTTTAATGTGATGGGGCCTAAAACCTGACTGAACTTGTTCATATATTCCATTTCTCTGTCGAAATGAACATAGTTGGGTGGATACTTCCTTGTCTAGTATTTTAGACATACATGGTAGATTTGAAATCGATCTGTAATTAGCCAGTTCTCTAGGATCAAGCTGTGGCTTCTTAATAAGCAGTTTGATAACTGCCACATTTAAGTTTCTTGGGACATGTCTTAAGGATAGCTAGGAGTAATTAATATTAAGAAGAGGTTCCGAGATGACAGGGAATACCTATTTTAAGAGCTTAGTTGGTATTAGATCTAACATACATGTTGTGGCTTTTGATTTTTTGATAAGCTTTGTTAGCTCTTCATGACCTATGTGTTACACCCTTGGAAAGAGTCGCTTCTCCTGAACGCCACCAGAGGGCTCCTTCACCTGAATTCTAAAACTATCACACCTGTTTCTCCTTGGTTTAATCACATGTGGACTATTAAAGCACTGAAAACTATAGGATCAGTGCGAAGTATATTTCTGCCCTGGCAAACATTTTGAGCATTTATTATATGATTTATATGATTCAGTTTATTCGGTCTTGCGATTTGGATTTAATGTAATGATTGTACTGACCTCTCTGTGCTTTGATCTCTCGCCTGTTGTCCGATATTGGATTATAAACCTCTTTGGACTGTTTTTCTGTGAACCGACCTATGCATGTTTCTACTGTTTTGGATTAATAACAGTCCAGGGTAATAATCCAAAACAGTAGAAACATGCATGTCGGTTCACAGAAAAACAGTCCAAAGAGGTTTATAATCCAATATCGGAAAACTTGCTTGTTGAGCTATAACAGTATGATATATATCATACTGTTATAGCTCAACAAGCATGTCCTCCTGTCAAGACTCTTCAAACTCTGTCATCTCATTCAGCCACCACTAGTTTCCATGAGCCGATGCAAATAGGTCAAACATGACTATCTCAGGAGGAGTACATTGAGGAGTCATTAGCAAAAGGTTTCATCCGTTCATCCACTTCCCCTGTCAGCGCAGGATTCTTCTTTGTGAAAAAAGATGGAGGACTTCGACCCTGTATTGATTACCATGGATTAAATGATGTAGCAGTCAAGTTTTGATACCCTCTTCTGCTAGTACCCGCAGCTCTTGAATTGCTTCATTCATCAAAGATCTACACCAAACTAGAATTACATAATATCTATAATCTCATTCGCATCTGGAAGGGAGACGAGTGGACAACTGCGTTCTCTACCAGTACCGGACACTATGAGTACCAGGTAATGAACTTTTGGCTATCAAACTGTCCTTCATATCAATATATTGATAATGAGGTCTTTAGAGACATGCTAAACAGGTGGGTCATTGTTTACTGTGACAGGGCAGAGGGCGGTGCTGGGTCGTGATGCTACAAACCAAATAACAAATACTATTGTTATTAAGACTATGAGCCAAATTACTAGAGAGGATAGTGGCTCCTTCCATTATTGTCACTCAATGTAAGCCTTCTCTTTATCAGGTCAGGTCTACCCCAACATTTTTTCCAATTGTCTATAAATCCTATGCTATTCTCCAGATACCAATCAGACATCCAGCCATTCAGTGACACTAATCTACTATAAACCTTGTCACCATGATGAGCGGGAGGGGCCAGAGCATTTTACAGTGTCTAACATAGTTTTTTCAAGTTCACACACTTTTACATTACAACTCTTTAACATTATCTCTAGCCGATATTAATAACTATTTTAGAAAATCTACTTTTAGCATTAGCAAGCACTTGTAAATTTGATCTGGTGTCTGAGGCCCAAGCCACCAAAATGCATTTAACAATGAGTCTCTATTTCCAAGATTGCTGCTTCGTAATTACTGTCACTCAATGTAAGCCCTGATACTATCTTTGCTGCTGCTCCAGTTAAATTTCAAGTAGGTAAACTTTTCTATCTTACACAGCGCATCGTTGTAGTAAATAGCAGTTTCACGTTGATTTCAAAACTCTTGCCAAGTGCTTATTTCACTGTCAAATTTCTCAATGATCAACTTTGGCAGTTTAACTCTCAGTATTAGCACTTACGTCACTCAGATGAGCATTTGTGTCTCAGCCATGCTGAATCAGTCTGCTAGCACAGCGTTTCCATACCACAATGCAGCAGGACTTTCTCCCCTTTTCTCCCCTATTTGGAATGCCCAATTTCTAATGCACTCTAGGTCCTCGTGGAGGCTCAATCCGGGTGGCGGAGGTCGAATCTCTGTTGCCTCTGCATCTGAGACCGTAAATCCATGCATTTTATCACATGGCTTGTTGAGAGTATTATCAGGGAGACGTAGCATGTGTTGGGGCTTCACACCATTTTCCACAGCATCAACGCACAACTCACTACGCACCCCACTGAGAGCAAGAACCCCACATTATAGCGACCATGAAGAGGTTATTCCATATGACTCTACCCTAGTAACCAGGCCTATTTGGTTGCTTTGGAGACCTTGCTGGAGTCACTCAGCATGCCCTGTATTCAAACTCATGACTCCAGGGATGATAGTCAGCGTTAATACTCGCTGAGCTACCCAGGCCCCGACCACAATGCGGTCTTGATACTTCTGCATGCTTCAACCTCAGTTTGTCTGTTGGAGTTTCCTCCTCTATTCTTATATAATATACTTGTCCAGTTCGATCAAACTTTCCTCCTTTGTATTCAACAATGATAATAACTCACGTAATTTCTCACAATGCGCTTCGTCCTAGTTGACTTCCTCTTCGATGTGAGATTAAAGCTTGGTAGTGGAGGCTCTAATTGTCCCTCACTTTCACCTCATTCGCTCATACCATTCAGCCATTTTCTGCTCGTTATCGTAGCTCCAATCTTCTCATCCAAGTTAACTAATAATGTCCTGTTTCCCAGGTTTCGACACCATATAATAGTTTAGTGCTAAGTAATGTGGCACACTTCGTCTGGGATTCGTTTGAACCCTTTACTGATCAAATAGATGGAATAGACAGAAATATTGAAAAATAATAATAATAATAGAAAAAATTACTGAATAATACAGTGAAGCGGCTCAGCAAACACTTAGTGCACACTGAAATTCTCTCTTCTTCTCTTCTTTTTCTGTCGCGTGCCATCACCCAGTCATCTGGCCATAACAATTTGGCACTTGTTAAAGTCGCTCAGGTCTTTTCTCCGACCCATTTGTCCTGCATTCAAAATGTTGATTACGAGAACAGATTGTTTGGTTACCATCTAATCTACCCAGACATTTCCATGTGGCCTTGTTAGGAGATTATCAACATTATTCTTATTTTTTAAGAGACTAGAGATCTAATCAGTGTGAAAGAGAGATGTTTTCACCTCTTAGATGAACTAATTTGACATAATTCATGTTATATGGTGTTTGTTTCCCAGTCACTGAGAAAACTCACTGTCTTTCCTAGTACTAAACCTTTGCTCTGAAAAATCCTACACTTGAGCCTTGCCTCAAGTTACATGTTCGTCTGGCAATGTTCCATATTTCTTTTATTTTCTTTTGTTTATTTATTTATTCTGATATTCTTTGGGATGTCAGATGTATTCTGAGTATGCCCCATCTGCGACACAGATTCAGGAATGAAAACAGAATCACCGTGGGGCTATGCTGTGCTATAATTCCTGTTTTTGGCTCTGGAGAGAATGTGTCACAACAGTGCCTTACAATACACAGAAAAGAACTTAATAACAAAATGGCTTTATGGAAAAAGTCTGTAGTCATCTGTTCTAAAGCTTTGCCAAAAACAATTTGAATTGTAACTTTAATCTGTTACAATGTTATGTGCAGCCTGAATTTGTGATTCTATTGTGTTTATCTTATTTTATATTCTTTCTTTTTTTTTTTTCAATAAAGCAAATTGAAATAGGACTTTGGTGTCTTTTAGTCGATGTCTATTAGCTTTGAGGCCACTATATAGACCAATAGTAAGTCATCGCCTTCATCACAGTCAGAAGTGGTGGCAAAAAGACTATTGCAAGAAGTAAAACAAACCTGTAGTTAGCTGACCTACAGTCCTCAAAAATTTGCTGTTACCTTAAATTGACCGGTTAAACTAAATTAAATGCCGTGCTGCACTGTTGGCTGTAAAAAAAAAAAAATCGCATTGGCAAAAAAAATAAAATAATAACTTTTATCGGTTTCCATCAACAGAGCTAACTGGACTTTGCAAATGATTTCCAACTCAATGTTTGCTGCTAACATTTAATTACAGGTATGTTATTAATGTATTATTATAATTATAGTGTATCTAAGAATAATTTTGCATTTATGGCTTTGCATCGTACTTTCGTTTAATCATTGATTATATCTAGCAGTGTTATTAGCAACAATGGACCCAAACATAGCTAGCTTTGAACCTGAAGGCTAATATATTACCTGTTAGAGATATTTAGAGGACCTAGCTATCTAATCTGTCAAATCCAGTTTCCTTGCTTTTTGAAACCACTTACTGCACATGCGCTGCAGTGCTTGGAAACAATGGGATTGGTCTGTGCTAATGTACTCCTAAAAGTTAGGAAAACAAATGTTTAGCAGCATTTTAAATTGACATTTTATCTCTTCTTAGGAAATGGACCAACAAAATTAATGACTAATCTTGTGCTCATGGACGTATACAAATTGCTTGACCAATAAAATGCTCTTTATAATCAGAATCAGAATCAGAATCAGCTTTATTGCCTAGTATGCTTACACATACAAGGAATTTGTCTTGGTGACAGGAGCTTCCAGTACAACAATACAAACAATACCAAAAACAGCAGCAAGACATAGGTAATTGAGATTACCTATGTTTATAATGAGATTATAATGAGAATGTTGCTCCTCCTAATGCCACTTGCTTCTAACTAGCAAGTAGCAAATCGTGGTTCTTGGCTATGATGTAAAAAAAGGGATGAGACCTTCATATGTTTTACCCAAACTTCCTGTTTCAGTAGGAAATACATCAACACAGGTAAGAAAACTGCACTTGTAAAGCCATTCATGGGGTCTTTACGCATTATTTATTTTGGAGCCTGGGGAAACCCAAAAAGAAAGTTACACTAAAACATTAACAGTAGCGGTAACGATGCTGCTGGCAATGGCAATGATGAAGACGATGACAATTAAACTAAGAACCCAACTGCAATTTATTTAACAAAATGTGAAATCCAAAAACATGACTACAAAACATAAACATGACCTAAACTTGACTTGACTTGGCTTGACTACAAATGATACAACAAAGTTAGATTCACATACACAATACCTGACAAGGGACATGAGGGCTTAAATACTATGACATGGGAGAACACATGACAATGATGACTAATGAACTGACAAAACTGATAACAAGATAACAATACAATAACCCAATGACACATGAACATGGAGGGAAACAGGAATCAAATGACCAGGGAACACATGACATGAAACAGGAAATACCATTTCAAAATAAAAGACATACAAAATATGAATCAACAAAATACACATGACAGTACTTGAATAAAGAACTACACAATAACAATTCCACAATGTCATAACAGTTATCGGATGCTCTTAACCATAAAGCATTAAACATCCCTACACTCTCACTTTCGCACATTTTCAATTCACTGTCATCACATCTGACCTACTGCACCTCTAGATGTCTAAGAGGCCCACTTAAAATGTCAGATTGGACTGAATTAACCCTACTAACCTCTGAGGTTTTATCTTCACCTATTTCCTGTGTGTTTAACCCCAGTGGCTAGACTCACAATCACTTCCATCATCCTTCATGTCCTCTCCCTCTGTGAAGAAGCTCTTGCCCCCCTCCACTCCCCAAATGTTTTATCTGGAACATCCTGCATGACAGTCGGACTTCACCCACAACACTTTTGCTTTTCGCCTATTGTGATGAAAGTGCAATGGCCGCCTTTGACCTACTTCTGACTTCACTGCTGGTGCACAAAAAAGAAGGCTAAATTTTTCCCATAGGAATGAAAAATCACATATGAGATCTCAGTCCTAGACAGCAGTGATATTTTTCCTCAAAATCTTCCAAGACCTACTTATCCTGGCTGTGCTATCCATATAATTTAATAGCTACCTCCAACTACCTCATTTATTTCTGTTCCTTTTTATACTAGAGAGTTTTAGGAAAACACAAGAGAAAGAGTTGATGCTTGTATAAAACATAATGAAGAGTCCTGAGAGAGTAACATCTGAACAATACAGATTTCTCTTTTTATTTGAAAAACCATTAGAAAAAAGTGACAGACTTCCTACATTTCTATTATAGACTCCACAAAGCATTACTCAACTTGAAAAACCATGATTTGAGCACGCCACATGATTGAATTCTGACTAGAGTTTCAGAAGACCTTATCAAAAGGGTCAACAATAACAATGTTTAATATCAGACAAGTAACAATAGGAGTGTAAGAGGATACACAAACTATGGTAATTAACAAACAAGACACAGGTTGACAACTTCAAAAAATTGTCTTTGACTTCATCCAAAAACATAGGTAGCTGACTTGCTGACTGACTGCCTAATCATTTAACAGTGTAGGGTTTCTTGGTTCAGGTTTGGGGAATGTACAATTAATATTATTGATTGTAATCAGTGATTAATCATATGGTTTGAACGAGATACCAATACATTCTAAATTGCCCCAAAACGGGTTATATAGCCCAAAAGTCTGCTTCAGATATATATAGATAATTAACACAACGAATTATAATTAATTAGTAATATACATCATATGCAGACAGGCTGTATTAATTTTCAGAACACCTAAATGGAATTAACCCGTACCGCAGCCAATCAGTTCGTCCACCGAACCACTTTGCTCGACAATCTTGATCAATTCTCCAGAAGGTTTATTCTTAATATAAGCTTACTTAATCAAAGCACGTTAACTTACTTTGATAATATCAGCTCGTAGCTTTAGATCGCACATTAAAGAGGCTTTGCTTTATGACCAACAAACACAGACAATCAAGTGTATAATTGGGTTTAATACAAGGAACTAGGATATATCACTACACTTAAACAAACAGAGAACACATTTAACAACAAACATTTAACATAGAACAAACAAAGTAAAACAGTAAGGAAAATGATAGCAAACTTGTTACAACAGTTAAACCTTAAGAGCCAGCCAGGGACTTACACACTTTAACGCATTTGAATTTAGATGGGATAATACTTGCAAAATGGACCTTTGTGTCGCTGAACAAGACTGCGTGTGTGCGTGAATGTCCTCGTTGCGTCCGTGAGATGGAGGATTTCTGTTGGTGCTTCTCGAGCGTGGATCACTCGCGGGAAATTCAAAGCATCTTAGGAGTAATGGTGGAAACTGAGAGAGAGTCCTTTCAACCGGAGGATATTGGACTGCCCCAAAAACGTAGAGTGTTGAGCTTTGTCCGAAGACAAGAAAAAGACTGAGATAAACGCCAAATAAAAGAGCTTGAAGAGAGATAAAAGAGAGGAGCACAAGCGAAGACAAAAGAGTTAAGAGAAGAGAGGAAGAGAAGACAAAAGAGGAAGAGAGTGATTCCACACCAGGTCCTGACTTTTAAGGTAGGGAGGTCACGCCTGCTTTGGGAGGAATGACCCAATGAGGCTTCTCAGTTTTGGCGCGAGGTAGTTCCCTTTGTCTTGTCAAGGCTACTCATTAGCCTAATTTATGACAGGGTCCGGATGTGGTTGGAATCACTCAAAAGATGGTAAAACATAGCAGAATACATTTTAATGTAACCTTATATATATATATTCAGCTAGGGCGAGTCGTAAGGTTTAATTTGATACCAAGAAACTTGTATTTGGTACACTTAAAAGTGAATATATATTCTTAGACCCTTTATATAAGCCCCCAGAGTTTAACTACACAACTAAACAATCTTAACTAGTTTCTTAACTAGATATAATAGCAGAAATACCCAAGCATACGGGAATAAAACATATTTCCTTAAAACTAAGCCATTTCTTGGTTTTAAATGGTATGAGTGTATAGATTTTCAGTGTGTAGATGGCGATATCACGAGTGTCTCTGGAGAGGCTCTTTGGGTTGTAAAAACATCAAGAAGCATTTTAACTCCCAGACTTGCTGGCACTACCTCGTGATTTAGATGGGGAGTCATAGGGTGTGGGGGTTTTAGGATCCTTCGCACAAATGTGTGCATTGCATTCAGAATTAATGAGTTCATGATTTTCCGTTCATACTCTACAACAGCTTCATGAACAGCATTTTTGAATGAAGGAAAAAAATGTACCCTTTCAGAAAATGACGTTTCTTACCTGCTCATCTGAAACACCTGTCTACTGGTCATTTCTATGGATGCCTTTAACATCTCCACTGACTCCACAAATGACTCATGTGATATTTTTCATGTTCCCTTTACAAAAGGCTTCACTACAATGTTGCGCTGCTAAGCGCTACGGGGAGCTGAATATGTATGCAACACGTCAATGAACATTGACTGGAATTTATAACCTCTGCCGATGTAATCATTGGACGCACCTGGCGCAGTGGCTATAAATAGATGCGTCACCGGTGCATCATCACACATTTCATCTTCAGAGCCATTCTGTTATGTGTGCTTTCACAAATCTGTCAAACTTTCTTTCCTCTGTTAGGAGTTAGATTCCGTTAGGCAGTGTGCAGTTGATACCTTTCTCCTTTCTGTTTCCTCTGAAAAGAAAAAAGAATAATATATATACATATATATATATATATATATATATATATATATATATATATATATATATATATATATATATCGGTCATTTAAAAAAAAAAAAAAAAGAGAGAAATGACTGAGAATCAGGGCAAACGATTTTTGTTTAATTTGTTTGGGGGAAGAGCATGCTGCTCTCGCGTTGTGGCAGGGCGGGTGCGAGCATTGTGATCTGCTTTCGGGCAGAGTGCTTCGCGCTCGCCTCGCTCACTTCCGGGAGTCAGCGCCCACACTTCACTCGTGGGGTCTCGCATGGATCTGGCGGAGGAGCGGGAGACGGGTTTTTCCCTTTCGCCCGCTCTCTCCACAGATCCAGCCGGTCCTTCCCGTGATCTTGAAGCGCGATACGATGCCTCTTCAGTTCATGAGGAAGACCACGACTCACTTGGTTCAGCGGAGCTACCCACCGCCGGGCATTCCGTGCTTGATAAACCAGCAGAGGAATTGCTCGACGTGGTTTCTCATGCTGTGGCCAAGCTTAAATTAGACTGGCCACGACAACAAGAGACCCCCAAACATTCCAAATTGGCAGATAGATTTTTGTCTGGTGGCGGGGAAGGGAACGCCTCATCAGTCCCTTCCCTTCTTTAATGATCTCCATGACGAGCTTTCTGTTCATGGAAGAGACCTTATACTTCCCGTGTTCACGTGCCCTCGGCGTCTATATATTCGACTATCGTGGGTGCTGAGGCACGGGGTATTCGATGATGCCGCAGGTTGAAGAGACACTTGCGGGCTATCTCTCACCAGGCTCGGCATCATCAATGAAAAGACCCTCACTCCCCACGAAGCCGTGCAGGACCACCTCCACGCTAGTGGGGAAGGCATATCAAGCGGCGGGTCAGGCTGGTGCTGCCCTGCACACCATGGCGGTCTTGCAGGCATACCAGGCCGATCTGCTTAAGGACCTGAGTGCAGGTTCCGCGCCCGACGAGGAAGCATTTTCTGAGCTTCGTCGAGCTACGGACCTGTCTCTTCGTGCGACCAAGCAGACAGCCCGTGCTATTGGCCGGTCTATGTCCGCATTGGTCTTCACGGAGAGACATTTATGGCTCAACCTATCAGGCATCAAGGACAAAGATAAAACTTTTCTCCTTGATGCCCCAATTTCGCCGTCTGGGCTTTTCGGAGACGCTATGACTACGGTTATCTCCAGGTTCCAGGAGGCAAAAAGCCATGAGGAAGCGTTTGGGCAATTCTTCCCTCGCCGCACTCAGGGGGCGGGGCCATCGGCCACCCAGTCCCACCCTGGTGCTCTTAGAAGAGAGGCTCAAAAACAGAGCGTGGCGGGCCGTGCTCCCCCTCGTCAGGACTGGGGAAAGGCTCATCGCCCCCGACAGCCTCCAAAGCAAGATCTCAGGGCAGTTATCTCAAGGAGGAAAAAACCCTGAGTGTCTTGCACTTAACCCAGTGGGGGTAGCGCCCCTCGGGACGGGGCGCGTGTTCTATTCACTACGCCCCTCCCGGTACCCTCACGAATCCTCGCCTTCCCCGCCGCCTTTGGCGTTTTAGGAAGCAGAGGTTTCTAACTAAAAGTTGGGTGTACCGCTGTTCCTGCCTTATTTCAGGACGCGGAACACCTGACACCCCCTCAACAGGAAGTGTTCATATATAATACCCACCTCATAGAAACTTCTGCCGGATGTATTATTTTCTGTGGGTCTTATAAGGGCGTCAGGATTTAATTCACTCGTCGTTTTTTCCGTGCTTCAACAGTATGTTCCCACTACTGTGAACCAGATTTCTTCTTATGTAAAAAGAAAATCAATCTCCTGGTTAAAGGGGCCACGGTATGTGTTCCCCTTCCAGAGAGAGAGTTAGGCTATTACACTACATACTTCCCGTTTCCCATGGAGGGTGAGGGGTGGCGTCTGGCTTAGATCTTAAAGCTTGAACTACCCGTGGGTGTTCAAGTCCAAGATGATGCCTGTTAAGACGGTCGTGTCTCAAACCCTACAACTCGTTCGGCTGGTCACCATCGATCTTATAACGCACTTCTATACTTCATTTAGAAGTTCTGCCACAACATGGAAAGTTCCTGAGGTTCACTTTCGGGGGCAAAGTCTTCCAGGGTCAGGTTCTTTCTCTCAGCCTAGCCCTTTTTACCCGCACATTCACAATGCATGATGTAGCGCTGGCTCCTTGCGACTCCGGGGCATCTGCATTCTGAATTATGTAGACGACTGGCTGATCCTAGCGCAGTTCCAGGAACTGGCAGTTCAGCACAGGGACATTGTCTCAGCTCATCTGTTTCTCTGGGGTTGAGGCTCAACGCCAAGAAGAGCGTCCTCTCTCCCACTCAGAACACTGTCTATCGGCGCATCGTATGGAGTTCAATCTCAATGCGGGCACAACTGTCTCCCGCTAGTATTGAGTCCATTTAGATCACCATGAGCAAAGTCAGGCTAGGGCAAGGTTGCACTGTTATCAGTATCAATGATTTCCAGGTCTCAGGGCGAAGGCGTCCACAGTGATCCCTCTGGACCTTCTGCTCATGAGACCGTTTTTGTTGTGGCCAAAAGCCAGGGGATTCTTCCAAGGGCCAAAACCCCTAGGCTAAATAGGGTTACTGCGCCTCAGGCTTCGTTCCCTTTCTATGTGGTTCAGACCCCGGTTTTCTGCCTTGGGTCCCACTCTAGGTGCGTCTTGTTGTCGCAGGCTGCTAACGACAGGCGCCTCCCTGATGGGCGGGGTAGCGGCCTTAAGTGGTCGTCCAGCTTAAGGGGATAGGAGGGTCGTCAGCTCGGTTGTCACAGTCACTGTCTCTGGTTGATGGCTGTATTTCTGGCCCTGAAATACCTCCTCCTGAGGCTGCCATGTCTTGGTGCTGGGTGGACAATGCAGCGGTAGCCTCTTACATAAATCATCAAGGAGACCCACGTTCTTGTCAGCTGTATTTCTGACACGTTGGGTTCTCCTTAGGGCCCAGGGCAAGCTCCTGTCACTCAGGTCAGTTATATCCCTGGATGCCCGTATATGGGAGCAGATTTACGGTCCAGACAGAAAATACCAACGGGGAGTTAAGAACTCCACCCTAAGGTAGTAGTTGCCCAGAGTTCAGCCAGCAAGGGTTTTTGCCTCTTACTGATAGCACCGCGCTGGCCGAACAGGGCTTGGTTCTCGGAGCTAATCTCTTCCCTCGACGGCTCGCCTTTGGCGGTGCCGAACAGGAAGGATCTTCTGTCTCAGGCACAGGGCAATATTTCATCCCTGCCCCAAATTGTGGAATCTTTCATGTTTGGCCCCTAAGGGTATCAACTGAGGGACACAGGGCTCTCTCCTGAGGTTATCAAGACCTTTTTAAATGCTGGGCTTTTTCCACTTGGAACAAGTTTGGGTGAGATCTTAGGGCAGAAGAGGACCTCTTCGCCTCTATGAATAGCGCAATGTCTCCTCTACTTCTCCCTGAAATCACCCAGCCCCCTTGTGTCTGGACGTTAAGACGCATACATGACCCAGAATGCGTCTGTATGTGTTTCTTTCCCCGGTTTCTCTGCTCCCGCGAGTCTTGGCAATGTTCACCAGCAAGGGTCTTGCCTCCTATTAATGGCGCTGCGCTGGCTGAACAGGAAATGGTTCTCGGAGTTAATATCTCTCCTCGACGGTTCGCCTTTGGCGATTCCGATCAGGTAGGACCTTCTTTCTCAGGCTCAGGGGGCATATTCATCCCCGGCCCGAATTGTGAAATCTTTCATGCTTGGCCCCTGTAGGGTACCAACTGAGGTTCACAGGGCTTTCTCCTGAAGTTATCGAGACCATTGCAAGTGCTAGGGCTCCCTCCCTTGGAACTGATCTGGGTAGATTTTACAGGGCAGAAGAGGACCTCTTCGCCTCTGTTGATAGCGCAATGTCTCCTCTACTTCTCCCCGAGCCACCCAGTCCCCCCCCTCGGGGGTGCTGTTCGTGGTGGCGCATACATGGCACAAATGCGCCTGCATGCGTTTCCTTCTAATAAGTTCAAATTACAGAACCTGCTAACTGCCAGTTTTCTTCAGTTCTGGATTTTCTGTGGAAAGAACTGTCAGCGGGCACTTGCCTCGCCACTGCCAGGTTCTATGTGGCCTCCACTTCGGCTTGCCACGCCTTGGTGGGCGGGGTGCCCTCTAAGAGGCATCCTTGCTAGGACCTCTTCATAGGGTAAGACCCCCCTTTTTTAAAACCTCTAGAGTCAGCGTTTGGTAGACTTCTGACTCTCAAGATGGTTTTTCATATGGCAATTACGTCTCTAAGGAGACTTGGGTACCTACAGGCTCTGTCTCTTTTGCCGGCCTGTTTTGAGTTGCCCCAGGTAGGACCAAGAGCATTCTTTGCACCCTCACCCTGACTACCTGCCCAAGGTGCCTTTCTCGACCCTTGGCCAGTCATTCTCTAAGCCTTCTGCTCCCTGCCGTTTGTAAATGCCGGAGCAGCTAAAGACTACTCAGACTTTGTCCAGTCTGTGCCCTTCAGAATTATGTCCACCGCACTTGCTAGTGGCGTAAAGTCAGGGCAGCAGTTCTTCACTTTAAAGCCGCGACTGGGTTGTCACTTTGGGTGAGGGACCTTACTGCCCGGGCCTACTAGGCGCGCGGTCAGGCTTCGTCAGTAGGTTTTAGGGTGCACTCTACCAGAGGGCTCTCCTCCTCTAAAGCCTTTGCTAGAGGTCTCCCTCTGCAGAAAGTTTGTGGTGCGGCAGGTTGGTCCTCTCTGCGCACATTCATTAAACTTTTATGGTCTGGATGTTCTTACTACTCTAGGTTCTTACGCCCTTGAGTTGATACTGAACAAGTCTGTGATGCGGAAGGCTGGTCCTCTCTGCACACATTAGTCAGATTCTTTTGGTTTAGATGTTTATGCTACTCCGGGCTCTTACGCCCTTGAGTCGACATCTCAAGCTCATGTCTGAGACCTCTCGCGTTTTTGTGAGCACACCACAACCGTAGGGGTCCGGACAGCACCAAGTGCGGCGGCGTGGGTATTGCGTTCCCCGTAGCGCTTAGCAGCGCAACATTGTAGTGAAGCCTTTTGTAAAGGGAACGTCTCGGGTTACATGTGTAACCCTTGTTCCCTGAAAAAGGCGGAACGAGATGTTGCGCTGCTTTGCCGCACTGGGACGTCCCAGGACTGCTCTTCAGACGAAATATCTGATGATGCACCGGTGACGCATCTATTTATAGCCACTGCGCCAGGTGCGTCCAATGATTACATCGGCAAAGGTTATAAATTCCAGTCAATGTTCATTGACGTGTTGCATACATATTCAGCTGGTCACACTAAAGACGTGTCTCCCCGTAGCGCTTAGCAGCGCAACATCTCGTTCCGCCTTTTTCAGGGAACAAGGGTTACACATGTAACCCGAGACGTTTTGTGAGACACAAAGTTTTATTCCTGCAGGGGGCTCTTAATGCTCTAAAAACCCAATCCTCCTTGCATCCACATTTAAATAAATGTTATATCCCTTCGGAGACATTTCACACCGGATAGTAATTTTTATATAAACTGATAATTTCAAGCATTCATATCTATGAATGGAAACCTGCCTCAGCATTATCCATTAAAGCATTTAAAAAATCATCATCCAGTATTGCTAAACAGTCCATTCTGGCCAGCGCTGAGAAAAGTAGCAGGTATCACGTGACATCGCTGTCTGTACTAGAGCGGGATTGCGTGACACTAGTTGAGCAATACCATCTCATACAACTGCCACATAGCAAGATGCTATGTGCACTGTGCACATTGTGCTTCGTGTCAATTATGTAATGTGTATATATATTCTAAGAAATCGTATGTGATTTATTATGTTCTGTTTACGTTTCGTGAAGTTATAAGCGAAAACGTTTATCTGAGCAATACCTGTTCACATAACACATAAACATCAAAGATTTATACACTCGCTATATTTTGGCCTGTGGGTAAAACAAATAGGCAGGTTGTATTTTACTCTTTGAGAGCTTTACAGCAACATATGATAAATATAGTGATGATGAGTTGATGTTTTACTTAATTCAGTAAAACTGTTGGTCAAGACTGTAGTTATTAAATTTTGTCAATTTTCTTTTTTTTTTGCCTAACCCATCCAAGTTTAAAGGGTTAAACAGCCTTCTGTGCTGTTATTTTCAAGTAACTGCTAAAGAGACACAAGTTTGGAACAAACCTACCCCCATTTGTCACAGAGATTAACTTCCACACTAATAAGAGATGACAAAATGTTACAAATATCTTGTTGTGCTGGACCCACCATTGATACCTGTATTACTTTCCTGATGGGAAAACGCCCCATTTTGATGATTTGCTCTCTTATAATGCTAGAACGATTTCTCATTTAATAGAGTACAGAGTATCTCAGAAGAGCTGTTCTTGTCATTTGCGTATCAGCCATCACGACCTTGAGTCATGACTCTTCATAATGTCGTATAATGCTTATTATATTTTTTATGTTATGAACTCTGAATGAACTTGTCATAACAAAACATTTTTCATATGTTCCTACTGAAAAAAAAAACAAAAAAACAGCCTAAGGTGTTTATCTGGTCTTTTAGCTAGGCCAAGCTAGATAGGTTGGTCTTTTTTGCTGGTTTTTGATGGGCTTTGTAGACCAGCTAAATGCAAGTTTGGCCATGCTGGGAGACCTGCTTAACTCAGCTAAGACCAGCAAAACACTTTAGTATTAGAGAGAGTTTTGCTGGGAGGTTGATATTAAGTGGAAATAAGTTCTACCTGCAATTATGTCTTTTAGTTGCGTTATTTGTTGACAGTGTTGAAGTTTCCACTAATAATCCAGGAATGAAAGAATTTGTGTAAAACATGTTTTTGATCAAAGCCCCTTTGTCTACACAGTTCATTTAAAATAAGATCATCTTATCACTATTGTTTTATCACATGTATATAAAATACAGCATAACAGGTGTGTCAAATTGAAATTTTTTTTCAATTGATGTAGAGTTGGCAGACTTAATTAACCTTGCACTCCCATTGCGTTACTATTTTCTCACGTTTTTCTGTTTTAACATTGACAATCACTGCTAATCCAATTATAATGAATTGCTTTTCAGCGTAAAGCCAATAAAAGCACTATATTACAGCAAATTAAAAATAGTTCATAAATATAGAATTTATGTTTTACTTATTCTGAACGACCTCTGTCCTTCTTTACTTTTATCTCTGTTTTTTTTTTTCTATTTCATTATGCTTTATATTAAGATTATGTATTTAAAGCCTCGCAAACAGCTTCTTAGTGTCAGTAGGCACCACCATCAACTGACCATTGCAAATAAAACTGCATCTTTTTCTGTTGACTGAGAATAAACATGCAGACTTGCAGCTCTCTAAGCTAGTCAAGCCAAATTTCTACATCATGGGGAATTAATAATGAAAAAGACATGCTGTACAGTTCTGTGGCATTTTGTGTACACGTCCAAATTGTAGCAGGTTATTTAATAGGCTGACATTTAGGTAAAGGTCTTGACCTTTGTGGAGGGAGTCGTTTCCTACTATGTCAATTTATTTCAGCTATTGAAGGCCAGCCTACAGGCTAAAGGGTGTGCCAAGAGAGGATAGGTTATCAGCCAGAGAAATTGATCCATGTTGGTTTGGTCCTTCTGTGTGCCTGTGATCCTTGGATCTTGTCAATAGAGCTAATCAATTAATCTTGTTAAGGCCTTACATTCTGTCACCTACCTGGGTAACCCTGAAGGAGGGTTAAAATTTGGCTGGTTAGTTTAAGTAGTTGACCCTGTTGGTAAAAAAAAAAATTCTCCTTTGATAACCACTCTTACATAGCCGTGTATTATGACAAAATTACCTTTTTGCTAATAACAGGTAAATTGCAAAAATGTAATTTTATTACTGTAAAGTAGATGTTTTACCAGTGCTAGATTTTATTTGGAAAACTCTTAACAGCATGAAATAGACTTGCGTTTGTCCTTGTCTGTTACAAGGAGTTCAAATACTGTATATAGTGATCAGTCACATGACCTTTACAGTGTCCATGCAGTAGTGGTGGTAAACACAAACCATGCAATTGCATGGGACTGAGTCAGATCAACACAATTGTGAGTTTTTATCATGCAATTGTGAGTTTATATCACGTAATTGTGACTCTATTTGTACGTAAGGGACCGTCTGAAAATTCCACCCACTGCACTAATATAATTTTTGGTGAATTTGATTGATTTTATTCTTAATTATTTAAATAATGTATACGTATAATTAAACTTATTAGAACAATTATATCTGTAATAAGTCATGCATCTCACTTAGGAACCTATTACAACATTTAGAATGTGGAAATAGGATTTTGGTGAATTGTATATATATATATATATATATATATATATATATATATATATATATATATATATATATATATATATATAATTGAACACTCTATTCATACAATTGGACTTACTGTAACAGTCTTACTTTTAGGGAACCTATAACAACCTTTGCTATGTAAAAATATAGTTTCAGTGAATTTAAGTGATTTTTTAGTCAATACTGCATATGTATACTGTAACTGTATACATATACTGAAACATATAAGACATGTTGTTTGTCATGCTGCACACGGAACAACCTTTGGAGTGTGAAAATAAAATTTTTGTAAATTTGAGTGATTTTTGTCCCTAAAATAATAGAAATTATTGCACTGCCTACTATAACCATCATAACAATATACATTATCCTTTAATATATCTTGATAAACTTGGTAATTAATTTTTCCCTTGATGATGGCAAGTGCCCAGAAGCAACAAAGCAGCCCCAAATCATGATAATCCCTCCACCGTACTTCACCGTTGTGATGATGTTTTCATGTTGGTATTTGGTGCCCTTTTTACGCCATACCTTGTGCTGCATGTGGTGTTAACAGTTCCAATAATTCCTTTGTCTTTAGATGTTTAGGGTTCTTATTTACCTCATTGAGCATTCTGCGGTGTACCCATTGTGTCATCCTGGCTGGACAGCCACTTCTAGGGAGAGTACCCACAGTACAAATTGGCTCCATTTATCGACAGTTTATCTTACTGTGGACAGATGAATATCTAAGCTCTTTGGGATAACTTTGTAACTATTTACAGCATTATGCAAAGCAACCATTATTGATCGTAGATCTTCTGAGATCTCTTTTTGCGAGGCATGGTCCATGTCAGCAGATGCTTCTTGTGAATAGCAAACTCAAAATGTTTGAGTGTTTTTTATTAGACGGTACCCACAATTCCAAACTCATTTAATTAATTGGATGCCAGGTTTGCCAATTCCTGACTCTTATTAGCTTTTGATGACGTCATTAGGCTAGGGGTTCAAATATTGTTTCATACATACAATGATTCATTGGGATGTGTTCAATAAAGACATGAAAGTTTATAATCGTTTGTATGTTGTTAGCTTAAGCACATTTTTGTTTGTCTATACTTGTGACTTTGATGGAGATGAGATCACATTTTATGACCAAGTAATGCAGAAAACCAGATAATTCCAAAGTGTTCACATAATTTTTCTTGCCACTGTGTGTGTATATATATGCCATAAGTCAGTTGATTAAATGCTTGGAGAGAGTGGAATTTTCAGAAGGTCCCATAAGTTCGCCAGGCAATAAATGCCTATTTAAACGTTTGAAGGCTTTATTCTGTAGCTACAACAAACATTGACTGTTTTAAGTAAAATGTGTTATGCCACAGCATGGTTATATACTCTTTAACCTAATTGTGCTAATGATAGGCTATATAAGATTGTGGCATCGAGAGAACCCAACACAATGGTGAGAAATGCCACTGCAAATGCAAAGATTTCGCAATTGCTGTTGATAAATCTTAAATGTTTGATACATGTTTAAATAATTAAGCGATTAATATTTTTTTTTTTAAATGTTTGAATATTTAGATTAAGTTTGGTCTGTTAAAGTTAGATACACTTTATGTTTTTGTAATTTTGCACATTATCGTTAACAAAACATTATTTTTGTTGACTACAATTATATGCCATTTTAGTCAAAGGAGAATTGACAATGTAATGAATACGGCTGTGAAAAACAACTGACCACTAGATGAATGCGAATGTTAACGGATAGCTTCTAAATGTGTATTAGACTCCCTTTAAATGTTCTCATGAGATCTTTGCGATGCTTGAGGAACAGACCTCTCAAAACGGAGAGATCAAGACTTGAATAGTCAAGGATCCTCAAGCATCTTTGAATACACTGAAAGGTTTGCTCTACTACACCTTTGGAGGTGAGAAACAATAATGCTTTCTTCTCTTTGCCAGTGGCCTTTGATTTCTACAAGGTTTTTCTTACCTGACATGCCCTGTGAAGAGAAAAGCCAATCGATCACAGACTTTCATGAGTACTTGATTATTTTTGTGATTCCAGGTGCTATATCAGAATAAGTATTGATCTGACTGTTGTCAGTATTTCTGTAGTGTACTAGAGAAATACTTGAGAATATTATCATCAGCAGATATGGTAAGACAGGGCCAGCCCAGGCGAGATTTTAGATTGGTGCACCCCAACCCCAAACTCAGAAGTAGTAGTGCACTCATGCAAAATGTTCTGAAGTGTATACAGACTGATGGGACCTTTCTGTGATTGCTTGAAGGTTTGCTGATACTTTTCTATCATGTGTTGGTAAAACTGAATAAAGGCTGAATAAAATTGTTAATTGTATATTTGAACATACCTCAATGCAGTGGTAATTTAGTATTCAATTTAACACTTTACATCAGGAGTATGGTTTAATAGTAAAATCAGTTATTCTGAAATTATAGATTCTAAAAGCTTATTTTAATGTTGGCTGCAAAGTGGACCCGTTTACTTGTTTTATTCTGAAAATATTATCAACCTGTTTACACGCTCGTGGGTCATGATGCGGGTCTCGTCAGTGTTTTTTTTTTCTCATCTCATTTAGCACACAACTGAATAAAACAGACTGCATGACACTGATAAATGATTACTGCCAGAGTAACATTGCATACAGATGTGTGGGACATTTTACAAATAGCTCAAAGAACAAACATATTTCTCTCTCACTTGGTTTTGCTCACGTGTCCCCTCAGTGTGTGAATGATGAAGATCTTTTGGGATTTAACTAAAGTTCATCACTGAAAAGGTTTGCTCGCAGACTTGGCACTAAATGGCACACACAGCCTCACGAATGGACAAAGAGTGGCTGCATCACACTTTTCTTTTAGCATAATATTGCACGATTGAGCGTGCTAAGCATGTATGCTTTAGACTACTGTCCTAATCATGGTCTCTTTTAAAAGAAGACACACTTATGAGTTTTTTGGTGAAGTGAAAGCAAGCAGCAATTTAACTGAAATTAAAACAACATTATAGAAGCTTAAGTTTATTTGAAAGAAAATTAATACTTAAACTTAACTTGCACTAAATTTAAATAAAACAAGCCAAAACGTCCTACAGGGTCTGTGCCAGTTAAGAGGTTTTAAATAAGCTATTTCAAAAGTAGTAAATGCACACCAATGGCTGACATGAACAGTCATTAACTTGTGATTCTTACCTTTATATGGGTCTTTTTTCATGCTCCTCTAATTTGTGCTGCTTCATGCCTTGTGCACCTGATAATTTGTTTCTTTTTTTTTCAATAAATTTGTCCTCATATGATAGGGAGCCAATTATAATATAATAGTGTAGCACTAGTGCTCAATATAGGGGTAGAGGAGAACACGTCGTCAAGAGAGGGCGCACTTCCAACAAAAAACCCCGAAACTCTCATGCAGTGCCTCTCTGTCATTTTGCACCCTAGGCAACCACCTATGTTGCCTATGCCACGGGCCGGCCCTGTGGTAAGACCTCTGTTGATTGCACAAGCTTGCGCTCTCTCTCATGATCTCCTGATCTTTCCTCACCCAGCCCACCCTGTGTTCCTCTTACTTGTTCTCTGTGTCTTTTCTCTTTGCTTGTTGCATAATCCAAACATGTTTCGAGGGAAGAGATTCTTTGATCTGGAATAAGTCACAGCAAAGAATATAACACTTATGGGATCCTTTAAATAAGGCTACTGTATGTGTGTCTCTCACAAGGTCTCTCAAAGACCTTTATATATGAGTTATTTATGAAGCTTTGAGACAAGGACAGAGTTAAGATAATGAGTTTAGCCGCTGGCTTCTTTTTATCATTTCCACGTCTGTTAGTGCACAAGACTATTTGCATATAAATGTGCTGATTTATAAAACTCGCTGTTGCATGCATTGTGTGCATAGAAATGTGTAATCTGTTGCAAAGTGCACAGATTAACTGTGTATCGAATTCAAATATTGGCCGTCCTCTCTAGATTTGAACGTTTTTCATTTATGCAATAAGTGGTACTCTTTTAAAGGGATAGTTTACCCAAACATGAAAATATTGTCATAAGTTACTCACCCTCATGCTGTTCGATACACCTTTCTTCCATGAACATAAAAAGTGATGTTAGGCAGAATATTAGTCTCAGTCACCATTCACATTCATTGCATCTTTTTTCCATACAATGACAGTGAATGGTGACTGAGGGTTCGCTTAACATCTCCATTTGTGTTGCATGTAAGAATTAAAAAGTCATACAGTACTGGTTTAGAGCAACATGAGGTTAAGTAAATAATGACATAATTTTCCAATTTGGGTGCATTATCCCTTTTACACTTTACAGGTACATTAATATAATTAAATACTGTTGGAATATCATAAAATTACAGTAATTATAAGCAGCCCGTACAAGCAAGTATATTGACAATGCATGCAATGAGTTGCTCAGTACAATGAACACTGCAATAGAAAGAGTGACCAGTATATGTTCTGGTTTGTAAGTGTGCTTGAGTGTGTCCATGTCCTCTGCTTTTTGGCCAGGCATTCACAGGGATGTTTGGCGGTGGTGTGCAGCATGCTGTGAATTTCAGCTGGCCGCTCCAAAAGCGTCATTGCATCCTCTCTCTCCCATTGATTGAGGTCCCCTTTGAACTAATTGACATGGAAATGGAGACTAATGGGGAGCTCGTCCAGGCCTGACAAGCCCTTAGGACCTGTGTTTTATACTCTTATGTGTCTGTCATCCATCATATTTCATGCACTGTGATGTGAGGAAATCGTGCTAAGCTAAGCACCATCTGGACACGACCCCACTCCGTTGAGTTACTGTACATCTGTACCTTTACTACAGCTACAACCAAGCCATGAGCAGGACACACAACATTAAGAGACTGTCCCACGGACCATTACCCTTATGTCCCGTATGTCATAGTGTTATTCACTTAAGAACACGATAGCTATAGTTCCAGACAAAAATAATCTAGTCTATTATGATGGTAAGAGGCATATACTTGTTCGTCTATTGATTTCTGTGCACATCTGTAGATAAGATATCGAGTTTAGCCACAGGCTGTGTGGCAGAAGGATTTTATAACTTTTATGTTTCGGTTTAAACTCTCTAAAGCCGAAAGAACTTAAAACAGCAAATTAAGATAATATTATTTATTGAATATATAGAAGCATGGTGTTATTTTAAATAACCTGAGATTCTCTCATCATCCCCTGGGCATTACGCACATCCCACAAATACATTCGGTATATTCATATATTTCTTAAAAAAACAACAACAACAACAAACAAAAACCTACACATTTACATCTGTATCACCGTCGGGCTAATGGAAGGGCCTGCAGCCATTTGAAACCACTAATGCTACTAGAATGTGCACTTCAGGGGTCCCTAGAGTTTGCAGAAATTTGCTGATCCATGATATCCGACCGAGTGGTAAAGACCACAGGAACATGCACCTTCCAGCTCCCAGGTGTAATTTATCTCAAAAGGGCATTAGAGAGTACAGAGATGGGGATTATTTATTTTCAAACTGAAAAATATCCCCAACATACAGGCTGAGACCACTTGGTATAAGGCTTCTATTTTCCATCTTATTTAATAAATTTTTTTTTATGTGAAAATAATAACAATTTGATATACATCACACTTTTTACACACTAAAAAAATTCAGTCACTACCCTTATATAATTAAATTTGAGAAAGTTTTTACAAGCAATTTACTTAAGTGTTAAATCAATAAACTTAAATCAGTGTACTATAGTTGTTTTAACTCAATTTCATTAGGTTCGTCAGACTCAATTTACTAAGGTTTTATTCAATTATTTTTATTATGTTGGCCCAACTTTATTTATTTTATCAATCATTATTAGTACATGGCAAGTGAGCGAGTGTAAGACAGTGAAACTACTGCACTGTCGATTTAACTGCAACTGATTCTAGAGCAAAGCAGCACTTAAATCAAGTATCAATTGAAAGTAAAAGTCCATCCTCAAGCTGAGCGGCAATCTTAACCACAATACTAACCCCCAAACTCCAGCCTAACAGACTTTTTAAATTAAAAAATAACAGGACAATAAACATTATCAAATCTGCTATTCTCATTGTGCTCCAAAAAAATGCATAAATAACTCTTAACCCTCGTGCACTGTTCGGACTGTTCTGACCAAAATCAATTTTGTTTCTTCAATAAAACTGGTTTCCTTCTCTGACAGGTCGGAGACTTGGAGACTTTTCATTCATTTGATATCAGAACACAAGTGGTAGAAAAAAAGAAAAAAGTTACACTTGTACTTTTCCCAGTTAAAAGGAAATCAATGTGAGACACAAAATCACTGAGTTTTTTTTTTTTTTTCATTATTTTATTGTATAAAATAAAAAAAAAACAGCCACAATGCAACACACACAGACATGAAGGGGTGAGACTTCCAAACATCAAGAGTGCAAAACACACACACACACACACACACACACACAAACATACACACACACACACACACACGCACACTTACACATACACACACACACACACAACTGAACTGGTCAGACTACAAAACAGAACTTTTTTTTAAGTTAATTGTTTTTTAAATGTCAACCTATCCAGTCCCATGCAAAGCATGCTGGGAATCCCCTGCCCAGTTTCATCAATGCTACAAAAAGTATTCATGTCCTTCACTAAGTACACACATTTTTACAAATGTAATTGGATAGAATGTAATGAAATCAAGTTATGACAAAATTTTCTAGAATTATGTTGTTTTAGTTCATTTTAATTAAGTAAACTGAACAACCTGCAAAAATCCTTCTTTTTTTTATTTTGTTAAATTTTTTTATTGTGTTTCACCCACAAATTAAAATTCCATTATTTACTCACCCAGATGTAGTTTAAAAGCCATATAACATTATTTCATCCATGGAACACCAAAATGTAATGCTTAGCAGTATGATAGCCTCAGTCTCCATTCACTTTCACTGCATTTTTTTCCATATAATGAAAGGAAATGGCGACTGAGGCTAACACTGTGCCTAACATCTCATTTTGTGTTGTTAATTGTGTTCTTCCAGTCCTTGAAGCTGATTGGAAGGGAAGAGCATTGTTCAGTTTTTGTATCCCTCTGCTTCTCAGTGTTCAAAAATAGTTGTGGAGATTTTAATTAGTTCAGATTTTAATTAATTCAGTGACCATTTCTAGAGATTGCATCCAAGTACCTTTGCATTGCGAAATTCCATGGGCAAAATGCAGTCACCTCAATGGGAATCCATGTGAAATTTGGTGCGATGGACTTCCGGAGGCAAAGCATTTCCCCTTGCAGATTTTCAGTGGAGTGTAAGTTTGTTTAACTTTGTCATGCAAATTTGCTGTGTTGACCAATAGGAAGTTTCTTGGTTTTGCAGTGACATCTGTGAAGCTGATGCATAATAAAGAGCTACTCTGAATATTCTCAATGGAAAAAGATATCATTTTAGCAGTTTAACGCAAGTTTTTTTTATCTTGACTTTACCGGAGTAAATTGCAGCATTAAAAGGAGGCTGCTTGGAGATTTGTTTTTTGCTGGTTTCACTCATGCTTCACATCTCAGAATTTCGGCGTGCAAAGGAAATGTGAAAGCGCCTTTACCCAAGAAGGTGATGACAAATTAGTTCCTTTTATGTTATGAATGGGTCATTTAGTAATTGACTTAAAACTAACAAACAATGGAGGTGAACAAGAATGATTTGATAACTTGACATTTTTTTTTTTCATTTATTAATGAAAGATTGTTTGAAAATCAGAGTATTAGCTCACTTTGGTTTCCTTTGGATCTATTTTCACTGTTGGAGAAGGAATAAACTACCTAACTGGCCATTTTTTGTCTTTAATGTAAATTATTTATTGTTATTCACTTGTGTGTTAAACAGTTGTAGCAATATTACACTTAAAATTGTGCTGTTGTTCTGTATATTGTGATTACCCGTATGGCCTAATTATAGCCATGCTGATATACGGAACAGAAGTTGATATCACGTAATCACATTTCAAACACAATATGGCCAGTTATTTTGTCTATATAGTTCCAAAAGAAACTGTAACAAGTTCAATAAAATGAGGAAGTGGGAGACGTCAATACCAACTCAGGAATGTCACTTTTATTGATACACAAATCAATTACGCTCAAGCGTAACAGTGCAGCTTCAATTCAAATCAAACATCTAGATGCTGCATGTGCTGCTGCCAATAATTACTGTAAATAATTATGTCATCCAAATAGGCAGCGTCATACGCAGTCTGCGGTCTGAGGACTCTGTCCATATGACGATGAAATGTAGCCGGTACCCCAAACAAACCACATGGAAGGATCACAAATTGGTGCAAACCAAACGGTGTGGAGAATGCCGTTATTTTACTGGACAACAGCATGTAAAAGGAACAATGGAAAGGAGGAGGCGAGAACCGGCTTGACAATATAAATTATATTTTAATGGTAAACTGAACCAAAAAGACACAAACATCAACACACGACGGTCAGCTGCTCGTAAACATTCTCTCTCTCTCTCGCACCACCATCCGCAGTCAGCCTTTATCCCTCTCAGAGGCTTGATTAGCCTGATAAGGGACAGGGTGTGTAGAATCACAACCCGGCCCCACCCTCCACCCTGTCACATTCCTCCCTCATTCTCTCAGGCCGGGGTGCCCCCGGCATGATGTACATCCCTCCCCCTCTTTCCCTGGAAAAAGTGTGCCCTAAGCCCCGTCTGCCGGCAGGTCATCGCTGCCTTTCTGAATCTGGGAGGGGACAGGGGGAGGGAAACAAAAATTATTAAAATAGGGGGTACTTCCTGTAACAGTACCCCACAAAAAAACAATATAAAACTTAAGGGAAAAGGCCAACTTGGAGCGGCAGTGGGAGAGAGAGAGGAGAGGGAGAGAGTAAAAAAAACACTTACTCGCCAGTTCTCCGATACACCGTAGCTTGGTCCTCAGTCACTCCTCCACCCTCTAGTGGAGAATAGCCGCGCCTCCCCAGGCGGATCGGAAGCAGTCCTCCAGTCCCTGGTGGACGGAATGTTCCGCCGCGTTCTCGGGGAACAGAAGGGGTCTCCCCTGCCCCTGTCAGTGGTTCTCCCACTCATGCGGTCGGCAGTGAGCCCCTCCCTGCTCGCGGTTGGCAATCTCAGACCCCGCCACATTTCAGCAGCTGGTAGGATTCTCCTCCGCCCCTGACAGCAGCCCTGACTGCTCCAGGTGGTCAGCTAGGAGCCCCATCTCCCCTCGGTCGGCGACCAATTCCTCTGCTTCTGAGCTCCTCCGATATTTATTTATAACCCTTTGTTAAATCCATTGTTGATCCAGTGTGTGGAGTTTTGCTCTCAGGTCAAGAATGCATAGAATTACATTTTTGCTCTGTAAAGTTCTCTCCTCACAATTTCCCTTCATGAATTCTAACACACCATGGGGCTTACACCCATATAACAATTCAAACATGGAAAACCCTGTGGAGGCTTGCACTCACATTGCAAATAATAGGGTTCAAGCCACTTATTAATTTATTTTTATATATATATATCATATATTTCACAAAATATCATATTTTTTAAGGTCTTATTAAATCGTTCAACCAAGCCATCCATTTGTGGGTGGTACATGCTTGTCCGAATTGATTTAGCCCCCCAGTAATTCATACAGTTCCCTCTTGCTATCCATTCTAATGGCTAGATGAGGTCCATGTCAATTAGTTCAAAGGGGACCTCAATCAATGGGAGAGAGAGGATGCAATGATGCTTTTGGAGTGGCCAGCTGAAATTCACAGCATGCTGCACACCACCGCCAAACATCCCTGTGAATGCCTGGCCAATAGAAACGGGTCATGAGACGGCTTAGTGTTTTCCCCTGTTCCATGTGACTCACCATCAGATTATGATGAGCCATTCAAACAACATTTTCCGATGGCTCTTTGGTACCAACAACTGGGTTGTTTATTCCTTTGTCCAAGCATCCTGTGTCACTCTATAAAACTGATCTTTTATAATTGAAAAATATGGATATGTGAGTGCAACGCTGAAGACATTGACCATCAAACACTAACACTTGGTCAAACGCATGCTTCAGGGTTTCGTCTCGCAACTGCTCTAGAGGAAAATCCTCTACTGGGAATTCCATAAGGTTAGGAGAGGTTGGCACCTCCCCTTCCCCGACGTCAGCCTGATGCAGAGCAGATGTAGATGGCCCAGGCCATGCCTCCTCAGCCAGCGCTTTGCACATCCCACACCAATTCACTTTCTCACAGGACCTATCCACACACAACCACTTCAATATTAATAATCGAAAAGCCTGCCAATTACTCCGCAAAATTAGTGGATGGATGATGCGAGGACTAACCACCACTTCAACATTATTCTTTTCTTCATGGAACATTATCATGACAGTCAATACAAGATAATCATGAATATCCCTGTGCACACACCTCACCTTCACTCGATTATTTGTATACAATGCCCCGTTTTGAACCAAGCATTGATGAATGGAGGTTTGATTACAACCTGAATCCACCAAGGCTTGGTATGTACCGCCCTTTACACTCACCATTATCTGGTACGTCCCTGCTCGATAAGGGGTGGTCTGTGGAGTGTCGGGGACCCGGTTCAAGGCCCCCAACTCCATTCATGTACACTGATCTCGGTCCTGACCTGGCTTCCTACCACTCCAGAAGAGTCGCCAAAGCTTCCCGCCCACACTTGTGGCAGCAGGTCCCTCACCTGGGATGAAGAGAGGGGAGAGATGGGGTTTATTGGCAGAGAAAACACAGACCGGGGAGCCAGTTTTGGGGGAATCTTCTCCCATTTCCAGGGTAGAGACAATGGGGAAAGGGCGTGGGGCGAGTAGGCCTCCAGATCGTCTTGGGACCCCATTTTCGTGAGCAACACATGAGAGTTCGCTGATGCCGGGGTCATGGCAGCCACCCCTTCCTGGGGTACTCATTTCTGCAGTGCCCGCCGGTCATCCTCCTTGGCCAAACCACTGCTGCTGCTCCACGTGTAGGTCCTAAGGGCCTGGGGTTGTGCCTGGTGGATGCTAGCAAGGGACCTGAAGACTACCTCCAGTGGTGATGACTCCATGACAGCGTATCCTTCTTCCTTTTTGTCCCGGGTTTTGGCACCAGTGTAACAGGTTCAATGAAATGAGGAAGCCTTTGAAATGAAGAATGACACTTTTATTGATACACAAAATAAAACACATTCGCTCAAGCGTAACGGTGCAGCTTCAATTCAACAGCAGTGGCCAAGACACAAGCAGCTTCTCAGCTGGGCATTCCGTCCCTCACACTCTGAGGACTGGCCCTTTTATTTCCCCCATCTCTCACTGTGAACACAGGAACAAGCAATTACCGGCAATTCATCTCAGATGAGAACCTTTACCATTTACTCTCTTTCCAGACAAACGCTCAACCATGCCCTTGCCTCCTCAGAAACCATCGCTGGATAAACTGTTGCCGATCAATGCACAAACTGACATCCTGACACATTGTGAACAGTGCAGTAATACTAACAGTGAAGCATCCAAGTGCTGTTATACTAAATATCAGCACTCTTGTAACGTCTCTTGTCCAATCAGATTAAAAGTCTGGAACTAACTGTTTTATAATTATGTTTACACTATCTCTTGTACAACATTTTGAAAAAAATAAAAAATAAATAACATCTACTGTGGCTACTTTCTGTAAATTGTAACTGTTTAAGCAGATTTCCCTAAACCCTGTAAAAGCTGTGTCCACTGAATCAACATTCACTCACCTCATTTGACAAATGCTGCTTGGCAGTCAGTTCTTGAGAGGACTTTGCTGTTGCTGCAGAAATGAGGCACTTAGTGTCTCAAATTTACAAGAGCTTCATCAGTCTTAATTCAACACTAGCTCCTTTTTCTGGTGTGCTGCTATGGGATGGGATTTGTGTTGCCAATTTGTAATTGAGTTGACTGTGTAACCACAGTGTAGGAGGAATGAACAGATATGGCCCCACATTACATGAGTCTGCACTTATGTAGTTACTGTAATACTTCTTGGTAATAGTCAAAGGCTTCATTATGAAAATGTATTTAATCATCTTATGTTTTTTTTCTTAGATTAATTTATGTTATGCAATTAATCACATAATTTAGTGTGTTTAATCACAATTACTCACAGATTTTAATAGTGCTGAAATTAGATTTATATATATATATATATATATAAGTGGGAGTTTGAGTAAGTGTCTATCTTCCCAAAGGTTGCATTATAATTGCAATGGGCATGACATATCTTAAACTCTCATCCTCCATATTATTAATCTGACTGTAGACTGTGTCTATCCTCTTTGCTTTAGCAATATTTATTTGCGTAAAGGTGTCTTTGAACTTCACATAAAAAGCGCTTGCAGACAAAAACGGCTCATTCTGCATTTTGGTAATATTTAAGACTTGATGTGATTCTGTGGTAACTAAAAAGCACCTTACATAGGCTGAAAAATACTACCACAAGTCGCATTTGGGATTGTTTTGTACATCAAATAGAATTAAGAGGTCTTTCTCCATATTTTTTATCACTGACATAGAAGCACTTTTGTGTGTGTGTGTGTGTGTGTGTGTGTGTGTGTGCGTGCGCGCGCGCGCGCGCGCGTGGTGATGTGTGCATCAGGGTAATGACTCCAGGCAGACACATTACAAAAGTTCCACCCTTCCAACAAGTGTTTATGCTGGTTTAATGTGTATTAACAATAAATGTGTTAAACGTGAATAAGTATAATTAACGTGTTAAACTTTTTTTTAATTAATCACATGCATTAACACGTTAATTCTGAAAGTTCTATGTAAGGGGGTTAGGATGGGCAAGGAGGAGGCGAGAACCGGCTAGTCAATATAAATAATAATTTAATTAAACTCAAAACAAAAGCACAAACATAAACACACACATGACGGACATGCCCGTAATTCTCTCTCACTCGAACCGTCGTCACCGGCCACCTTTATCCCTCGCGCGCCCTATCAGGCCGATTGGGGACCGGGCGTGCGAAATTCTGGCCCGGCCCGGCCCGGCCCCCCTCCGCTCCACATTCTAATATATTTATTTGCCTGGTATGCGCATTTATTTATATATATATATATATATATATATATATATATATATATATATATATAGATAGATAGATATAGATATATACAGTTGAAGTCAGAAGTTTACATACACTTAGGCTGAAGTCATTACAAAATTTAGGACATCTACTTTGTGCATGACATGAGTCATTTTTCCAACAATTGTTTACAGACAGATTGTTTCACTTTTAATTTACTATATCACAATTCCAGTGGGTCAGAAGTTTACATACTCTAAGTTAACTGTACCTTTAAGCAGATTGGAAAATTCAAGAAAATGATGTCAAGTCTTAAGACAATTATCCAATTAAGACAATTAGCTTCTGATAGGATGTGTATCGAATTGGAGGTGTGCATGTGGATGTATTATGAGGCCTACCTTCAAACTCAGTGCCTCTTTTCTTGACATAATGGGGAAATCAAAAGAAATCAGCCAAGACCTCAGAAAGAAAACTGTGGACCTCCACAAGTCTGGTTCATCCTTGGGAGCAATTTCCAAACACCTGAAGGTACCATGTTCACCTGTTCAAACAATAGTGCCCAAGTATAAACACCATGGGACCACGCAGCCATCATACCGCTCAGGAAGGAGATGCATTCTGTCTCCTAGAGATGAACATATTTGGTGCAAAAAGTGCAAATCAATCCCAAAACAACAGATGCTGGAGGAAACAGGTAGACAAATATCTATATCTACAGTAAAATGATTTCTATATCAACATAACCTGAAAATCTGCTCAGCAAGGAAGAAGCATATGCTCCAAAACCACCATAAAAAAAATCAGTCTACAGTTTGCAAGTGCACATGGGAACAAAAATCTTACTTTTTGGAGAAATGTCCTCTGGTCTGACGAAACAAAAATGTAACTTTTTGGCCATAATGACCATCATTATGTTTGGAGGAAAAAGGGTGTGGCTTGCAAGCTGAAGAACACCATCCCAATCTTGAAGCATGGGAGTGGCAGCATCATGTTGTGGGGGTGCTTTGCTGCAGGAGGGACTGGTGCACTTCACAAAATAGATGGAATCATGAGGAAGGAAATGTATGTGGATATATTGAAGCAATATCTCAAGACATCAGCCAGTAAGTTAAAGCTCAGTCGCAAATGGGTCTTCCAAATGGACAATGACCCCAAGCAGACTTACAAAGTTGTGGCAAAATGGCTTAAGGACAACAAAGTCAAGGTATTGGAGTAGCCATCACAAAGCTCTGATCACGATTCGATAGAAAATTTGTAGGCAGACCTGAAAAAGCCTGTGTGAGCAAGGAGGCCTACAAACCTGACTCATTTACACCAGTTTTGTCTAGAGGAATGGGCAAATATTCCAGCAACTGATTGTGAGAAGCTTGTGGAAGGCTACCCAAAATGTTTGACCCGAGTTAAACAATTTAAAGGCAATTCTACCAAATACCAACAAAGTTTATGTAATCTTCTGACCAATTGGGAATGTGATCATTAAAAGGAATAAAAGTTTAATAAAGCATTTTCTCTGCTATTATTCTGACATTTTACATTCTTAAAATAAAGTAGTGATCCTAACTGACCTAACATTGAATGTAATATATTTGGCTAAGGTGTAGGTAAACTTCTGACTTCCTCATACATATATATATATATGTATATATATATATATATATATATATATATATATATATATATATATATATATATATATATACAGTATATCCAAGAATTTTCTAATACCCCCACTATAAATTATATTCTATGAAATTTAAGCTGGCCACAAAAAACAACAACTTAAAGACCAAGACGAAACCTCTGACAAACAGACACAATTCTTTCTGTATTATCATAATGACCTAATTACTATTCATGAGCCAAGTTAATAAGGTTTTAAATGCCTTTGTTGTTGGGTCCAATATAGTTTGCGCAACCCATCCTTTAATTATAGCTTCTTTGCAAAGCATACATTACATTGTGACAGATTTACAAAACAATTTGTGTTGAAGTGTACCACTCAAACTGTTACGGTATGAACACAGAAAAGGCAACGCTGACATGTAAATGTGTGCAGTCATGTGTTAATGCATTCATCTGACATCAGAAAGTTGTGCAACTAGAATAAGTCATTTTTGCAGTTTAGTGTCAATGTTTTTTTGTTATTTTTGTTTTGTTTGGAGGGGGTTATAATAAGACAGAGTATAATAAAGTTATAAAGTTCTTATATTTCCAAAGATCAAGTAAAATTGTCTTTTTCATGCTGACTATTTTGGATTTAGTGTTAGCTTGAGCGACAATGAGCTGCTTCAACAATTAATATGCAATTTGGTAAACACTGTTTTATAGAATTTCACCTCAGAAAGAATAGTTTTACTGTGTGTCACATCGTGTTCAGGGTGATTGGAAATACACTGGACATACACACACCCACAGTGACCAAGACCACATATTGAGTTCACCTTTCCTTTCAGGAAGGTCCTGAGCTCATCAACAATCTATTGTTTTATAAAGAAAAAGAAAGAAACGGGATTGAGAGAAAGATTGTACGTTAGAGAGAGATTTTGTAGAGCCCTCTTGAGTCACAAGCACTCATTGGATTATGACAACTTTCCACTTACAAATACAATGGCACAACTCTTCAGATGTCACAACACGAGTATCCATGCTTTTGTGTATGAGGCTGTGTCATTCAGTGGTCACATCATTTAGTCCTTATTTGTGCATGTCTTTAAACTGATACCTTATGTAAATGTTGTTTTCTAAAGACACCATGAATTATATAAAAGTGTTCATTGATGATTAATAACTCATCTACAAATGCATTATAAATACAATTATGACAACATGAATAAAAAGGATATATATATATATATATATATATATATATATATATATATATATATATATATATATATATATATACACCGATATCAGCCACAACATTAAAACCACCTGCCTAATATTGTGTAAGTCCCCCTTGTGCCACCAAAACTGTCCCAATCAGCATCTCAGAATAGCTTTCTGAGATGATATTCTTCTCACCACAATTGTACAGAGTGGTTATTTGAGTTACCGAAGACGTTGTCAGTTCAAATCAGTCTGGCCATTCTCTGTTGACCTCTCTCATCAACAAGGCATTTCCATCTGCAGAACTGCCGCTCACTGGATTTTTGTTTTGTTTTTGGCAACATTCGGAGTAAAGTCTAGAGACTGATGTGTGTGAAAATCCCAGGAGATCAGCTGTTACAGAAATACTCAAACCAGGTGTTCTCTTTACATTAAGGTACACATTTTCATTTACTAACTTTTGTAACTCATTATTGTCTCACAGGTGTTTAATTTACATGAAGGTGCACATTTTCATTTACTAACATTTGTAAATCATTAATAAATGGTTCAAATGTGTTCACTTTACATTAAACTCTGCGGGTCATGCATTTTAAGTCAAGTCCTTCAGTGCGATTCATGCCATTAAGAAAAGACAGTTTCACAATGAATAAGACGATCATACATTATATGGCAGTCAACTAATAATACCAACTGATATTTTAAAAACACGTCCACGCACTAAAGCAAGAACTTGAAATTGACACTTAATGCTCAAGCAAGCCTAATTTTAACTGCAGCATGACTGTTTTGTGAAATGAACATCAAAAATGATAATTTATCAAATTAATCTACCAAGGAGGTCTATAATACCTGGAAGAATATATCTAATAATACTTGCGATTTAAATGATGCTTGCAATAAATTTGGTTTCATCAGGGTACACGGTTATGCTGCATTCCATTCAAGTTGGATGTGGAATATTCCTACTTGAAATCTCCAGGTTGGATGTGGAATATTCCTACTTGAAATCTCCAAGTTGGATGTGGAATATTCCTACTTGAAATCTCCAACCATAAATGCATTCCATTCCCCAATCTTCGGAAGATGACGTTTAAGGAAACAAACTGCAACACTCTCGTTAGCTTAGCAGGTGTTTGACTCTCATTAGCGGTGTCTCCTAGCAACCATATTGGCAAACAAGGCAGCAGCGCTAGCATTTGTGCTTCAGGTGTACGATTATCAAAAGAGATTATAATGTTTTATACACCTGTTTCTGCAGGCATTTTGTAAACACGTTTTAATATCATGTAATGTGGAAACAAACTAATTTATTGATATTGCTTAATAAAGTGATTGTTTATCCCTTTCTTTGTATATCTCCCTGAGTGTCGACATGTTTGTGTGACATCATGCTGCTGCATGTCAGCGAAATCAGAGTTGAGAATTTCTGCACAAGCCTACATGTTTTATTTCTGACTTCAAGATGCATTTCATTGCACTTTTCCTAGCAGGAAGTTGTAAAATCCGACTTTCTGAGTTGATTGGAACGCAGCACTTTTTTTCAAAACTTGATCCAACACTGAATGCTCCAGCAGTCTAATGTACACTTAGAAAAATCCTGATATTGCTATAACAATGCAAAAAGCTCTTACCAATTTACTTAAAGTGAAAATCAGTCCTCCTTTCCTGATTAATAAATTAAGCAATCACACAGTCATGCAGAACATCTCATGTGTTTAAATCCATAAGGATCTCTTTCTCAATGGTGATAGCGGCAGTGATGACGATCTCACGCTCTTCGTTTTCAAATTACGTCTGTCACTTAAAGCATGATTGCGTCACTCAAGGGCAGCTAGACGGCCTCGACCACAACATATCCGAAAGATCACACCCATCAAGAACAAATAAATCAATCTGATTGGCTGATGAATCTGACAATCTGATATTAGTTGCTCATTCATTTGCAATGTTGAGGGATTCTGTGGAAATTCTGGAGGCCTGAGGGTGTGAAGCTCAACTCACAAGCTGCTACGGCTAACAAGCTTGGCGCATACGATTTGTTAAATAGTTATGAATGTTAAATTTGTTACAGCACTTTGCTTGTAAGCATCAAGGAATAAATTCTTACTGGATAAACTTTTCGTTTTTCTCTTTTGTAGATTAATTGAAAGTGGAAAGCGATTAAAAATACATAAAAATGTGATTGAGAATGAAAGGATGAATAATATTTATCCATTTGGCATGTTAGGCCAGCAGAGAAGGCTTTGCTGACCCTAAGAATTTGCCACTGATTAAACTACACATTTTCATTTACTAATGTTTGTTACTCATTAATAAATGGTTCACTGGACATTAAACTTCATATTTTCATTTACTAACATTTGTAACTCATTAAGAAATGGTTTATAGGTGTTGACTTTACATTAAACTATACATTTACATTTAATAATGGTTGTAACTCATTAACAAATAGTTCACAGTTGTTCACATTACATAAAGTTACACTTCCAGCTTACTAATTTTGGTAACTTATTAATATATAAATTACATTTTCACAGGTTAATAATTTTGGTAATAAATAGTTCATGGTTAACTCATGAATAAACAACATAAGTGTCCATTTTGTGTTAAGGTATCCTTTCTGAGGTTAAAAAGTTTATATATTCATCTTAAATCTTTTTTTTTTTTTTTTAACAATTACAGATTTGTGAATAGTCTTTTTATAAAAAATAAATAAATTAGAATTGGCAAACAATGATGTGTGTGAGCATGAAGACCTGCAGAAGACTGTGTGTAAGACACCACTCGGAGTAGCACCATTCTTTTTACATTAGCATTACCAGGAAAGTGTCCTAGTCATAGACATTACAATAATGAATATAGACACAACACCTTTGAATCTCTATACTAGTCTATTTTTGCTGGATCATTACATAAATTATGAATTATGATATTTCATGATTTTGATTCAAATAAGTATAAACAAGTACCTTTATTAAGCAGTTGTGACTTGTGAGTTAAATGTGGCTCACTATTTGGGAAGTATTGCATGAAAGTCACTCTTTTTATTCATGTTGTTATAACTGCAGATAAATAATTTATAATACATTTATAGATGAGTTAATAATCATTAATGAACCCCTTTATAAACCCTTTACAAAGGGAATGTTAATGTACAGTGTTACCAAATGTTGTGCTTTTAAGCACGGCTACGTTTACCTTTGAACTATGAAATTCCATAGACAAAGAAGGCTTGGGCATGTTGAGCATGTGTGAACCCAGAAAAAAGTAATTGCCAGGCAGCAGGGCTATTTCTAGCTATCCACAGTTTTCCAGGAATGCTATGAAAGTAAATGGTGACTGAGATTATCAGTCCCCAAAATTGTTCCCTAACATATCCTTATGTGTTATGCAGAAGAGAGTTTGGAACAACATACAAGTAAATTATTACCCAATGTAATGTGTTCTTGAGCTATCCTTTATCCTGTGAACTAGCCTATACATTAATACTCTTCTTAATGACGTTCATGAGTCTTTTCATGCATTCAGTGCCAGCTCAGTAAATTACACTTAATAATGATGTATTTTAATAGGATGTATTTTCATAGGAAATGTCAGGTTCTGGCATACTGACGTTAATTTTATTGAATATTAGGACCACCCACCATCATGTTCTAATATTCAGTTGAGCCCGCCATTATTCAGTTGTATGCTGAAATTACATAATGATCTATTCATCTTTAAAGTAATTTTTTAGCCCCAGTAGGTCCACATTCATGTGCACCTCATGTTCTACAATTACCAGCACTGACAATCGAGCAGAGTTAACATTTTTCAAAGCATTAGGCATAGTTGTCATTTTAGTGGCAATGCACTTTGTGCCATTTGTCCCCACCAAATAGTACTGATGCCGCTGGAAATTTAGTATATTAAAATAAAACGTTATATAAGGGCTGATTACAACTGAAAATATTACCACTAGTCCAATGTGTCATATGTAACATTTAATTGCTGAAAATCATGGGACTACAATCATAATAATTGTAACAAAATGATGGCACCGACAATGGCAGATATACTGTAGGAATGAAGCTATCAAATAAAATATGTCACAAGTTCACCTGAATTGGTCAGCAAGAAGAATTTGTAAAATATGAATTATGTGTGTTGTGATGGCCTGGGTGATATGGCCAAAAATATGATCCCAATATTTATCACAATATACATTTCATACCATTAATGAGGGAAGAAATGCATTCCAGATTTTTGTTAGACCGCAAGAATGAATGTAAACAACTTTGACTACACGTAAACTCCACAGGGTAAGCAACCTTTTCATTTTAAGTTTAAGTATACTCAGTTTGGGATTTAATTTTACATAAGGTGTGTGGCCTCTTTTCGATTAAATTTCACCAGTTTCATCATCTGGACAAGTGACCCCACTGAAAGACTGTGATGCTCCAGCTCAGCAGTAATGCACCCCAAGCTGGATTACAAACTGCCAATAAACATCACAACACACATTTTCTTGCCTGTGCCAGCGCTAAGGATAATGAAAAAACATTTAACAAAATAGTACACAAATAAACAGCAATGGTGTTGATGTCAGAGTTGTTGTCATGTTCAGTCGATAGCTGTATTGCATTGTCAGTGCTGTCTTGTTTGATACACACAAATATTATATTATCTGGATAGCTGGATAGCTAGCTAGATAGTGGCTAATGACCCTCACTACTGGTTTAAACAGAACCCTTCTGGTTTACATGACACTAGCCAGCTATTACATTCTGCAGCTGATTTCATGACTGTGAGTCAGTTAGCTAGTTGTGTATACATTTGCTGGACTGCTTGATTTTTAAGCAACACATACTTGATCTTATCGTCTAGATGTAGAATGAAAATTAATCAAATGTTTCTCATCGATATCGAAGATTTTTTTTTAATACAAATATCAATATACTTTTAAACCACAGCTATAATGAGAACTTAGTTTTATGTTAAAAAAAGAAATGAATAATTAAATAAAAAAGGAATAGCAATGTTGAGGTCTGTGCGGGACTGTTTTTTCCATCCCTCTCCCACATGCTCCTGCAAGTTTCTATCCCGCACCCAAACGTGGCCACTGAATTTTACTCCATGTTCACACGCTCTGTGCCTGTAGTGATTTTCTTCACGACTGCTCCCATTCCCGCATCCCCGCATTTGTTTTCCACATAGAGTAAAAGCCATATAAATAGACAAGTGTACACAGAGAATGTTTTATTTTTCTGTTATTGCTATTATCAGATGATATGTGAAAATGCCACCAATTTGACTTAACGGAAGTTTAACTGACAATTTTCCAGTCCGAGTTTCACATCCTTTGATGACACAGTGTGCACTTTGCTCTGCCTTCCTTCTAAAGCCCTGTTGACTACCAGCCTGCACTTAATATTGGATAATTTAATGCACAAGCTGTGCGCAGATTTATTTTAAGTAAAAAAACAAAAAAAACAATTATCGATCGTTTTTCTTTTTTTGTATTCATTTATTCATAATAAAAAGAGACCCATATCGGATTTTTCAGGCTATTCTCTGACTGCCCACTCCCATCCACATCTCATGGAAATAACGTCCACTCCCGTCTTCAACTTGGATATTTAATCCCGCGGCGCAAAATAACAAATTGGGTCCCGCAGGTCCTGCGGGAGATCTGCAGGAATGCAGGACTCTAACCAAATGTGCTATTGCAATTGCTGTTCAAATTATTTTTGAACATTTCTAATCGTAATGTGTTTGCCTGTAGTTCAGTTTTGACTTGGAATTGAGCAAATACTCTACCACAGACCTGATTTCTTAATCAAATATAACACATCACAAATTATTTATTAATCAAAACAGTACTATATTATGTTGAAAATGTGCACAGCTTAATTAATATTTATGAGCTAAGCCTCCACCATTTCATGACAACCAATTTTTTAAAACAAAGAAGTGCCCATGCATTACAAAATCTGTTAAAGTCTCATTTCTAAACATTTGTTTGCTTTTGGGAATGGCAAAGCATTCAGGGAGGTCATATAAGGCTATTAATATTCCAGAGGCTTTCTTGTTACTATTCATAGTGTCATCATTATTCATAATGGTAATTTGCAAGGCTTGATTGTAACTGGCCTTTCATTTTTTACAGCTGATAAAGTCAGTCATGACCCAGGAGTCGGCAATAGTTTGAGAAATTAAAAGAAGAGGTTTTGAGGATTAAGAGAGACATCTGACAAAGTTAATCTCATCATTCTAAAAGTGTGTGGCTGGGGATTCTGTAGTTCTTTTGTGATCATAAAATGAGGATCATGGTTGACAGAATATCAATTAGTGGAGATAACTAATTGAATCAATTGTGATGGGATGTCTTTTGCTCTCAACACACCCCTGCAATCATGTGATGGGTTCTCCTCTCCATCTAGACATTTCTTTGTAACTATCTGGGAGTAGTTTGTCACTGAATGGTTAGTGAACTTATGTTTTATTCAGTCACATAAGCAAACATTTTATTAATTTACATAAACAGTCTTGCAACAATTGCACCGATTTGTGCAATACGTAGGTGTTATACAACAGTTAGTTCTGGCCCTCCCGTTTTATTATTGTGGATGTTAACCAGTTCTACATCATTATTATTGTGGTTTAACGTTGTGTACATCTTTTCTTACGATACTGGCGTAAAGTCATGTTGGTTCACATGCTCCGCAATTGTACCGTATTTTATGAGTTATTGAAGTTTCTGCTAAGTAAAAAGGAGCATCCTGCTAAACCGTTGGTTTTGTGTCTTTTCCTGAATGTAACAGAATGGTCAAGCAATGTTCCAAGAATGTAAAAGCTGTTGACAATGTTCCTAACCTGGTTTTTGTGAACTGTTTCTGGACTTCAAGAGTGACTCCTTCAAATCGAGTGGACCAGAAGACAGGAAGAGGGAGTCACCTCATTTGCTTCACAGGAAGATTCTAAATTGCTAACAGTGGCCTGCTAATGCATTTGACATGAATGTTTATGCGTTATAGCTTTCTCCTGTTGGGCGCAGGAATAGGAGATTCACATATTAACTTGTTTAAAATGGAAAAAGGAATGGATTTTCATTTTCTCTCTGGTACTGGAGTGAGATGAATGACAGAAAGGTCACGTTATGGTGGTCTGAGCCTGCTGGACTAAGTCTTTCATTCAGGTCTTCCTTTTGCTGCCAGATCACCTAATTTTCTTTTTAACTGTTTTCAATATGTATTTCAAACTTTTAGGTTTGAAATAAAGTTGCTTGCTCAATTCAGCTGTCTGTGTGTGTTCTCCAGTGCGTGGGGACAACTAAAAATAGAGATGGCAATAACTACAAATATCTAACAAGCTGCTTTTTCCAACAAGTAGCAGCATAGCATGAAAAAACTACATTGTTTTTTATTTCACATAATGCACTTGGCTTTACAAGAGAGTGAGCCCACTCAAGTAGAATGTCCTCTCTTTCTCATATGTAGCAATTGTAGGTTGCAAAAATGTGTGTCAGACGGACGCTTTTGTAGCATCTCACTGGTTTTCAACATCATCGATGCCGCGTTTGTAAGACACTGTTTAAAAAGTCCTTAAAAGTAGTTGAAACTTTTCCATCGAGTTTCGATGTATTCTGACTCGACTCATAAAAAAAACATGTATTTCAAGATTTAATTGCTCCTATTGTTGGAAAATACATACTTTTATTACAAAATTTACATAAGGGTCAGGGGGCATGATTAATTGCATTTCTTGAGTGTTATTTTTTCAGCCTGATCTCATGAAATTAATGTGATGATGGCAAAATTTTTGCAAATGACAATTATGTGCTGTATTGCATATTTGGCTGCAGTTTCCCAGAAATTTCCAATGGGGGGGGCGCCAAAAGCGAGTAAAATTATGTTGTAATCAGGCAAGGTTTTTAAGGTGAATTTTAGATGGAGGTTTAAATGAGTAAAATGTACTTCCCTAACATAAAACTTTTGCCTAAACCTAACCAATAGTGTTGTAAATGGTGAATAAGAGGTGAATAAAACAGGCGTCTTATCCCTAAACCAACACCTATACCAACCGATAGCATTTTTGTCACAAATGCGAAAATAAAAAGCACATTTTGTGCCACTTCTTTGACACTTTAGTCTCATGTGTCCGAAGTCCAACACTCTATCAGCTGAGCTACCACGCAAGTTAATCACACTTGAATAAGTGTGCAAATGTAGGTGTGTCTGGTATAGAACCATTAAAATGTTGGGGGGGGGGTTGGGGGTAAAAGGGCAGTTCAAACCACGGAGGGGGAGAGAGATGCACAAAGCTCACTGTGTGTGTGCAATGTTATACTGAAAGGCAGATCTTTGTGTGAGTAAAACACAACATAAATTATTTACCTGGCTCCCGCTTCCTCCTTCAAGAAGAGAGTTAAAGAACCTGTCACAGTGGTGCCGAGACCCTGGAATTTGGAGGAAGATATGCCGTCATGGAATCCTCGACCTTCGCTGATCTGATCAAGACCCTCGCCAGCATCCACCAAAAGCAACATCAGGCTCTGCTTGAGCTGCACCAGGAACAGGAGCAGCGATTCCAGGTCATCCTTCAAGCTCAAGCAGAGGACCAGCAGGTGCTACGGAGCTTGATACACCAGGGGGATTCCAGAGGACGACCCAAAGTCGTTCGTGGAGCTGTTTGAGCATGCGGTGGAAGCAGCAGGATGGCCAGAGTCCCAGTGGGCGGTCCTCCTGCTGCCGCTGCTGTCAGGAGAAGCACAACTTCTTTTTCGCCCAATGTTTACATTCACTTTAGACATAACTCTCTGTGTTTACATAAACACCTCACCAAGATGGCCATTTTGGCAGAATTTTTAAAAGAATTTGATTGTTTAGCATCTCAGAGCACATGTGCATTTAAGCGCGCCGCACACACACAAGCTGTCTGTCAGTCAAACAGCGCACAGCTGTTTTGCTGCTCACCTGATCTTTTAAATCCAAACTATCTCCAAATAATTTTACAAACCAGGTCTTCTTTGGCAGTGTGAATCAGCATTGCATCTCCCTCCATGTTGCAGGAGAACTTGAGTGCGAGTGGGGCCGGGTTTGTGAGAGAGGAGAGATGCAAAAATGGCACTGCTTTATGGAAGAAATTGTTTATGAAACGCAACAAAAGTTTGGAATAATGTACATATCTTGCTCATATGGGAAAAATTTGTACTTTTATTCACCAAAGTGGCATTCAGCTGATCACAATGTATAATCAGGATATTAATAATGTGAAAAATTACTATTACAATTTGAATCTTTTTTCAGAACTTCTTAAACTACTTCAAAGAGTTCTCATCAAAAAATCCTCCATGTGCAGCAATGACAGCTTTGCAGATCTTTGGAATTCTAGCAGTCAGTGTCAGTTTGTCCAGATACTCAGGTGACATTTCACCCCACGGTTCATGTAGCACGTGCCATAGATGTGGTTGTCTTGTCGGGCAGTTCTCACGCACCTTACATTCTAGCTGATCCCACAAAAGTTCAATGGGGTTAAGATTATAACACTCTTTTCCACTCTTTATCTGTTGTCCAAAGTGTTTCTTTGCCCAACTCTAACATTTCTTTTTGTTTTTCTGTTTCAAAAGTGGCTATTTCTTCTTCCCATAAGGCCTGCACCCCTGAGTCTTCTCTTTACTGTTGTACATGAAACTGGTGTTGAGCGGGTACAATTCAATAAAGCTGTCAGCTGAGGACATGTGAGGCATCTATTTCTCAAACTAGAGACTCTGATGTACTTATTCTCTTGTTTATTGTACATCTTACCTTGCACGTTTCTTTCTGTCCTTGTTAGAGACAGTTGTCCTTTGTCTTTGAAGACTGTTGTGTACACCTTTGTCATTTTTAACCTAATATTGACGTTCAGACATGCCAGTCTATTGCATACTGCAACTCAAAAACAAACACAAAGACAATGTTAAGCTTCATTTAACAAACCAAATAGCTTTCAGCAGTGTTTTATATAATGGCAAGTGATTTTCTAGTACCAAATTAGCAATTTAGCATGATTACTCAAGGATAAGGTGTTGGAGTGATGGCTGCAGAAAATGGGGCCTGTAAAGATTTGATAAAAAATGACTTTTTTCAAATAGTGATGGTGCTGTTTTTTACATCAGTAATGTCCTGACTATACTTTGTGATCAGTTGAATGCCACTTTGGTGAATTAAAGTACCAATTTCCTTCCGAAACAGCAAAATCTGTACATTATTCCAAACTTTTGGCCACTTGTGTACCTTAAAAAGTTGATATACTGCCCAGCACTACAAAGTGGCAGGGATCCTTTGAGGTCACACAGCGAGTTGGGGAAATCGAATATGAGGTCAAACGAATGGATAGTGGTGGAGCACGTCAGATTTACCACCTCAACCTCCTAAAACTGTGGAGAGAGTTTGTCCCTGTGACTTTGGACGGTGGAGAGGGAGGAGCTCGGACAGGAGGTGAACATAAAAGTCACCGATCGAGTCACCCCAGTCACTTGTGGAGACCATCTCACCATCCCAAATCAAGTCCTAAGACCAAAAAGGAGGTGAGACAGTTCCTGGGGCTGGCTGGCTGGCTTTTATTGCAGGTATTCGACAGTCACCAGCCCTGATCTTACTAAAAAGGGGCACCAGATCCGGTCCAGTGGATGGAGCCCTGTTAGCAGGCGTTCATGCAGGTGATAACTGCACTTTGCAGCAGGCTGTTATTGCACTCTCCTGTTGGGGGCAGTACTGTGCCAGATGGTGGAGGGGGAGGAGCATGCTGTACAGTAGTTATAAACGCTCACTAAGGGGGACTGGGTATAGTATGATAGAGAAGAAGTGTTTGGCCTTCAAGTGGGCAGTTCTCAACCTCCAGTACTATCTGTTTGGGTGTGCTTTCACCCTTTTTTCAGACCATGCCCTGGAGGGGGATAAAAGGGCAGTCTATACCGCTGGACGGGGAGAGAGATGCGCAAAGCTGACCGTGTGTGTGTGCGTGTGCAATGTTATGCTGAAAAGCAGATCTTTGTGTATGTAAAATAAAAGACTATGTGGATTGTTTACCTGGTTCCTGCTTCCTCCTTCAACCTGTCACAGTGTGTTGTACTGACTCATCAAGAATAAGCAGTTAACCAGAAAAAATCTTATCTGACCAAAAACTGTGTGCTTTATGGCACACAAATTACATTGTTTGATAAAAATGTTTGTGAACGTTTTCCTACGCACAGTATTGCCCTAAAAATAAATTTTATGTGACATCACTTTCTGCTATAGATGCCAAAAGTGTGCCATCCTTTACTTTATTTGATCAGTGAGAATAAGACTGCATTTAGAGAAAGTGCTATTTGAGATTTGTCAGTGAGCTGGCCTTGGTCAAGGGTCTTATTCTTTTGCCTGTGTGTATGTGTGAACACACATGCTCACACACACACACACACACACACACACACACACACACACACACACACACACACACACACACACACACACACACACACACGTAGAGGCAGACACTCAAAGAGCAATGTCTGTGAGCTTATGAGCTTGACTCCAGGCAAGTCTACACCATTCTACCCTCATAACGCTGTTCTCTGACAATCTCCTGGATCAGAAATATATCAGTGCTGGATTTTATTTCTCAGTCCAACGATGTACTGACATTACAGGTGCTCACTTTTGACCCAGCAAGTCAAGAATTCTAAGCTGACTCTAGTTCAGTTAAAATACTGGTAAAATGCTTGTTTTTTTTTTCCTCTTTCATTTATTTTATAGTCCTTTATGCAATTTGATAGCATTTTCAGTCTTCAAACAGTATGGTGCTTTGTGATGGCTGTGCAACTAATGTAGTAAAAATTCCACACATAGAAAAACACACAAAATATGTGTTTGTGTGTGTAAGTGAGTGTATGAATGAATGAATGAATAAATAAATGAAAGAATGAATTATGGTTGCACCAGGGCCGTGCACAGACATTTTGATGGGCAGAGGCTCATACTGAGAAAGTGCAAACCTGATGTTATTTTACATTATGCAGTTAAATTCCAAGGTTACATAAGTCTTATCATCACTCTTATTAAGTGTTATTAACACGTCTTCAGTGTTATTTTTATTTTTAGAAACTTATCTAATCATTCACCTTATGAACCTCTTTTTAACACATTTGGGACTGCTCAAGCTATGACAATCCTAATTAATGCAGATTTTTGACGCAGAATGAATATCGTCATGGTTACTGTCGTAACCTCCGTTCCCTGAGGGAGGGAACGAGACGTTGTGTCGAATGAAGTGACACAAGGGGTCTTCCTGGGACTCCAAAAGTACCTCTGAACTTGAGAAAAGGCCAATGTCAAATTGGCAGACAGAATTTGCATGCCCCGCCCCGGACATACGGGTATAAATGAAAGCGGGGCAGTGTCTGTCAGTCAGAATTTTGCAATGAGGAGCCGAGAATAGGGCACGGACGTTTTCAGTGGTAGGTCTAGTGCTGTGGCAGAAGGGATACAACATCTCGTTCCCTCCCTCAAGGAACGGAGGTTACGATAGTAACCATGACATTCCCCTTCTGTCACTCACTCGACGTTGTGTCGAATGAAATGACACAAGGGGTCCAATCTAAAAACGCCACGCACTGACTGTGTTATGTGAACTGATGAGACAGATGCAAGCGGGCTACTGCATGCTGTGTCGGCTGCACATAGCCCTCTCCAATGCCCCCAGAAGAGATGTCATATACAGACCTTAGGTTCCCTGCAAACCAGAGGAGGGGAATAGGTGCTACATGACTAGCATGGAGGCATGCCTGGCAGCCGCGGCCTTTTCTCTCACTATGTCTCTCGCATAGAACGTTAATCGGCTGGGGCTATTTCACGCTAAGAAATGCGTCGGGGAAGGTGGTCTTTCATGGTCCTATTCTTTCAGGGGGAAAAGACCCTGCGGAGGCCACATCCTACCCAATCTAGGGGGAGGTAACATGTGGCAGATACACCACGAGGTGGGCCAAACTACTTTCCATTTTGTGAAATTCAACATTTTGAATTGAAAATATTGAATTACATAATGTGATTCAGATGTCATTAATAATTGTGAATGTGATAACATTAACAGAGCAGGTTTCAGGCTTAAGACAGAAAGCGGATGTGTATATTGTAAAGGAATTGAATGAATGTGGTTACCTGTTCTTGTCCCCATTGGTTCATTGTTTCATTAGGTTGTAAGCAGTCTTGTTATCTTGTTTAGAGTGCTAAGTGTTCATTGGTTATCATTGTCACGTGTTCTCAGTATTTAACCCTCATGTTTGCCATTGTCAAATGTTGAGTATTGTTCTTATAATGTTGGTTCCATGGTCAAGTCAAGTTTATGTTTTGTTTCATAGTCAAGCCATGTCAAGTCAACTGTCAGGATTTATGCAAAGGCATATGTGCTTGATGTATTTGCCACTGGCCAAATTGATGCCCTACACAGATTTCCAGGTGGACGGCGGGTGGTTTACGCGATATGAGCGCGACGCAATCATCTGTGTTCCGCAACTGCTTTCAGGTCCTTGAATAAAATATAACATGCAAGTAAGGGCAGCCGGTGGACTTTCTGGTGCCCCCCTAGGGAGTTGGTGCCCTGCGACAGACTGCGTAGTCTGCTTATAGGGAGCGGCGGTACTGCATAGGCAAGTTCAGTGACAATTCACATAATCTTTTTACGAGCACAACAGAAAAGAATGGACAATAAAAGTAAAATTTCCTATGTATTTTCTTTGAAGGTTTGGTTTTCATCTTCTTTTTGCCTCTTGTGAAAAAAGGTTGTGCATATGAGCTGACATCACGTCTGTAACTGCACCCAGTAGCAAAGCAATTTGCATAAATACATTTGAGTGGTGAATTAGATGCAATAAAATATGCTTACCCAAAAGTTGCTGGTTCATGTTTTGGAGAAGAGTGAAACTGAACTATGTCCAGACAAGCTTAAACACACATGCACCTCCGAAACTGGGCTAAAGGATAGCTTGATGGGCTGTTGCACGTGTTGAGGGTTGTTAAACTCACCGCTGAGTTTTGCTCAGAGAGCGTTCGGATGTTTACCGCAATTTTATCAAAATCATTTGGATGTTCAGATAAAAGTGATGGGCGTCATCAAATCACTGACACATTAAATAAAGACATTACATCATACCGGGAGACTCTGAGAAGTGGTGGTACGCAAGAAAACTGCTGGTACTCTTTAGAGTAAATTATAGAATTGCAGGTAGTTTGTCCTGCTGCATACCACCCCACTTCAAGCACTGATGCTATTTACATTGAAGAAGTTAACTCTTTAAGTGCCTTGTTAAAAGGGACATTGTTAATGACTCATGGCTCACTCCTCACAGGGATCAAATCAACAACCTTAACCACTACACCACAACACCTCCACAAAATATGTCTCCCAAATATAGGCAAAAGGGGAAGTAGAAATGCCTCACTGTGTCTCTGTTTAGGGTTAGCCCAGTTTAGAGCAGTCAAGCTTCAATCAGACACTTGTGTGTCAATTTTAGACAAACGATGGAACAGATATTTTTGAAGTATGGTTGAAAGAAGGATAATATTGATGAACTGTCTCACCTTGGGTGTTTCAGGGGTCTGTTTGATAATCATTTGTGAAATGGATAGTTTAAAAGAATGGGATATTGCTGAATTATTAATTGTTTAGAGGAGGATTGGTTCATTGCTCAGTGATGGAGAGAAACATAATATTATAATATCGTGTGTGTGTCTAGGAAACAATCAGATGTTGGTGATGACCTGGCAAAAGCAAAGACCATGCTGTCATTTTAAGCCAGAGTGAAGCTCTTAGAAATTTGACTAACTTTGACAACTCGCAGAGATGCTGAGTCTATCTCAGGTATTTGATATTGTGATGTACTGACATATTGAATTGTGACTTATGTATTGTGATACGTGAGGAGGTTGGCGATATTGCATGTGTTTATTGCATGAGTTCTGAGAAAGAAGTGCAATCTATAAAGAGACTCATTTACATAAAAAGGGGTGTGTTTGCACTGAAATAACTGACATTTACATATTTTAAATAATCAAGATTAAACGCTATTTCAATGCTAACTGCACCTGCTTTAACTAGATTCTGGGTGGTTAGTAGATTTGTTTAATTTTTTGCATTGAAATACCACACGCAAGTGGTATAACTGTTTAGTGAATTCTCCCCAGAATCTTCTCTTAATATTGTGACACTGTTTAGACACAGGGGAGCCTCTTATGCACTCTGTTGCTTTTGCTTGTGAAAAAGTGGTAATTTTCTCACTTTTTCTAGGAAATCTCTAGAAATAATACATTTTTAAAACTATATGACAATGATTGTCCTGCAACAGAGTTTATAAAATTAACCTGCATAGAAAAGTGATACCAAATAAATTAAAGACTTGGACATCTGACAAGAAACTAAGACTTGACACTTGACCGTACAAGACAAGAGACTTGACTTTGACTCTGCGTCAGGCACTTGTGAACATGTCTGGGCACACTCCCAAAGCAACAGACCTTTGGCTTTCATTGTGGTTTGAGCAGATTTCATAGGCATCAGTGGACAAATGGGGAAAAAGTAAGGTGGTCCTTCTTAGCCTGTCAAAGAAATCCAAACTGATGCAAAGTCTTTTCACAAAATTACATCCAGTTAATTCTAGCACTTATGCAACCATACCATTCCATGAATCTCATTCAGCATTTCAGCCCCTTTAAGTCTAGGAAACTCTTAACAGCATCTCCCCAGACACATTACAACAACATGAGCTCCCCTGCTATCTCCCATAAGGCCAGACAGAGAGACAGCCGCTCTGTAACAGTGGTGACATCTGTGAAAGCCAATAGAAGGGCAATGAGGGGTGACTGAGTATGTTAAACCGGGTAAGATTGTGCTTTGTAGTTGTCAATGTTCTTTCTGTGACAAAGTGCCTGAGTAGTTTTAAATTTTTGCACAGAGCAGATGTTTTCGGGCTTTTGTATTGTCATCGGGGAATATAACTTTTCCGATTTGCTTAGAATTGCTAGTACACTTTTTAAGGTGTGGTGTGTGTGGGACTGAGTATATGTAAGTGCTTGTGTGTATGTGTGCACACGCATTACTTCTGTCTGTTTCTGAGTTCCCAGGGCATGACTCAACAGTCTGCTCTGCAAATCGACATCCTGTTAAGTCAATCTGTTTCACTGCCTCTTTCCTTTTTATTGCTCTCTCTCTCTCTCTCTCTCTCTCACTCCACTCCAATGCAGGACAGACAGCTTGTTTGTAAAACATACACACTTAGCGTGTACATCACTAATTGCGTGTACATAAGCTTAATTTATAGTTTCCCAATATAAAATTCACACAATATACAGTGGCCCCAAAAAGTTTTCAGACCCTTAAGTCACACTCAAATATGTATCAATGACTGTGCATTACACAACAAAATATCAACCCAAGTTATTTTAACACACTTTTCAAGAAAACATTTCACACAATTATTTGGACACTTTCTGCTTGTCAAACATTTGTGGAATATTTACATACAGTGGTTAATAACTTCTAGTTTTGTTAAGTTTAAAGTCAATTTTCTACTCAAAATTGCTTATTCATAATCCAAAAAAATAAATACAAAATCTGTAGATTTGAATTGTACTGTGCAAATCACATTCATCACTGATTTTATGGGAGCGTTTGCACTGTTGCTTGATCTACATTACTCATTTAATGAATTAGGCACTAAATCTAATTAATTCTTAGTGAATTTCCCCATTGTTCCTTGTCAACATAAAGACTTATGTTGTTCACAAGTCTCTAATTTGGTGTTCAAGTCATGTCTTAAGTCAATGTTTTTGTGACTTCAGTTCGAGCCTCAGACTTAGGTGGGAGTCTGAGTCTCAGGCTCAAGTTTTCATCTCCGGATGGGTCTCTTATAATGTACATCAAGTGTGATTGTCTTTAGTATGGTTTATTATTACCTCCATTACATAATCAATAAAATGATAAAATCTGCATGATTACAGGTGTGAAAATTGCAACCTTTACTTCTGAAGGTCGAACCCAGCATAAATGGATCCACTTTATATTGGGCATCTTTAACTACTATGTACTTAAGCATTTGATACAATTTACTTAGTATGTATATATGTTTTGTTGTATTGTACATATTTTTAAAGTACCTGCATTTAATTACATCTGTATTTACACTGTTAACCTTACCCCCTATCCCTAATCCCCAACCCTTACACTAAACCCTAACATTAGATCTAAACCCAAACCCGAAACTCACCTCAACGACACTAGCAATGATTGTGGATCTTGTGAGAAACTTCCAGAGCAACATTTAGTTGCAAAATAAGTACATTGTATTGTATGTATTTTAATGTTAGTGCATAGTAGTTAAAGACACCTAATATAAAGAGGGACCACATAAATATCCATGCTGGTCCAAGCTAGTTAATGTTGGTTATTGCTGTTTTGGTGCTGGGCTATAGCTGGTTGACCAGTATAACTGTGATGTTCACCAGCAAAAAATTCTGCCAGCATGGTCTTTCTGGTAAAGCTGGTTTACTAAGCAAATCTTGCTGACTAAGGAGTCAAGTCATTATACCAACACACCAGCATCCAAAACACCACATACTGTATGCTGTAGACCAGCCAAGCTTGTCTTTTTAAGCAAGGAAAGTGTACATACAGAGTCAATTTAATGCTCTTTTAATTAGTTTCATTTCAGTGACAGTGTACAAACTCATTCTGAAGTTTAAATCATAAACATAGCAATATGACAATCAGATTTAAACACAGAATCAACCATAAATTCCAGCAAATGCTTGTAATTTATGACAGACATCATGACTTTTGCTTGTCTTCACCTCACAGCTACTGGCTGCCACCCACAGTTTTTCATTTGCCTACAGCTCAGCATTTTCCAAGTTTTTGATGCATTCAATGCTTCCTCCAATGTCAATCCCACCGCCTAGCTCCAAGTGGGGTCCAACCATCTTTAAATATGCTAGCCACATTTTTTTTACTATTATAATATAACTGAGATAATTGAGAAAGAGAAAGGACTTGACCGTGAGGTAAAAAGATAATAAAGAGAACGACAATAAATCAATCTGTTACCATGTTTAGCTGGATTAATGGTCTTGTTGTTTAGCTTAATTTAGCAAAATGCAACCTTTCAGAATAAATAAGGAGAATGAACAATTCTATTTTGTAAAAGCTACTTTGGGTTAGTACATTTAAAGTGTTAGTTCACACAAAAGGAAAATTGTGTCATCATTTGCTCCTGTATGACTATCTTTCTGACATGGAACACAAAAAAGATGCCTTAGTCACCATTCACTTTCAATACCTTTTTGTTTTAAGTAGAATGAACGTGAATGGTGACTATCATTTCCTGGGATTCTTTAATGTTGCACAATAGAAAGAAAGTCATATAGATTTGGAACTACATGAGGTTGACTTTAAGGTGAGACATTAAACATCACAGCAAACTACATTGTCCACTTCATAAGAGCCTAGTTACACCACTGGATGTGACTCATATAAATACCTTAAAACACACACACACACACACACACACACGTGTGTGTGTGTGTATGTGTGTGTTTTAAGGTGTGTGTGTGTGTGTGTGTGTGTGTGTGTGTGTGTGTGTGTGTGTGTGTGTGTGTGTGTGTCTAGCCTGTGTCACTAACTTGCCGGCAGGTGACCGCTAGAGAGGGGATTTTCTGCTTGTGTTTTATTTTCCTCATACTGTTGCATAGGGAGCAACTTCTCATCTCACTTATTTCATCATTATGTATGGAGAAATTCACAAGAGAGAGAGAGAGAGAGAGAGAGAGAGAGAGAGAGAATTTAATTTTGAATTTTAAATGAACCTTTATTATAACAATATATTCACACACACAAAAAAAATCAGAAAATCTAAATTCACCATTCATTCGTTTTATCCCACTTTTATTATTATTTTTAATTAATACATGGATATAATTAAAAAGTCAGCACCGAATCATTATTTTCACATAGTGTTCACAATATTTAATTTACTCCCCAAATTTCTATATACTTTGGCTAACACTCTACTGTATATACCAATCTATAAAAAGCATATTCCACTTTCAGTCTAGCAGCTGCAAGTCCCAAAATCATTGGAACCACACTTATTTTATCAGGCAATGCAAAATTGGCTATTTGGAAATCAAGAAAAAATAGATTATTAGGGCATTGCCTGATAAAAAATGTATAAGAACCAAAGTCCATTTCCATAGAGCTGAGTACTTTGGCCCATAAATAAACAACTGGAAATAAAAAAAACTTCTCTCAGAGATACAAAAGCAATTGCTTAAAATAGAAAACAAATTCCCCAACCGTGAGCACTGCACAAATAGATGAAATATTGATTTTGCTTCTAAACAAAAGGACAACCCACCCCAACACTGAGGTGCACCACTTGTCTGTTTGTAGCTACTGCTCCATGTACTGTAAAATCCTCGACTGGAGGTCACCTGTCCGCATATAAATCAGACATTTGTACAGAGCATGCCAGCATTCTTTAGGGGAGGAGTCTAGTCCAAACAAATCTGCATTGGACACTTTCACGCAAGCCAAATACATGGCTTTCTTCCCAACCGTTTCAAAATAATCCAAGTCTGGGGTTTTGAAAGTCAACAAACAGTGGTCATACTCATCCCAGTTCTCCGCAGCAGCACTAACAATGAGTTAAGGAAAAGTGTAGTCTTGCCACACACTCCACTCCTGAAGAAAAGTGTGATTATCAAAAAAACTTTTTGATTCCTCTTTTAAATTCCCACATACTTCAGCAATTAACTGCCATATCATTCTTACTGATTTCACACCAGTTTTTGGCTCACGACTGCCACACTATTGTTCAGAATGTGGCCCAACTTCACATACCAAGCAGCCACCATACATGAGCGCAGATTAACAGATTACAAAAAAAAGGTTGATCTATCTTAAGTTTTCAAAATCAACTTTTCTCATTTTCCATTGTTGCCAAAACACTTCAAAATATTTCCAAAAATCATTGTTTTGAAGAAATGTAATGTTAAAATGCCAATAAGAAGTCTTCTTTGAACTATGGGACTTGTTTATTGTGACAGAAACCAAATGATGGTCTGAAAAACCTACTGGAGTGATATAACAATCAATAATTGGACTATTCAAATGCTTAGACATATAAATCCTGTCCAAATGAGCGGCACTAACTCTATGTAATGCTGGTTCTTGGAGTTGAAGAGACACAGGAATAACGTGAAACTTTTAATAGATGACACTGGAGTGGAAAATATCAAACAAGGAAACAATACAACAAAACAATATTACAATGTAAAACTTCAAGGACTGACAATCAATGAACAAAACTGGAGGGTATTTATACACAAAGGAACTAATGAGGGGATGGAAGACAGGTGAGGATGATGAGGAACAGATGGAAGTGAAGAGGCCAGTGCACTATGGGAGATGTATTCTGAGAGAAAACTTCAAAATAAGAGTCCCTGTGAAAACATGAGGTAGACAGAATGTGACACTCTATCATTCACCTTAACCCATGTGTATTGTCTCATATTAAGATGTTTAACCCTCCTCATGTCTAAAAGTTCAGTTGTTCTAATTAACTTTGATAAACAAGAAGAAGACTGAATATGAGGTTCTTCAGCAGTACGATCAACAGTGATATCCTTGTACAAATCAATTCTCCCTATGACACTATGACACTACCATCGTTAAAGCAGTGCTTTAACACACCACTTAATATTCTACAAAATATAAACCTTTCATACCCTATATTTGGTGCATATACATTACTAAAATAATAACCCCCCCCCACCCCCCTTCCCCCTCCAATGTCAACTTTAACTATAAGTAGACGTCCATTTACTGATTCTTCTGTGCTTAAAACAGTAACTCTTATGACAGGTGTAGGAAATGTGGTTGATGTAGATGTACACGGTATGGATTAAAGTGCCTGTGTACCCCTTATATGTAGGAACAGAATGTGTGAGCTAGGAATTAAATTAAACCATCTTTATTCTACATCATTATGTAAGGAAATGTATAATGGAATCAGTCACGTTTGACAACCATTATAAATTAGATAAATGACAAATAACTAGAATATTTGTCTGAATAAATTTCTCCACCATTTAAAGTGCAATGCCACGTCTAATTGTATCCACTCACAATTTCTAATGTAAGGAATTAGCTTTAATAAAGGAATTATGATTAATTCACTTGAGTAATATTATGCTCATGTCTTCTAATATGACACATATTTTGGTACAGCTTTCTAAACATAAACCTAATCTAACACATATATACATGAGACAGGTTGGTGAGTAAAATGACAGAATGATCAATACAGTGAAAATGAACTTTATGGAGTCTGTTGACAATGCCTTAAGAACCATTTATCCTTCTTTGAGCAAAAGCCTTGGAGATGTACTTGCGTGTCGTTGCGTTTCCTTGCGTTGTGTTCTTGTGTTGCTTGGTTCTTTGGCTCTTTGTCGACAGTTCGTTCCATCGATGATTTGGACTATGTTATGATCACGGATAGTTATTGTCTGGATGAAGCGAGGCCTTCTGCAAGGAGGACTTGCGACTCTGGTTGGGTGTGTGAACTGTAGAGCAGAGAATGAGACGCTTCCCTGGGACTTTTGGTGTCCCAAGTTTTCGTTAGATTCTACATGGCATGGAGGATATGGAAGAAGCAAGATAGCTGAATAGAAATTGGCCACACCCCAAAGATGTCCTGAACCAATCAAAAAAGTTACTTTCCAGAGTCACATGGTTGAGTAAGCTGTCCTTTTCAAAAGTTGATTTATGATCCTTTGTGAAGGATTCTTTCAAACTCCCGCTCAAAAATAGTGCATGTATAATCATTAATATTATATCTTAAAAACGGTACAAGAGACATGACATTCACTCTCTTCAACATTCTCTACAAAATTATCTACATAAATATGACATTCTTTCATGAATATTATACATGTAAGTAACAAAACATGAAAATCCCTAGTTACAAATCATACTGGTTAATCAATTCATTTTACAACATGGAATATACATTACACGTTATGAGAAACCTAATTGTCGGGGTGTCCCTCCCCCCATTGATGTTAAGAGATTCTACTCTTAGAACTTCCATGTGTACGGTCAAGGGTGAAAAGAGACAGTCAGATAAAAAGCATTAAATGAAGAAACTCTATGTGATTATATCAAAAGCCCACACATAGAATCTCTCTGTGACCAGAAATCAATATCCTGAAGAGATGCAGTTTCATCTGACAACGTATCATCCAATTCACCCATTTCATTACCTGCTTGATTATGAAACACCTCTGACTGCTCATTTTCTACCAGTAATTCTACAACATTGCTATCAGACTGATTATCGCTAGTACTTTGCACCGCGACAATCTCATCAATTTTAATCTTTTCAACAGCCAATAACTCAGTATTAACTCTATTATCAACATTATCCACAGCAATTTCACTAAATTCAGAGACTGTTTCTGCTATTTCTGTTACCCTCACCTCATTTTCCAATTGAGTGCTTACAGGTACAGATAAATCATCTTCTGACAGGCTTACCTCGGAAGGACCAGCAATTTCCTCCCGCACCACCTGGATAGGCGCAGGGATAGGTGTACCACCATCCTTTAAACCTAAGCGAGTGCCATCCATTCCTTGCTCTTTGTGCAGACAAGCAAGCCATTAATGGCCAAAACTCTGCATTCAAAGCACCTCAGATTGCCAGTGGTCGCATAAACCATAAAGGTTTTCCTTCATATTTCACATGAAACGAAACATCCAGCATTTGTTCTGGGAATCTAAAAACATGCAAATTTGTCTCCTAAAATACATTACATGTTTTAATGCCAGATGTTTACACCCTAGACAAATTGTTTTGAATGAACTAGTGATTTTGCCAAAACTCACTAAATCACGCTCCAACACGTCATCAGTGATAAATGGCAGCACAATCTAAATTGTATTTTGTTTTTGAGGAAATAGCATAAAATGGAATAACTTGCACCAAATTATAATTTACAACAAGCCCACTTTCAATCAATGGGTTAACAAGATGTTGCATTTTCAAAAAGACCACAATGGTCCTGTTCATGCAAGAGGCAGAGGAAATATTCTCATGACCTATTACCTCCCCTGTCACAACGAGCACATCCTCCACCATTACTCCTTCAGCAGGAACACACCTGGAGCCATTGCACAAGGACAAAGATCTCCACTTGAAACACCATCATTCCACTTACAAAAGAGACAAAAATTAGTAATTACCAAATCATGCAAGATAAAAAGATGAAAAAGGAACAGGTGAAAAGAACAGTTGAATTCCAACCACTCATCCTCACTCCACAAAAATATAAACATAAATTACATTTTTAATACATCATCTAAGAAAACATGCAAAATGCAAATCATCATCAATTACATCACATAAAGATCCTTTCTGATACCACAACAGATCAAATGATACATGATCTTGCATAGTCTTATAAAACTGAAAGTCAATTAATATTCTAACTTTCACTAAGTTTGAAAACACAGCTATTACATTAGAATCAGTGTTTCAATCAATTTTGTTATTCCTAATAGTGTAAATTGCAATTTTAGCTTCACCCAACAGGAAATTTAACACTTGGCAATTAAAACATTGTCTCTGATCATATTTAAAACAAATTCCTATGGAAAAAGTTTCATTTAAACAATTAAACAATGTTTGCTAATCAACAAGTAAGGGCTTAAGTCTGGAACAATTAAAAAAAGCATGAAACAGCGTCTCTCTCAATTGACAAAATGGACATTCCGAACGTATATTAACGGCAACTGCACCATGCAAAATCCTCCTCTGCAAATCTCCAACCTTAATTCTACAATAATAATTCTTCTGTATGCAAAAAAAAAAAAAAAAAAAACCCTGTACACATTTCGTATTTACATAGGTAATAAAACTAAATTAGGGAAAGAATTATTACATTTTGGATTCAGCAGTCCCTCAGTGTAATTTTCTGTTATTTTAATCTCTCCTTCAAGTAGTTGGGCCACTATATGAACAGACCAGACTCCTAAATTCATAGCTACCATTTCAACATTAGAAAATTGTGGTCCTCTCAACTCTAATATTTTTTCAAAGGTTGTTACATTGGAACTCAAGAGAATCTCTGTGAGTGCAGGAAAGACCCATCACAAGACCCATCACATAATATGCCTAAACGTGACCCAAAAAGGCTCTTGCAAGAACCAATACAGATCATTTTTATGGTTTGTTCTTTGCACTGTAAATAGGGACCACAATTTAAACAGATTACGATAGAAAACTGGTAGTTTGGCAAGGTTCAATTTCTAAGGATCCATCCAAAACAAAGATTTGTCTACTGTAGACCTAACCCTTCAAAGTTATTTAAAATCATAGAGGTTGCTGACCTATAAATTGAGTCCAAAGGTCCAGTAAGAAATCTTTGCACAAACTGTGTACGAATAGCTGCTGTCCTGCTTTGTATTTGGACAAGTCCATGACCTCCTTCTTTGGGTAAATAAAGAATAATCTGTGATACACAGTGCAGGATATCCCAAAAAAGTATTTTTCAGTATTGTATAGGGGGGATCAACACAAGCTAAGCTGTGACAAAGAGAGGAGTCTACTAAATTATTGATGATCAATACAAATCCCCTATATGATATTTTTGAAAGAAGAAATTTCCATTTGTTTAGACTATACTTCACTTTCTCGATTGTCCCATCAAAGTTTTTCTGTACAGATAATTAATTTCCTTATGAAGATATTTAAATCCTTCTCTTGACCAGTTTAGGTTATCTGGGAGACCTGATTATTCATTTAACCACTCCCCAAATAACATAGCCTCGTTTTTGGACCAGTTTACTTATGTGGAGGAGAAAACTCTAAAATCATTAAAAATTTCCAACAATATGTTCACACTGATTAAAACAATAACATCATCAACAGAAGCTGATAACATTTTTACAATTCGGAACACACAGGCCACTTAATTCTGTTCTTTATTTGTTTAAAAGGAGCTCTATTTCTAAGGTGTAGAGCATGCCAGGCAGAGCACAACCTTGTCTAACACTCCTTTAAGTCCAAAAAGGAGCACATAAGTCTCCATTAACTTTCAATAAACTTTCATCATCACAATACAAAACCATTATCTTATTAATAAAATCAGAACTAAAACCAAAAGCAGATGTAACCTCCCATAAATAGTTACGCTCAAATTGATTGAAAGCTTTCTCTTGATCTATATAGACACCAAGATCCAAATTAAAAAGCTTACCAATGTCTAACACATCCCTAATAAAAGAGATGTTAGCGAAGATTAATTTGCCTTGCACACAATAAGTCTGGTCAGGGTGCATGGAGGGGGTGCAATACTTTAACTAAGCTATTAGCAAATGTTTTGGAAAGCAACTTAAAATCATTACAAAGTAAAGAAACAGGCCTCCAGTTTTTTAAACCACTCAAGTCTCCTTTTTTTGACAGCAGAGTAAGGATTGCTCTTCAACAACTTAATGCTAATCATCTTCTGGCTATATTTTCATTAAATACGGCTTGCAGATATTCACCTAACTCTGGCCAAAAAAGGCTTATAGAATTCAACAGGCAAACCATATATACCAGGTGTATTTCCACTCTCCATACCTTGTAGGGCTTTTTGTAATTCTCTTGTGGTCATTAGTCTTTTTAGACACCTTAGGTAAATTATCAAAAAATATGTTGTCAACAGCTTATTCATTTATGAGTTCACATATGTAAAGCTCTTTATAAACATAAACAGCCCTCTTGCAAATGTCAGCAGGATCAGAATTAAAAACTCTTTAAAATGCTTAAAACATTATAAATTATTATTAAAATGCCAATAAGCACTTTTTTGTTTTATAGAACTTAAAGTTAAAACACACTGTATCATATATGTTCTGAAAAAGTAACTGGAACAATGGAAGAATTCCTAAAAATACTTAATTGTTTTCTAATACCATAAAATCTATCCAATCTGGCAAGAGATAACAGAATGAAACCATGTATATTGCCTCTGAATTCCACGAAGATTTCCCCAAATGCCGACAAGGTCATTTGATTGCATTAATTTAATTAATATCTTACTAGAGGGCATATGAGTCTCTGCATGATTCCTATCCAAAAAAAAAAAAAAAACATCAAAATTGAAATCTTCACCCAAAATTAAGTACTCCTCAGAATTGCAGATACTTAACACATTACATAATGTATTCAAAAATAAAATTATATTCAATGCAGCACTAGGAACATATACACAAATAAAAACAAAATTGTGATTCACAAATTGAGGTCTTATTTTTTTTAAATCCCTGTACAATCTCTTCGACCTGCTAAGAACAGGGAATAAAATACAGAGAAAACAATATGGTAACTCCAGCACTAGTTGAAGAATTATGACTTAAAATAGATAACCCATCATATTCTCTAAACCAATCAACTTTATTTAAAGCATCACTGTGAGTTTCTTGCAAAAATAAAAAAAATCAATCTTCATTTGCTTAACTATTTCAAATAATTCTGCTCTTTTCCGGATTTCTCTTGCACCATGTATGTTTAAAGAAGCAATACAAATCTCTCCCATAATAAAGAAGAAAATTAAGCATAATTATTTGGATTTTTATACATCTTCACTATTGCCATTAACACTTAATTGAGAATTTAATTTGATGAATATCTTCTTCAGTCGATACACTTCCTGATTAGTAAAAAGACCTTCACTGCGATTGCATTTTCAATAAATATTTCCACGTCTGGAAAATATGAATTAATACGAACTTTTCTCACATTTTTAGTCATCTTTTTAAGAATAACTTAATGTCATCTACGCTACATTCTCGACTAGTTATCTCATTCGGACTTGTACTGCATGAATCAACACATTCAGAGAGATCACCCTCACTTTCGGTATGTGACTGACTCAACTTAATAAAATCAGATTTATTTTTTGCTTGTCTTGTTATATGGCTCTGTTTCAGAACACAAATTGATTTACAACCGCATCTCAAATTTTACTATTTTGCAGCTCATCTATATGTTCGGCTGACTGTGCATTATCTGAGATATGTTTTTCACCCTCTGCATCAGCTACATGCTCTTTGTCATTTGATTTGACTAATAGTAGTACAATATTTCTGGCATTACCACTGCTTCTGTTCGCACCGCCAGTGTTTGAGATACATTCGGCTCATGTATTTCTGTCACAACAGGTGCCGACATACTGGCAGACTGTATTTCTTCTGTGCTTTCATCAAAAACATCCGATGTATAGCTAATATTGGGATTTTTATGTCCAAAAGATTTTGTCTTTTTAAAAGTTCAATTTTAAATCTTTATTGGCCTTCAATCTCATATAGACACAACGCAAAATTTCACAAGCGGAGATTTACTACCGATCTGAATTATCTAAATCGGAACGTATACCATAAAAAGACAAGTATACCATATTGTGAAAGCATTTGGGTCAAAAGATCACCCTTGATGAATGGCAGCATGTTTGATAAAATCACTCTTTTTAATGGTGTGGTTAAAGGAATAGCTGGGGAGAAAACATCTCCAATCACCAAACCACATTCTTCCAACATATTCACAAGTTGAACAGTTTTTAGGAATATTACAATCACATTCATTTGGGACTCATGACCAACAATTTCTCCAGTGACCAAACTACACTCTTCTATACTGACAGTCGATGTTATGCATGCTGTCAGCACAGGGGTGTAGCATGCTTTTCAAAAGTGCGGGGGATGGATGTGGTTTGTTTATTAACAATAAAAACGATGAATACAATGACAGAAGGGTACAAAAGGTATAACATACAAGATATAAAAAGATTCCCATTTAAGTGATGCAAGTTGTTGTTTTTTACATCCCCCCCCAATCCATCCGTTTCTCTTGTGGAATTAAAATATTCTGATAATGTCGTATACCGTGATAAAAGCTCAATCAATTAACCGCAGCATGAAAATGTGATACCGGCACATGCCTAAAACACACACACATGGCCTCTCTTCCTTCATAGACCTCTTTCACAAACGGTAACATTCATTTCACCTGTGAATTTTCCTGTGCTCTCTGTGAAACTGATGCCTCCAGCAACTTCCTCTCCTAAACAAGGGTGCAGTGGTAAAGGAATAGGGTCAAACAGTTACAGCTGTGGCACTAGCAAACCTCAGTGAATATTGAAAAGTAATTTCATGAAATAAATGCAAACAATATCTACTGGTAATAAGCTACTGTTGTTTAATGTCAAAAAATTTTAACTTTCACTTACAAGATTTCTCTTGAAAAAGGTGTCAATCTTCTCCTGCCTCTTTCTTTTCTGCATCTTAATGATTCTGCGTGACAAAAAGACTGGTAAGCTTGATAGTGACATGGGTCTGACAGGACTGTGACTGAGACTGCTAAATTTTGCTTACTTGCGCCCTGAAAAGGGGAGATATAAAAAAAAAAATGCCCACACAAAGCTTTTTCTCTGGTGGTATAAATAATGTAACAATTTACTGTTTTTAAACATAAAATAATATACACTTTTCTTTCATAGTTCTTCAAAAGGTATGCAAACAATGTCATCATTTCTCACTTTTTTTTCCTCAACAGGTACAATCAAACACAACAGGTAAGTATCCACAAAAGTATTCAGCTAATCAACAAACAATGCTCAAAATTTCAAAATCAATGACACTGGCAATAAACCCACTGCTTATACACTGCTTAACAATGGCAATTTGTCCCTCCTCCTCGTCAATTCCCTGCCTTCTTCACAGTTACTTTATACATTGCATGCCACATACGTAACCGAATTTAGCTAGCTGCTGAACAATATCCCAATTAGCATTAGTCTAAAAAACTAAATATAATACCGAAAACACTCGACATATCAACAAAACATAAACAGAACATCTTCCCAAACACATATCAAGCTTATTTAAAAAGCTCGAAAGCATAAACACTCATTCAAAGTACCTGGAAAAGGGAGATGCAAATAACCATAACCATAAGTTCCCGCCTCCTCAGCACGAGCTAACCGATAAATCTAACACACCAAGAGAGGCGGGAGTTAAGGTAGAACAGCCAATCATCAGCCAGTCACACTCAAAGCCGGTGTCATGTTTGAGAGGGAGGGGGAGAGGAGGCAGCCGCAGCGAGCGCACACACAGAGCGGCCAGAGACACGGAGGAGCGGCTGTAGTAAGGCGTTTGTGCAAAACTGCGGCAAAACTGCAGAAAAAGTGTGGGTGTTGAACCCTCTCATCGGGAAAAGTGTGGGTGTTAAAACACCCACATCCCCCACGGGTGCGACGCCCCTGTGCATGACACTGTGTAAGAAACGTATTGGTTACTGTCGTAACCTCCATTCCCTGATGGAGGGAACGAGACATTGTGTCGTTGTAGTGACACTAGGGGTCGGAATTGGGAGCAAATGCTCTTGAATGGGAAAGGTCGAAAAGGCCAATGGGAATTGGCGAGTGGAATTTGGATACCACTCCCCCGGACACATGGGAATAAAAGGAGCTGGCTCGCAACCACTCATTCAGGTTTTGTGGAGACAGGGTCCCGGACATTTCAGTGGGTAGTACAGGATTGTGGCAAGAGGGACAGAATGTATCGTTCCTTCCATCAGGGAACGGAGGTTACTAACGTAACCAAGACGTTCCCTATATGTCACTCACTCAACATTGTGTCGATGTAGTGACACTAGGGGTCCCTATACAAAATGCCACAACTAGTTGAACTGGGAAGAGGGGTAAGATATTTATCTTGTATGGGAGCAGGCTGTGCCAACCGTGGCATAATTTCTCTCTATGTTTTCTCTTCATTTTTGGCTGGGGCCTTTTAATGCTTTTCATTTGCATCAAGGAAGGTGTTCTTTTCCTTCTCTATTTTTTCACATCCTACCCGAAGGGGAGGTTAACATGTTGCAAATACGTCACGTCGGCTCACCAGCCACACATGGAAGAGGCGCGGTGGCAAACACGGCGACCAGAGACAAAGAGAGCTCTGCCCAAGTGAGACGCGGGTCTTCTGGTAGGGAAACCGTACTGTGGAAAATACATCACAGGGGTTTACTGCAGGTAACCAGTGGCTGTGGAGCACCTACCCCAGTACAGGGCATGCTAGCACACATACTGGGTCTGGCTACAAATTCCTCTGCAGGATTCGCCAGCCACAGGGCTGATCATTAGAAGGGGTCATGGGAACCTTGGACAGTTAGACCAGTCAGGGTCTCAAGACTACATGAGAACACTCTGGACCGAACTGCAGCCAGGTGTTGCTGCCAGAGGATGCCTGCAGGTCCCCAACCCTCTTGATGGATTTCATGAATGCAGTCAGGACGGCAGCCTTCACTAAGACCGCCTTTAGCTCAGCTGACTCAAACAGGGCTCTCCGTAGGCTCAGGAGGACCATGGAGAGACTCTACGAGGGACAGAGGTGTAGCCTGAGGATTCAGCCTCCTAGCGCCTTTCAGGAACCTGATAATCAAGTCGTGATTCCCAAAATACTTACTCTCTACTACATCGTGGTTTGTCGCTACAGCGGCTACATGCACCTTCAAGGTGGAGATGGGACAGCCGCCCCTCCAGCCTCTCCTGCAGGAAGGAAAGCACTGACCCGACTGCGCATCTCTGGGGGTCTTCACCTCGGGAAGAACAACAACTTGCCACTTCAAGGCATAAGGCTGCCTCATAGCGGGAGCCCTGGCCTGAGTGACCGTGTCTACCATCGCCGGTGGTAGGACACTTAGATCTTTAGTGTCCTGTCCAGGGGCCAGACATGGATATTTCAGAGGTGTGGTGCCAGATGGTGCCCACGTCCCTGAGAGAGGAGGTCCTGCCTCAGGTAAACTTGCCAGGGAAGGGCTGCCTCAAGAAGTGTGAGTTCCGAGAGCCAAGTTTGAGTGGGACAGTACAGCGCCACGAGGGTGACCTGTTCCTCATCCTCCCTGACCTTGTACAAAATCTGTGCAAGCCGGCTTACTGGGGAGAACGCGCATTTGCGCATCTATGCTGAGAGGAGCTCCTGTCTGAGAATACCAGAGTGGGCAGTGGGAGGATTCCCGGGAAGTGAACAGGTCTACCTGTGCTTCGCCGACTTGACTCCAAATCAGCTGGACCTCCTGGGGGGGAGTCTCCATTCTCCCCTTAGTGTCACCTGCTGCGACAGCACATCCACTGTATGGTTGAGGACACCTGGGATGTGAGGGGTCCGCTGCAACCTGAGTTGCCGCAGACTCCAAAGGAGGAGACAGCAGGGGAGTTGTGGCATGCGACTCAGACGTAGACACTTGGCAGTTTATATACAGCACCGTCACCATGTTGTCCATCCGGACCAACTCGTGCTTACCCTGGATCAACAGCAAAAGCCTTCACAGGGCGAGAAGTACCGCCAACAACATGAGGCTGTTGATATGCCAACACAGTTGCGGTCCTGTCCAGGAGCCAGCTGCTGCATGCCGTTGCACACGGCACCCCAGCCTAGCTTAGAGGCATCTGTCATAACCACGACATGAGGGACTAAAGGGATCATCTCTGTTTTTTTTTTTGTTTATTTATTTTCATCACTTGACAACAAAAATGGCAATCTACATGTTGGTTATACAACATGACTTTGGTTTGGTGGAAAAACGTTTTTATTTTTTCAAATATAGAACAGGCTTGACAATATAAATAATAGTTTTAATGATAAACTTAAAAGACAAACATACACGTGACGGACATGTCCGTTAACGATCTCTCTCCCCCGCAGAATCCTCTGCAGTAGACCTTTATCCCTCTCGGAGGCATGTTTTGCCTGATAACCTCCATGAGGCCGGGCACAAGACCATCAGGACTGTCTCTTTTTAGAAATAAAGGTCCTGAGGTCTTCCTTTGGCGGCTTTTGAATGCGGCGAGCTGATCCCCACTCTTTGCGACGGGGAGCGCGACTTGCAACACTCTGCTTTTGGACCTCCCTTCTAGAAGGACTGGGGGTAAGCTGGGTGGCCGACAGCCCCTCTCTCTGAGTGCGGTGAGGAAGGAATTGCACAAAGGCTTCCTAGTTTCTTTTTACCTCCCAAAACCTGGTAATGACTGTATTCATAGAGTCACCGAACAGGCCAGAAGGTGAAATTGGGGCATTAAGGAGGAACACTCTGTCCTTATCCTTAATGCTGAAAGATTTAGCCACAGATGCCTCTCCGTGCTGACCAAAGCAGCCATTGAACGACCGATAGCACAAGCCGTCTGCTTGGCTCGACGATGCTCTGAAAATGCTTCCTCGGCGATAGTACTCCCCACAATCAGGTCCTTCAATAGATCTGCCTGGTACACTTGTAACACCGCCATGGTGTGTAGAGCGCCACTAGCCTCACCTGCAGCTTGATAAGCCTTCCCCACAAGTGTTGAGGTGGTCTTACACGGGTTTGTGGGAGAGTTGGTCCTTTTAATGATGATCCCGCACCAGGCGAGAGATAGCCCGCAAGCATCTCTTCTACCCGTGGCATCGTTGTATACCCCCGAGCCTTAGCATCCACGATAGTCTAATATGTCGATGTTGAATGCAGAAAGACACAGGAAGTATAAGGTGTCTTCCATGAACGAGTCAACTCGTCATGAAGATCATCAAAGAAGGGGAGAGACTGACTTTTAGTTCCCTCTCCCCAGTCACCAGACTATCATCTATCCTCTAAATGTGATTGTTTGGGGGTCTCTTGTTCATGCGGCCAGTCTAACTGTAGTCTGGCCACCGCACGAGTAACTACATTGAGCAATTCCTCAACCGCTTTGTTATTACGCGATGAATGCTCAGAGATAGGCAACTTAGAATCCATGGTTCCAAGAGACTCATCGTCGCTCTCATGAACTGAAGAGGCGCCGAGGCACGCTTCCAGATCATGCGAGAGACCGGTTGGATCTGGAGAGAGAGCGAGTGATAGGATGAACCCGTCTCTCGCTCCTCAGCCAGATCCATACGTGAGCCCCACAATGAAATGGTGGGGGCTGGCTCTTGGAAATAAGCAAGAGGAGTGTGCAGAATCTTCACTGTGAGCAGCTCATAATGCTCACACCAGCCTCGCTCTAATGCAAGAGCAGCATGCTCTTCCCCCAAACAAACTAAACAAAACTGGTGTGTGTTTGATTCAGCCATATGGCATAAATCAGCGCAGCATTAAGTGCAGCTTTTGATAAGGGAAAAATGCAACAGTCCCCTCTTGGTGCAGAACAATCTGGAATCATTTGAAACACTGCAACAATACCTCTATGCAGCCTGAACTTGTTTAGAATGTTGAGTCTTTGTGATAACTGCGCTAAAAACAACCTAGAATAGACACAGCACAAAGAATGAAACAAAGCACCGGCGAGTGTAGCACCGGCGGTAATGTTTGGTGCTAGTGAAGGCCTGGATCCACAATGTCTATTTGTAGGAGAAGTGTTGGAGCTGCGGTCAGATCTGTGTGCACATTTGAGCAAAGGTTGTGGAGATTTTCAAGTGTGGCATAGTGGACACGCCGGTCCAGATGCATGTGGTGTGGTTGGTGGAGGACATGCAGGTTTGGTCAGGCAAAGTCAGCAAAGGAAGATAGGTGCATGGGCAGGGCCTCAAAGGACTACTGAAACACACCGACCACCGAGCGGTCTTCTTTCAAACTGTTAATCATGCAAAAGTAATGAAGGAAACTAAATCGAAACCAAGTTGGACACTTAAATATTTGGAGTTTTCTACCAAAGTTAGATCAAATTAATGTATTGTTAACTGAATCAAACTTAGATTATATCTGATTAAGTGAAACATGGCTTTAATGTAATACTTTGACAAGTATGACAGATATTCCTGGGAATGTTTTTTTTAGAAATATAGATCATTGGGCAGGGGTTGTGGGGCATTAATTTACATAAGAAATATATTTTATTGTAAGGAAATGTAATTAAATACTACGCTTGAGTGTCTAGGCTTAAATATTACACTCTCTGTAATATTATTGTTTTATATAATCCCCCAACATCTTTTTATGATGAAAAAAATATTTTAATGAAAAAGTTTGATAATCTCACTGAAATGATATTTTATGGAGATTATACATCAACGGGTTGGATAAAAGTGGAAAACAAAACTTAACACCAGCTTATTAAAAGTCCAACAAGAATTACATAAAGAAGTACAACTTTAATAGACCTAATTTTTACCAGAAAAGATTGAATCACAAAAACAAGTAATATATTGACGGGTTTATCAGACCACAATTTGGTTCCTACAGTCAGAAAATTAAAGAAACAATGTTTACAACGACATCAAAATCATGGATTTGACAGAATCAGGTTTGGAAATTCAAATGAACGCAGTTTGAAACAGAAATCACTAATGCTGAATGGGGTAATGTCTTGTGAATAATTTATGGGAATTCTTGTAGCAATTCTTTAGCTGAAATAGTGACTAAATTTGTTGATAAATGCTGTACACTTTTGAAGTGGTCCAGAAAAAGGAAATCATTAACATGGCTAAATAGTGATATCTGTAATCTTATGAAAAAATGAGACATTGCTTTAAAAGATTAAGCACAGCTTAACTCAATTTTTAAAATCTTAGAAACAAAGTAGTAAAAGAACTGCGTAATTCAAAAGTATCCACTTATAGAGGATGATAATGGACAAAGTAAAATGTTATGGAAACCATTGAATAATTTAACAAATAAAACCTGTAAGCAGAGAATCAAAGAGCTGAAAATAAAGGGAGAGATTGTTAGTGACAAAGCCATTATTGAGCATAAATTTAATACATATTGTGATGAGGCAGGCAAGGAATAAGGATCTAAATGCAGCTTTAATAAACTAGTTAACTTGGAGCAAAATGAAAACACTGGGAACCAAGCACAGAACATGAAAGCTTAACATGCAAGAACTGACACAGGAAACAGGGAAACCAAGTGCTTAAATACACAAGGGAAAAAACAAGGGAATGAGGAACACCTGGGGAAACAAACAGGGAATGAGAAATAATTAGGGAGAACCAGTCAAGTAATAAAACTACAAAGGACTACAAAACTAACAGGAAACAGGAACTAAACAAGAATTTCAACATAAAAGTACAAAAACAAAAGACAACAGAGAATTAACAAACCCTTTTTTTATTATGGAAAATGACGAAAAGAAAATGAGTGAAATCGTAAAGAAACAATCAAAATCTATGCCAAATACATTTACAGCTTGGATAGTAATGTTAGTAAGAAATATAGCTCCTTACTGACAGCTCCATTATCTCACTAAATACAATTATCAATTAGGGAAAGTAAATTCCCAGGAAATTTGAAAAAAGCTATTATTACAAAAAAAGAATTGTCTGGCGATTCCAATTTGGTCTCAAATTATCGTCCAATTGTGATTTTACCTGTCATGTCTAGGATATTAGAGAAGGTAGTGGCAGAACAATGAATAAATCACTCAGAGAGAAATCATTTCCTTCACCCACAGCAGTTTGGTTTTAGGCCCCAGCACTCAACTGAAACTGCAAACTGTTATTTAAAAAAAAAGAATCAGATGTTGTGGGAGCAGTTTTTATTAACCTGAAAAAGACATTGGACACTGTTAACAATGCTATTCTTTTGTCTAAATTAACTACTTTTAGTTTTAGTAAACAAACATTTGAATGGTTTGGCTCTTACCTACAAAAAAGAGAGCAATGTGTGATAATTGAGCATGAAAAATCATCTTTTTTTAACAATAAACTAGGAATACACCAAGGTTCAATTTTAGGTTTGTTGCTTTTTGGTTTATTTATACATGATTTGCCAAGTTCTGCCCAGATATTAAGTGTCAGCTTTATGCTGACAACACCATATTTTACACATCAGCTAAGACACCAACAAAAGCAGCTGAGACTTTAAATGCCAACTTGCAGGGGATGTCTCTGTGGCTCCAAAAAAGCCACCTCACTTTGAATGTCATAAAAACAGTTTCTATGTGTTATTCTAATAGAAAACTAAAAGGAACATTGAAAATTAAGATAATAAATAAAGTTCTTAGGTATTATTTTAGATTCTCAACTTACATTTGATAGACACATAAAGAAACCAAAAATATAAAGATTAACTTTTTTTTTCAAATATATTAAACAGCGTATTTCAAAGCAGGTGGCTCAGTTCTTTATGCATGCAATAATATTTTGTCTCATATTTTATATTGCATTACAGTTTGGACTCAAACAAGTGAATCCACAGTAAATCGTATAATGTCACTTTACAATCAGGCTTTAAAAATTATGGACAATAAACCAAATCATGTGCATCATTGAAATATTTTAAAAACATTATTTTCTTAGTTTTAAATTTTTACTACATAAAATTTGTGTTTAAATTTGTCCACAATAAGGCCCCACAGGAATTATGTAAATTTCTAAATAGGCAGGATGGTAGGAGAACAACAAGGAGCACAGCGAACAGTAACTGTAGCGATGACTATTGCAGAACAACTCAGGGGCAAAGGGCCTTTTCTGTGAAGGGTTCCCAACTCTGGAACATGCTACCATCTGAAATAAACTTAGTAACAGACATAAAATCATTCATAATATTGGTTTAGCACTGGTTTAAAAGAAACCAGAGATTCTTAATTCATTTTTGGTCCATTTTTTTATACTAAATCTCCCTATATCTCACTAGGTTTGGGAGCATCCTTGGTATTTATTTAGCCATGTATTCACATTGTTTTAATGATTTCATTATATTGCTTGATTTGTGTAGTATTTAATGAAAAAAGCCTATCTAAGGACTTGAGATGCAAATTAGCATGTGCTATAATCTTAATATACAATGCATCTTTTTTTAGTTTTTGTTCTGTCCTTATACAAATAAACCAATAAATTAAAAATAAATAAATCAGTAAGTCAGTGCGCAGTTCAAGTCGAACACACCTAAACTAAAGCCAAGGCAGCTCTCCATGAGCAGGATTAAGTTTAAATATATCTTCTGAAATAGGTTGCCCATCATTGCCCCCATTTATTTGACATAACCAAATAAGCCATGGAAATGTAATCAGCATATTTTGCTAGTTAGTTTACAATTCAGTTTGACTTTGATATTAATTTATGTTATATTGCACAGTTATGTAATTGTCTGTTTTTCTATCCTGATAATATTTCAGCTGCAGACAGTTTCTTAAGGAGTTATGGAGTATGCAAAGAGCATCAGCTGCAGACTTTGGATTAGCCACAGATGCATTATGCTTCTGCAGAGAATACATTACACTAATAATGAGTTGATCTACTGTGACAACACAATCTGCCACCCTTTAAAGTTTCAGCATGTTAATCCAAGACCAACCATTGATTTTGGGACAGTTGTCTTGTGCCCTGGTCAAGAGTGTAGCAGATGTGGGTGACATAAAAAAAAGAAGCTTTTTTGTCCCCTGCACATTTTCTGGCACTCTGTTCATGATTCTTAACTAAATTCATAACGAACGTGTGTGATCAGTGTTTTCTACTGATAACATGAAACATAATAGTTTAGCACAGCTCATTGCAGTGCAGAGACTTTGTAACGTAGTTTAATGGAAATGAGGAGGCTTAATTAGCCTGATAAGGGACCGGGTGTGTAGAATCACGACCCGGCTGCCATCCGCCCTGCCACAGACTTATTAGCATAACGTTCCTTGGGCCTGTACCATGAAGCCGGTTTAGGTGGCTAGCCAGCTATGTTCCAGTTTAGCTTCCGCCAACCCTGGGTTTTAGGTACTATGAAAGTAGCTCGGCTTTAATTGGTGTTCGTTGCCATGGAATCTTACGCTGCACAGCTAACCTGCTCCGGGGCAGGTTATGTTCTGGATTCAAGATCTCAGACTGAAGTTTGACCAATCAGCTGTGAGCAAAGAAACATATAGGTGACGCAACTAATTCCCAGCGTCTGTTCTCTGCTGCAATGGCTTCACCTTTTCTCCCAAATCCTGTGGACATCTCCGCGCAAATTGTTAGACGAGCACTTCGTAGAGAAAGAGTTTTTAGGGACAGACAAAATCCATTTGACTTTCCCGATACTTACTTGTATGAAAGATACAGATTTTCCGTGGAAGGAATGTCTTATCTTTGTGAACTTCTTGAGCCGCACATAACAAATGTGACTCGTCGAAGCCATGCCCTTACTGTACCGCAAATGGTATGTATTGCGTTGTGTTTTTTGGCAAGTGGTACATACTTGTATGCGGTCGGTGATGCAGAGAATCTAGGGAAAAACACGGTCTGTCGGACCATTCGCAAGGTGGTCCTCGCTCTGCAGGGGTACATAAATAGCTTCATTGTGTTCCCTGGACATTTATCGACCATGTCCATAAAAGAGGGATTTTATAAAATTGCCGGTAAGATATCTTGATTGGGTGACATCATATGAACAAATTTAACCTTTCACGTTCCTTTTTTTTCTTCTGCAAAAAAGCACATTTCATACTTAGAAATATATAATTTCTAAGTATGAAATTATACTTAGAATTCCTAGCTGTTAAGAATGATTTTAAATATATATTTTTAATTCCTATGATAGGATTCCCTAGAGTCATAGGAGCAATAGACTGCACACATGTTGCAATCTCCACAGCTCTAGGAGAACATGAGGCAGATTATGTGAACAGAAAGTCCTTTCACAGCCTTAATGTTCAGGTATTTGAAAAATGTGAAGTTATTTTTATTTGCATTGAGATCAATCTTTAAATAAGTAACTAACAGATAGGACAATTATTTACTGTACATTTCATCTGCAGATGACAAGTTTGGATGCCAAATGGCCTGGCTCAGTGCATGACTCACAAATTTTCCGTGAGTCTATTTTGTGTCAGCGCTTTGAGGAAGGCAAGTTAAAATTGGTACAGTACACTTTAAAGTTTTAATTTGAAAAGCTTACACAATTTTTCCCTTTTCTGTTCTATGACAGGGCTTTTTGATGGCCTGTTGGTAGGAGATCGAGGTTATGCATGCCAGAGGTTTTTGCTAACCCCCTATCCTGACCCTCAGACAGGGCCACAAAACCGCTTCGATGTGGCCCTCAGTAAAACCAGGGTCAAGATCGAGATGACCTTTGGCATCCTAAAGGCACGTTTCAACTGCCTTAGGCGTTTAAGAGTGTCACCAGAGCGGGCATCACAGATAGTGGCTGCATGTGCCATTCTGCACAATATAGCCACTATCAGAAAGGAGCGAGTACCACCACAAAACCAGCTTCTCCCTGATGAAATTGACCCCATCACAATTGACCACCCAGCTGGCGCAGCTGTCAGAGATGCAATCACAACACAATATTTTACTTAATAAAAGCACACTGACACTGCTGATTGGTCTCAAACTGTTTTATTGGTCATGTGGCTAGGGAGGAAAGAGAGAAAGAAAAATGACATTAATAAACATTCATAGTGTTCATACAGGGTAACTTGGTTAAAAAAAAAAAAAAAAAAGTTCACATACTGAGATCTGTTTTTTCCAGCTGTTTGATCTCCAATTTAATGTTTTTAATTTGGAGCCTCCTCAGCTCACAGTCCAGCTCCTTCAGTGAACAGTCTAGTTCCAGACTCCTTTTGTAAAGGGCCCTGACTGAGTCTGTTTCCACCTGAAACAATTCCACCACAAACAATCATTACACGTTTTCTGGAGGTTGATCAAATCACAAAAAGTGGCATGACTTTCTACAAACATAGGACTGACTGTAATTAAGGGTTTAAAGCATTACCTTGTTCACATTCCTTCTGAAGCCCATTGAGGTAGAGGCTTCAGTTTCTGGGGCAGGTTGTGAAAAATCCTACAATAAAAGAGATGTGTAAGAGCCAGTCATTTAATTATGACATTCAAATGTGTGCTATAATAAAAAGCCCAGTGTATTCACCTCAGCAACTGTCTCTGAAGACACAGACAGAGTGTCTTCATCATTTGGTTCACCCTATAAATTGAAGGCCATTTTAAATCAAAATTGTTATAAAGCAGGTTATGTTCATTGTGTCCTGTCTGGTGTACTGACCTCTGTGCAGGAGACTGTGTGCATGTGTGCTGGCTTCAACAGGGACACTGTATTTCCCTCTACTGTGCAGAACATAGAGTCAGCCATATTTAACTTTTTTTTTTAAAACATTAGTAATGCATTGCACACACATACCCAGTGTCACTTGCTTAGAGGAGCCAGCACCAGGGTCAGACTGTACAGCACTTGCAATCCCATCCATAATCGGCCGCCCCTTGTTGTTACTCAGTGCCAACTCCTCTGCCACACACTTTTTTCTGTTTGCTGCAAGCAAGTGTTTGTGATTAAATGTTCACAAAAGTAATAAAAGGTTTTGGTAAATACTCACCACTTTGAATTATATTTTTATATTTTGTTTTGATCTGCTGCCAAGAACGTTTGGAGTTGGGGTTGCATCTAAAAATCAATGAATATCAATCTTTCTTAGGATGTAATAGCCTATACATTCACACTTTACATACATCTACACACACACAAACACACACACACACACACACACACACACACACACACACACACACACACACACACACACACACACACACACACACGTAGTGTTTCCATGTTTTATGGGGACTTTCCATAGACATAATGGTTTTTATACTGTACAAACTTTATATTCTATCCCCTAAACCTAACCCTACCCCTAAACCTAACCCTCACAGAAAACTTTCTGCATTTTTAAATTTTCAAAAAACATAATTTAGTATGATTTATAAGCTGTTTTCCTCATGGGGACTGACAAAATGTCCCCACAAGGTCAAAAATTTCGGGTTTTACTATCCTTATGGGGACATTTGGTCCCCACAAAGTGATAAATACACGCTCACACACACACACACACACACACACACACACACACACACACACACACACACACACACACACTTATGTATGCATGTATATATCGGCACGAATACACATTTTAATTTTAGCATTTAATAAATTTTTAATATGATTCTCCTACATAAATTTACATTAATTGTTTAACTTAGCCTACGCATTAACGCAATCAACAATCTTCCTCCAAGATTGTTCTCTTGCTTTGGCAGCAGATACAGTGTTACTGCGTGCTTGAAAAACACTCCTATTCATATTTCTGAATAATAATCTCTTGCTCCTGCGCGTAAAAATATATAGCTCTCGCTCTATCCATATCGAACGCGATTGGTTGTTCAGTGTCGACGTCACTCTTTTATGTGCACGCGCGTGTGGAGTAATCATAGCTTAAGGATCAAAGCCTGAGTTGACAGAGAAAGTTGATGAGCTGCGTCATGGTACCAATAAAGCCTGATTGCATCGGTTTGGTTTTGTCGACTCAAAACCAATCCTGTAACCCCGATTTTGTTCAACTACCATCATGGTACAGGCCCCTGATGATTAAATTACTCACAACTGCATGTTTAACTTATTCAAATCTTTTTCATCATGTTAAAATCTTAGATTTCCCATAGCCTATTTTTAGACTTTCTGTGTAGCCATAGCAATTAAGGTCTGCTATATATGTTTTGTTTAAAATAAATAAATAAATAAACTACAAAACTACTGTAGTCCCTTTTGCAAATGTATAATGATTTTAAAGAAAAATGTCACATTATATAAATTTACCATATAAGCATTTAATTGACATGCTTTAGAACCTTTTGTTACTTTATAATATGGTCCCCCTAGTCCTCCAACAATGCACACTTTTCCTATTACTCCTATAACCCTGGTGCTAGTCCATTTAGACTGGAGATTAAAGATAAACGTTAGCTAATTACAACAAGACATACATGTACATGGCTATAACCCTTCTCTTTATATTACAGCGTACAATAGTACTGTTCAACTGGTCTCAGTCCTGCTGTTCCATCATTCAACTCATTATGCTCCATCTGACCACATCTGTTCCCTGACCAGCTCTAACAGATTTAATGAACCACTCTGTGCTTGAACAAACGTACATTGACATCCAATAGTGAAACCAATTATGAATTAGAGGACTGGTCTGTATAGATCAGAGGAGACTAGTAATCAGGAATGTGTGGCCTAACTAGACCTCGCTCATTTCGTGTGTCTCTCCATCTGTTATCCCCCTTGGGTCAATTATTGCCCCCTGTCACATGCTAATGTGGTCCCACCCCCAACCGAGCCTTTAGATTTGTGAATTGTATGCCATTTGTTATCCTATTACCAGCCTGTGGTCCGCTATGTACCTCTGTTATGTTCTAATACTGTATCTTCTCTTGGCCTTGAGCAGTTCAGAGCATCGAGAGAATGGAATCTATTCAAGCTCAGATCTCTTCTATTACTGATGACACGCTAGTGTGTCTAGATGAATTGGCCCAAATTCTACGCCTTTCTCTCTTGTCACTCTTTCTTTTAAGACTATTATTCCTTTGTGCGTTTTTTGCTGTGTGCATGATATTGTATCCTATTTTTTACTTTCATTTTTTTTATGTTTTTGCTACAGTCAATCTAACTCTTAGAGTTGCATGCCAAATTTAGATATGTGAATTCATGCTATGTTGGCATTTTTGAGTTGAAGGCATTAGGAGTGCATATTCGCTTTGTCACAATGGGATCTAACATCTTTACTATGCTATCCAATGTGAAATCTGAGGGGCACATGACTAAACAGTTGCACTGTTGTGTACGATATTTTGGTTCAAAATGTATACACTAACAACCCTCAGTACACCAGTACAAAGGAATAGTTCATGTAAAAATAATTATTCAAATCTAAATTCTAAATTGTAGTCATAACTTAATGGCACTCTTGTTGATCTAAACCCCAATGACTTTCTTTCTTAAGGCCTGTTCACACCAAACCCATTTTTTTGGTACGTATGTTTGTTCCGAACAAGCTTTTGTCAGTAACAATGTTTCCCTCTCTGTCACTCACTCGACATGGTGTCGATGTAGTGACACTAGGGGTCACTCTTGGGAGCCCCAAACACCTCTGATTTTTTAGAAAAGGCCAATGAGAATTGGCGAGTGGAATTTGCATGACACTACCCCAGGCATAAGGGTATAAAAGGAGTTGGCTCGCAACCACTCATTCAGATATTTCTTTGGAGCTGAGCGGTGTTGAGCAGCGAGTTCCACTGCCGTTCCATTCACCTCACAAAAAGAAGCATATGCTGTTGGATATACAGCACATTTCAGTGCGTTTCAGCGCATTTCAGCAGCTTTCTCCCCCTCTGCACGATTGGTGCAGAGTACGCCCCTGGGCGCTTCGACAGCTAGAAGAGTATATATTGACATGACTATAGAAACTTTATGGTAGCGGCTTTCCTTCATTCAATTTCCTTCATTTGCCTTCTGGGGCGATTTGGGGACACCAATGGGAGTGGTTCTGCTGGGTAATCCCCCCATGGACCTCCCATTCCCCAGCACACTTGTTTTCCCCAGTCGAGTTCTGGGATGGGACAGGCAGCTAGCCTCAGGGTGAGTTTAATGTCTCTTTCGGAGCTCCTGAGCAGGATGAGCTCCCGATCGCAGCATCCGAGAGCGTGTTGGTGCAGTCGGACGCTGAGGACTCGACTGGATTTCCACCTTCTGGTGTTCCCGCCCAGTTTGAGGCCGATGCGGAACTCACCACCATGCTTGCCATACTTGATGACTGGTTCCTGGGTTTGGAGCATGGTTCAAGGTGCCACACCCCATCTTCTCGCTGCCGAGGGCTGAAAATCAGGTGGCTCCACCACAGCCCGAGCCAACTGCTGCTAAAGGTTACTACAGCCCCTACTAGAGATGCAGGAGATGCTGGAGGGGCGGTTGTCCCCCTCCATCTTGAAGGTGTATGTGGCCGCTATAGTGGCACACCATGACGCATTGGACGTTAAGTCCCTGGGGAAGCACGACCTGATCTTCAGGTTCCTGAGAGGCACCAGGAAGCTGAATCCTCCTTGGCTGCACTTCTTTCCCTCATGGGATCTCTCTGTAGTCCTCCTGGGCCTGCGGAGAGCCCCGTTAGAGCCCCTTGTGTCAGTCCACGTAACACAGTTCAGCTAGGTGTGGCATTTCGTATAGGGAACACTAGTGTCACTAAATCGACACAACATTCAGTGAGTGACAGAAAGGGAACATCTTGGTTACAGTTGTAACCTCCGTTCCCTGATGGAGGGAATGATACATTGTATCCCTCTTGCCACAATGCTGTACTACCCGCCGAAGTGTCCGGGATCCTGTCTCGGCTCCTCAGCGCAAAACCTGAATGAGTGGTTGCGAGCCAGCTACTTTTATAACCATATGTCCATGGGGGGGGCATGCAAATTCCACTCGCCAATTCCCATTGGCCTTTTCTCAAAGATTAAAAAGTGCGGGGCTCCCACGAGCAACCCCTAGTATCACTACATTGACGCAACATCTCGTTCCATCCATCAGGGAACGGAGGTTACAACAGTAACCAAAACGATTATAATTCCACTATTCATACCGAGTCTGACAAATCGTCTGCAGAAAATCTGAAGGTTTTTTACGAAGAGTGTTCCGATTTTGTTTTCTTCGGACGCCATTGAAAACGTCTCAGGTAATGACTGTAACCCTAGTTCCCTGAGAAGGGAACGAGACGATGCGTCGATGACGCTTTGGGAACGCCTTTGCGTGTTTACCCCTGAAGCACGTATGTCAACTAGTCAATGGAATGAATGAACGCCACGGGCAGGTGACGTCATTACCAGGAAAGGATATAAGCACGTTACTTGCATTAGCTTTTAGAGCCGAAGCAAATTCGATCGCAGGGATGCAGGAAGTATGGCAGGGCGACGCATCGTCTCGTTCCCTTCTCAGGGAACTAGGGTTACAGTCGTAACCTGAGACGTTCCCTTATGAGGGAACTCGCGATGCGTCGATGACACTTTGGGAACGATAAGACCCAATCCGCCATAATTAAAAAATGCCAGATGATAAAAACTGTCTGCAAATTAAGTAAAAAGCACCTGGGATCCTGGGGCAGCTTCCAGGTCCAGGCTATAAATCCTCACAAAAGTTAGCGGCGAGGACCAACCTGCCGCATCACACACCTCCTGGAGGGAAACTCCTGATAAGAGGGCTTTAGAGGCCGCCATACTTCGAGTAGAGTGAGCTCTGACCACCAAAGGGCACGGCTGGCCAGAGGACTCATATGCAAGAGGAATAGCCTCAACTATCCACTTACTGATTGTCTGTTTAGAAGCAGGAAGACCTTTCTTAGGTGAACCAAAACAGACAAACAACTGATCAGATCTCCTCCACGGGGCAGCCCTGTGGACATAAGTGTCCACACAAGAGATTCAGTTTTTCCTGGTCCGAAGATGTAAACGGAGAAGGACAGAATGCCAGCAGTACAATAGGCCTTGGAATATTGGTTATGCCGGCACCCTAGTTCAAACCGCAGGCCTCAGCCTCAGGGGGTCTCGACCCAAAGATGTACTACCCACAGGGGCGTGGAAAGCCGCAATGGCCGCCACGTAAACCTTTAACGTAGAAGGACATGAACCTGATGTAAAACGATACCGGAGAAACTCAAGTACTGTGTGACTGAACAGTTAACTGGATCTCGCTGATGCTGGTGACACCAAGACGTGAAAACGTTCCACTAAAGTGTATATAATTTCCTCGTGGCTGGAGCTCTGGAGCTAAGAATGGTCTCAACAACCTCAGTCGGGAGACCACTCTGTAAAAGTTGGGCCCCCTCAGAGGCCAAACCCATAAGTTCCAAATCTCCGGTTGGGGGTGAAATATTGTGCCCCCTGCCTGAGACAGAAGGTCTCTCCTGACAGGTACCTCGAAAGGAGGGCCGTCGAGGAGATGAATTAGGTCCGTAAACCAAATTCGACTCGGCCAGCATGGAGCTACTAATAATAGACTTACTCCGTCCTGGCGGACTCTCTCCAGAACTCCTGGGAGCAGAGCAACAGGGGGAAATGCGTACAGATGTAGCCTCGGCCACGTCTGTACCATAGCGTCCAACCCCAAGGGGGCTGGTTGCGTGAGGGAGAACCAAAGTGGACAGTGCGTCGTAAGCTGAGATGCAAACAGATCCACGTCTGCTTGGCCGTAAAATTCCCAAATGAGCTCCGCCTCGGGGTGGAGTCTCCATTCCCCTGGCCTCAGCACCTGCCTCGACAGGGTGTCTGCTCCTATATTCTGGTACCCTGGGATATACACTGCCCTCAGGGAGAGTATTTTCCCCAGGGACCACAAGAGGATCTGGTGCGCCAGTTTGCAGAGTGGACGCGAGCGCAGACCCCCCTGTCGATTTAAATAAGAGACCACCGATGTGTTATCTGTACGGACAAGCACATGATGGCCCCTCAGATCTGGGAGGAAATGTCTCAATGCATTGAAGACGGCCATCATCCCCAGGCAATTTATGTGCCAAGAGAGATTATGGTTCCTCCACAGACCCTGAGCTGAGTGGCCTTCCATTACTGCTCCACAGCCGGTGAGAGAAGCGTCTGTCGAGATAGCAACTCGATGGCAAAGAGCTCCCAACACCGGACCCTGGGACAGGGACCAATGTTTCCTCCATATAATCAAGGCGCGGATGCACCGCCGTGTGATCTTGATCATACGAAGTGGGTTCCCCCCCTTTTTTTTTTTTTTTCTACAAGAGGATCTGGTGTGCCAGTTTGCAGAGTGGACGCGAGCGCAGACCCCCCTGTCGATTTAAATAAGAGACCACCGATGTGTTGTCTGTACGGACAAGCACATGATGGCCCCTCAGATCTGGGAGGAAATGTCTCAACGCATTGAAGACGGCCATCATCTCCAGGCAATTTATGTGCCAAGAGAGATGATGGTTCCTCCACAGACCCTGAGCTGAGCGGCCTTCCATTACCGCTCCCAAGCCGGTGAGAGAAGCGTCTGTCGAGATAGCAACTCGATGGCAAAGAGCTCCCAACACCGGACCCTTGGACAGGAACCAATGTTTCCTCCATATAATCAAGGCACGGATGCACCGCCGTGTGATCTTGATCGTACGAAGCGGGTTCCCCCTCGGGGAGATCCCTCTGGTCCTGAGCCACCACTGCAAAGGTCTCATGTACAGCAGGCCAAAGGGGATCACATTGGACACTGCTGCCGTGAGGCCTAACATTCTCTCGAACTGTTTCACAGTGCGTGACTGGCCTAGCTTCAACTCTTGTGTGGCTGAGATGATAGCAGCTCCACGAACGGGTGATAGTGTGGCCCGCATCGTGACTGAATCCCATACCACACCAAGGAAAGTGGTTCTCTGTAATGGAGAAAGCACACTCTTCTTGGCATTGAGTCTCAACCCCAATTTCTTGATATGAGCGAGAACGACATCTCGATGTCGACCCGCTGACTGCTCTGATTCCGCAAGAATCAGCCAGTCGTCGATGTAGTTCAGAATGCCCTGCAGCCTGAGCGGGGCCAGAGCTGCATCTACGCACTTAGTGAACATGCGGGGTGACAGAGCTAGACCGAATGGAAGCACCCAATATTGGTATTCTTTGCCCCTGAAAGAAAACCTCAGGAACTATCTGTGTTGAGAGAGGATGGAGACATGGAAGTAAGCGTCCTTCAAATCTATCGTGACAAACCAGACCTCGGATCTGATTTGTGTCACTAGCTGTTTGAGTGTGAGCATCTTGAATTTCAATTTTCATGACTGCACGATTCAGCAAACGGAGATCTAAAATTGGACGCAACCCCCCATCCTTTTTTGGAACAATGAAGTATCGGCTGTAAAACCCCGATTCTCTGTCGGTGGAGTACACCTGTTCTATAGCTCCCTTTGCTAAGAGAGACTCTACTTCTTGCTCCATTAACAGAGCCTGCTCGGGATGTACTACCGTGAGTAACACCCCGTTGTAACGAGGCGGAGGAGAACCAAATTGGATTCTGTAACCTTTCTCTATTATCTGCAGGACCCAAGGAGATATATTCGTCAGATTCTTCCACTCTGTCAGAAAATCTACTAAGGGTACCAGTCTCTCGAGACTGGCCTCTGGTGTTAAAGGAACAGCCACTTCGACGACCTGAAGCATATTGGCAGGAAACAACCGAACTGACTGTTTTTGAACAGTCAGTTCGGCCCCTCAGAGGGCTCACGTCCGACGCAACGTCGAGTCGACATTGCGCCAAACTTTCGCTGGATACCACTGCGCTCCGAAGCACCAAGGGTGGCGGGGTTGGCAGACTGGTCCCATGAGGACCCCGTAGTGGAGCGGGCACCGTATTCTGAGGTGTACACCGCTCCACCCCGGTTGGGGCTGTCCTCGATGGTCTGACGTGCATGCATCAGGACCTTTTCTGAGCCGAAGCCTTCTTAGCCGTAAGTACGGACCTCAGATCCGGCTTAGACTTAGCCGACTTCGGCTGAGAGCGTTGGCTCGGTCCCCAAGATTTATTCAGGGGAGCACGAGACGCAACACTTATTTTCTGTTGCACACGGTGCGAGGAACTTGGCTGGGGATGCTGGGGATAGCTCACTATGTAGATCAGGAAAAAATGGAAGGGCCCGTGATTGAGATGAAACATTAGATGTGAGAAAACGCTCGTCTAATTTGCTTTTAGGACGAGTATCTCTTTTTTCTGCTGGCCAGTCAATATTTAATTTATCAACAGCACGAGTTATCACCTCAATAAGCTCCTCATATGCTTGGGAGAGGGATGGCGAATCCTCGAATAATAGACAAGCAATTTTACCCGGTTATAGCAGGTGGCTCAATGCACTTTTGACCTGGTCCACCCTCCACCCATCACCGGGTGAGAAGAAATAACTTCTTGCAAAGTTAGCAAAACAAACAAGACAAGCAAACAAGTTCTCTAGCGAGCAGATCGAAAAAAAAAAAAAAGTACGAATTTCTCTACAAGTGATGATGTGTGTTGTTGATTTGCTCAATGAGAAAGAAAACTTTTGAGACACTTTCACAAAGTATTTCATTTCACATGATGATTGACTGTATTATCATGTATATAATATTAATGGTTAAAGTATGTTATAATTTGGAACAATATAAATTATTTGCAACTTCCACGCATACTGTAAATACTTTTGTTAAGTGCATTTGTTTAAAATAACTGCATAATGCACACTCACAATTAATGTTAAAACAAATGTTTAAAATAAATGTCTGACTGTATCTTGTTGCCATTTACATCTACTTATTTATAGATAATAGATTTACATCTATTTGTTATATTTTTTGTTTTGTTATTTTTTGCTCAAAAACCTGCATGTTAATAATTAATTGTGACAACATCTAAATGCTCCAAGTGTCTTTATAATGCAAGCAATAAAACACAGATCTCACCCAACAAAACCAATCTTCTGACCCATTATTAGATACATTAGTACTGCTAACGACAGACAGCTTAGCAATAAGTAATTTTCAATACAAAGACTTATATACACTACAGTGCACTGAAAGCCACAACAATTAAGAAAAACAGTTAAGATCCATGAAGTTAAATACTAAAAAAGTGATACAAAGGCAAATATGCCACAATATATACAGTGGGGAGAACAAGTATTTGATGCACTGCTGATTTTGCAGGTTTTCCTACTTACAAAGCATGTAGAGGTCTGTAATTTGTATAATAGGTGCACTTCAACTGTGAGAGACGGAATCTAAAACAAAAATTCAGAAAATCACATTGTATGATTTTTTAATAATTCATTTGCATTAATACCTGCAAAATCAGCAGTGTATCAAATACTTGTTCTCCCCACTGTATATTATATAAGACATACAAGAGAACTCATTTAAGATTAAACGCAAAGGCAAAACAATGCAGCAATATGGAATAAATTATGAAGTCAATCCACATAAGATCAGATCATTTTTAAAGGGGATTCAAGGCAGTGTTGTATCAATATCATTTACATGTTAAGAGAACCCATTTCTCCCAGTTTTTAAAGCGTTTGATGCAAATTAATTACACATCCTCACTGCTTCCTCGAGTTACTTAAAGGGGTCATATAATGCCATTTTTGTACAAGTTAATATGAATCTTTAGGGTCTAAATGAAAACTTTGTAATATACTTTTATTAAAAATTCTCATTAGTATTATAAGAAAACACTAATTTTACCTGCTCAGAAACAGCTCTGTTTTCAGCACGCCGTTTCAGTGCATATGACTTTAAATGATAATGAGCTTTGGTCACCCCGCCCCTCCGTTAGGGTTAGCGATTTGCAAAGATTAATATAAAGGTTAATAAAACGTTACACTTACTTCTTCTGGAGGTGCAGAGGGAATATAAATAGTTGGTACCGAATCTTTTTTCAGCAGCAGCTTCTTAGCAAAACCAGCTTTATACTGACCCTCGTTTATAAAGCAGTCTGGTGAAAAATTATTCGCGCAAACATGAACGCATTGACGTTGCTCGTGGGGAATATTCCCATCGTAAACAAAACTCAGCCACTGCGTCTTCAGCGGTTCAGATTTAGGAACATCAAAATGACTGCTGTGTTCGTTATTACACCGAAGAACAGAAAACCACAATCGCTTAGGCGCCATTCTGCTCCAGTGTATCAACAATGATGACGGACTATGATTGACAGCTTGCTCACGAGCGAGGGCGGGTCTGTGTTGAAACACTGCTGTCAATCAACAATCCTGGGAGGGGCGTCCGACCGTGTGACGTCACACGGTCGAACGGCTCGATTTGAGGCAGGGGAAAATATATAAGGAGATTAAAACAAAAACACTGGATGGATTTTTATCATAATAGGATGGTTGTGTACAGGCACAGCCAACACACATTTCAGTACAATCAACTTGAAAAAGTGCATGTACCATTATATGACCCCTTTAAGCATTTAATGTTGATGGTCAAAACAGTTATTCTTTGCGCTAGAATAATGCTGCACCAAGTGTGTTTAAATTAGATCCTTGTCATTCTTTTCAGAGCAAACACACCAATTTTATATATAATTAGCTTTTTATAGATTGACAGACTACACAAAAGTGAGCCTGATACAATTAGCATTGCTTCCACGGAAATCAGGCGTTAAAAGGCATTTTATTTAAAACAATCACACTTTTTCAGGATTTTAAAGAGCCAATTCAGGTCCCTGGACTACAATGTTGGAGTGATGCTGTACAGTCCAAGTATGGCACATTGTGAAAATATGCTGTATCATTTTACAACATAGTATTCTTTATCGGCCTGCAAAGTAAGCCTTCAAACTTGAAAATATGTAATTGATGTAATGAAAGAATTTCTAGTACTTACAGCAAGAGCAATATTTTTCCCCATCTGAGTATTAGCTCTGTATAGATCTAAAGTGCATTATCAGAACATAAGTGGTGGGTACTAAATCGGGAGAACCGAGATTTTTCCCGGTGGGCCGTCCGTGAAATGGGCTGAAATGGGCCGCCGCATTATGCAGAATGGGCCACAAAATGGTGCCACGATCTGCCGAAGGGGGCAGCGATATGCCTAAAAGAACAGCGACGACCCCCCCCCCACCCCACAACAACTTTTGAGCCAGTTTCTATGTAAAATCCTGGCCCAATTTCTCTTCCCAGTTCTACTTAAATATGAGAGCTCTTGAGCTACAGTAGCAAAAATGAAAGCTTATGAGATAGGTAGCTCCATGTGAATTGTTATCCAGTAGGTCAAGTGTAGGCCATAGACAAGAGAGATAGAGAGACTAAAGTACTTAATCATTTGCAGGACTCAATCAGCTCAATATAAGTCTCTCATTTAGTGTAATGGTCAGAATGATAGAAGAGAGCAATAGGTCCTGTAGAGAGTGGACTGTGGAGTTGACATTCAAGTAGTGACTTATGTTAATCTACTGGCACTACTGGAAGTGGATGGTAATACATAGAAGTATGAACTGGGATTTTTTTTTTTTTTTTAAACTTGGTACTCTACATGGCCAAATGTATATGGACACCCCTAATGGTAGGGTTTGACTGTTTCAGCCAGACCCATTATGAGCAGGTGTATAAAATCAAGCATACAGCATTCAATATTTTTCCAGCATGACAGTGTCCCGGTTGACAAAGTAAGATTTATGAAGAAATGGTTTACTTTGCTGAGTCAGGTGTAGAAGAACTTGACAGGCCGGCACAAATCCCACACCTCTGTGTGTAGTTACAAATGTGTAGTTACTGTGTTTTGTGTCAGAATAGCCAACATGAACATTATGCTTAATCAGAATTCAACCAATCAAATACTCAATAATGTACAGGGTTGGGAAGTAACGGAATACATGTAATGGGATTACATATTTAAAATACAAAATATGAGTAAATAACTTTATTCAACTACAGTTACAATATAAATTGTTGGTAATCAGAATACAGTTACATTCAAAAAGTGTTTCGATTACTGAAGAGATTATTTTGAATTTTATTGTAATTTGTTTCATTTAATATTTACACTATTTAGTTGTAAAACAATTATACAGTATACAATCTGAGGTGCACTTGCGCAGCAGTGAAACTTTCTCATTATTTGTTTCATTCATGTTCAAACTGTTGTGAGTGAAAATTATGTAATTGAGGAACTTTCCCTTGATAGTTATAATGGAGGAGCTACACAATGTTTCTACAGCTTAACAAAAACCATTAGAAATGCTTTGACAGATAAAACATAAATCCAATAAATACACGATTACATGCCTTGTTGACATTTTGGAAATGCTAACTAATGTAGCCTTTAACATAACATAGAAGGCTACAAATAATATACTGTATTTTGTACCTCATTCTAGGAACAGAATCCACATACGATCAGAAAAAGCATGTCGTTGTGAACACTCTGTGGGGCTTTTGAAGTTTGAATCAGCAAAAATTGTTAACCTTGTGTAAATTGTCATGTGAACATTCAACTTTATGCTTAGATAAAATACTATTTCTAGCCTTTACATGCATCTCTTACCAGACTCGATTATATTTTATAATGTATTCTATTTCTCTAGTAAGACTTTTGATATTAGGTCAAATATGTACTGCAATAATTCTATTCTTAATGATAATTGAAATAATGTTTGGCTGTACAAATATATCTAAAAATCCTTAAAACATGATATATTTAATTGAGTAGCCAAACTGCATAAGATATTTAGGCTTTTTTCTCAGAGAATGTATTTTTACCGTTCTGTGTATTTTCTTTATGTACATGTATATAGTTAAAATAAAAGTGAAAAATTTACCAGTTTTGAAGAAGTAATCCAAATTATTTAGATTACATTACTGACATTGAGTAATCTAATGGAATATGTTACAAATTACATTTTACAGCATGTATTCTGTAACCTGTAGAAGAATACTTTTTAAAAGTAACCCTCCCAACCCTGGTAATGTCAAAACTACTTTTGTAAATTTAAAACGTTATTTGTTACCTTTCTGATTCTTCTGTGCTTCTGTGATGTAAAGACTCCATTGCAGTAACAATCTCTTTTTTCTTTGTTTTTCTCTACAATGCAGGGTGAAGTTAAAAGATGGCGTAGCATTCCTTGGTGCCCGACCCAGTAACCCTACACTCTGGATGGTTAGTCAAGATGTAAGAACAGAAGGTCATAGGGTTGTGACCTTGCATTGTCGCCGTAAGGAGTCCAGCTATGGACAGAGGTCAGTTTTCTCACGTTTCTTTGAACTAGAATCGCCTCTAACTTCATTTCCTCACAGAAAACATTAATAAGTTGACTCTACTCATTTGATTGAGTAAACTTGTTTCCTCAATTGAATTGAGTAATGGTGTCTCCAAAGCTTATGTAATTAAGTTTAATAGATTGTTAGGTTAGAAGTTAGATAGAATGAACTTAAATATAAGAGTTATGAGCTCAAACCCTGACATTTCAAGTAATACTTAAGACAACTTGATATTTCCAGAAATGTTAAGTGCTGTATACATATGCAGCGTTCTATGATTTGAGTGCTTTATAAATTGCTTCAGGAGTGTCAAATGGCATATCAAAGTGGTGTTTTGGATTGGATCTTGGCCTTCTAATAAACTTATGTCATTTTGAGACATTTAGTATTTCAAAAAGAGAAGTTCAATAAAAAAAGAGTTTATACTTTATATTTTGTTCTAAAGTTAGACAAATTACTCGTAAAAATTTTATGGAATGGTGGAATACCCATAGTTAAGTGTGCAAAAGTCTCCAAATACTCTTTGGGGACACTGTACAGTATAGTGTTTTCAATAAGTGTTCAGATAAAAGGCACAAGTTGCCTCGAGATTTTCCTCAACTCCTCAAAAAGTAATATTCGGATTATGATAACAAGGACTGGACATCAACAAAGATATTAAAGGAACATTTTTAATACCATTTGATGGTCTTAAGAGCGTGGTTTGGAAGTCTCTTTGAAGTTGTTAAAAGTTGTCACAGGAATATATCCAGCTGACACTTAGACGTCACAGCTGAGAGTGTTTGGACTATTTCGACACTAAACTGGCCTAAAACAGCTTTTTAACTTTTACACTATACCTGTCTTTGAATATTAATCTTGACTGACAGGCAGTAGTTAACAACATATCTCCATTCCCTTCCTATTAGAATTAGAACATTGAATCAGTGATCCAAGAGGGCCTAAAAGTTGTTTCGTCCATTTCCGAATCTAATTTGCATACTCAAATTAATCTGCAAAATAGAAAACTGTTGATGGATGCAGAAGAAAAAAAACATGCTGCTTGCAATTAAGTGTGGATTTGCAGTCTTTGTGTGTCATCATGCCCTAAATCAAATTTCTCTGCAGATCTGGAAATAGCGTTAATGAACTGTGCTCTACACTGACAGGTATAATTTTACACAGTAAATGCAGTTTGTTGGAGGTCTGTAAACTTGAAAGATTAAGCCAAGCACTGTCGTGCAACTCGGCATGGACACACAGTCATTTCTCCATAGCTGAATACATTTTCATTAATTAAACTTTTTTTTTTTTTTACTAAAACGTACTGATAATCATTGTTGAATGAGATTTAATTGCACAGCAATCAAGGATTTCCTTTTCATCTTGTAATTTCTAGGTTTTCTGGGATACCCCTACAAACACTAGTACTCAGGCTACCAAGCAAACTGTGTAAGCAACAGCAAACTAAAATATTAACATTGCAGCATTTCCAGTGTATGTTTATACTTTGGACAGCTGTAACACACACACATACAAAAAAAAAATCTTTTAAGAGTAAATTTGTGGGAATCCAGGGTCACTTAAGATGTTCTATCATAAAAGAAGTGTAAAAATGCTGCTTGGATTAAAGGGGGAATCTGTGGCCATGAGTAAAAACACAAGCTGTGTTATAATTAGATTTCTAAGCAGTTATTTATTTTTTTTTTTTTTTTTTTTTTCAAATATCCCACTCTTCTGTCAGATCTTAAGAGGTTGAATTAAAGTATTTGGCTGAATTTCACCAGAGGCACAAACTCAGTAAGTGTGCTGCTGTAAAAAAAATAATTATTTTCCAATTCCAGAGGTTAAAACAGCATAACATTGCTTTGAAATATGCCCTTAACTCACTATATCAGAATATTTCATGCTGGGTTAATTTTTTAAAGGACATTTTAAATTTAGTCATTGTTTACCCACCCTCATGTCATTTTAAACCCGTAGGATATTTTTTTCCTTTCTTTTTTCTCTCTCTGTGGAACAAAAAGGGTGAATTTTTGAAGAATATCTAAGGCTCCATTAGATTTATTGCTTCAAGTTTGACTTTAATGACTTCTTTGTTCTTGCTTGTCTCATGAACAAATTTCATTGACGTCAAACCTGGACCAAGATTTTCTTTGAATAACGATTTAAATTTAGGTCTTTTCACAGAAAATGATTTTATGTCATCAAAAGACTTGGAAGATAACACACAAGTTGTGTTGACCATTTTTATTAAACATTTATGGTGCATTTTTGTCATTTTGGAACTGTACTCATGTGGACAAAGCGGCCAGGATATTAAAAACATGTAATTCCTTTTTGTGTACAAAAGAAGAAAAAAAGTCATGTGGATTTGGAACAACAAGAGTGTGAATAAATTATGTAAGAATTGTATTTTATAATTTTTTGATGATTTTTACCTTTAACTTAATTTAATTCTTGCCTGTGCAAAAGTACACGTTAGTTGCAGAAATCATATATTGGTATAATTTTACTGGTGGTTCTTGTTTGAATACATATAAAGTAAAAAGGTTTCAAGTGGGCATTAAAACTTATGCTTACTCAAATTGCACAAAATGCCAACCTTTCATCAATCCAGTAAAAACCTGAAATCGAAATCACACTAAATAGACACAAAAGCCCTATACAGACGGGACTAGTTTTCCTTGACGAGGTTAAGTCAATTTGTGTTAAATAGATGTGCTTTGTGATTTTAATTTGCCTGAATCATACGTGAATAGATTTTTTTTTTAATTCACGTAACCTGTCAAAATAAGAGAAAATCTGAGAAAATTAAGTACTGTTTTTAAGCAAACCTTGTGTTCTGTGATTGTGGTATATTATTCTCATCAGTTCATCTTAACCTTCAATGAATACCATAACTAAAGCTAAATTCTTGTTCCACTGCCTGGTGCATCTTTGTTATGGATTTAGCCCTTTTTGACTTTTTGACAACTTTCAAGTACTGCTGGCATCCATTCCATGTGAAAATTCTATTAAATTAATAAGGAGAACCAGATCCTGGAAACTGCTCAGAATAGCTACTGTAGTAGCAACGTCATATTAAGTAATGTCTTTCCATAATCATGTACATGTTACAATAATAGAAGTAATAACATAAGTCTTGTTTATTTCAGTGGGTATTGTGATGCATGAATCCACAGCACACAACCTAAAAAAATGCCCATATCCAGACAATAAACACTTCAACCTTCATAAAAACTACAGAAATTTCAATCTTGTCAATCACATCACGACATGAAGTCACAGACATCCTCATTTATAATTACGGTTCAAACGTCATTTAGAAAACTAATACCATCTGAATAGTGCTAATGAATTTTGCCTTTTCTTAACCTGATATTGTGAAATTGAATGGAATATTAACAGTTACCCATTTGCGTTTGTAATAGGGAGTCTCTAAATTTCTGCTTAATCCAGTCTGGCATTGATCTAAAACCAGGAGTTTGAGACTAAATAAAGCATGTTAGCTTTAACCCTCTGGGGTCTGAGGGTGTTTTGGGCCCTGGATAAGTTTTGACATGCCTTGACATTTGTGCTTTTTTCAGTTGCTTAAAAACATATTAATGGCTAAAGTCTGATAACACTGTATTCAGCTCAAACTGGGCTACAATAATATGTGAGCAACATGTGTGTACATGTTTGTATTTTTGAGAAAATAATGTATTTTTATTTCCTGACGTCTGATGAGGCATTAATGTAAACGCAGTTGGTTTGGTCGAAAGAGAACGTATGTTTTGGACATATCAAATGTTGGACTTGAAGTGTACATGTAACCAAATTGAACACTGTCTAGTAGGCTGTATATATGTCATATAAAGCTAATCAAACAACAATAACAAGGAAATGAGAAAACCACTACTTTTGGCTGAATATCTTGAGTAGCTTTTAAAGTATTAATTAAGCAATATCACATGAGCAAGAGTGCGATATGGCCTACATCAGCATTGCTGTGATTCGGCCGCAGGCATGTAATCACGGCAGTGCTGATTTTGGGCCATATAGCATGATTGCGAGTGTGATATTGCTTATATACAGTTCATTGAACAAGTAAATAAAAAAAAAATAGGAAAAACTGAGTACGGTCATAAAAACGCATTTGTGCATGGAACTACTTTATTATGAGACCAATCAGAAACTGCCTTTACTGCTTAAAACCATCCAAACCTTGGTTAGTAATTAAAAAATGTCACTTCAGAAATAATATCACGGCATGTGATGTTTCAAACGAGTTCAAGTCAAGTCAAGTCAAGTGGTTTTTATTGTCGTTTCAACCATATACAGTTAGTACAGTACACAGCAAAGCGAGACAACGTTCCTCCAGGACCATGGTGCTACATAAAAACAACATAGGACAAACACAGAACCACATGAGACTACACAACTAAATAAAATACCTATATATACCTATATACCTATATAAAGTGCACGTGCAAACATGTGCAAAAGTATGGGACAGTAAAAGAAATCTCTGACAATGAACAGGACAATAGGCACAGTGAGAGACAGTGCAGCGCCGACCAGTACACAGTAGTGCAAAAAGATGACAGTTCCTAAAAACGTAAACATAACATACTATGAGAAAATGTTCTATGCACATAGCAGTTATTGAGGTAGCAGACAGTTATAAAGTGACAGTAATTAAAGTGCAACTCAGGACACATGTGTGTGTGTGTGTGTGTGTGTGTGTGTGTGTGTGTGTGTGTGTGTGTGTGTGTGTGTGTGTGTGTGTGTGTGTGTGTGTGTGTGTGTCAACCCAGTCTCTGAGTATTGAGGAGTCTGATGGCTTGGGGGAAGAAGCTGTTACACAGTCTGGCCGTGAGGGCCCGAATGCTTCGGTACCTCTTGCCAGACGGCAGGAGGGTAAAGAGTTTGTGTGATGGGTGTGTGGGGTCATCCACAATGCTGGTTGCTTTGCGGATACAGTGTTTTTTGTAAATGTCTTTGATGGAGGGAAGAGAGACCCCGATGATCTTCTCAGCTGTCCTCACTATACTCTGCAGGGCTTTGTGGTCCGAAACGGTGCAAGTCCCAAACCAGGCAGTGATGCAGCTGCTCAGGATGCTCTCAATAGTTCCTCTATAGAATGTAGTGAGGATGGGGGTTGGGAGATGTGCTTTCCTCAGCCTTCGAAGAAAGTAGAGATGCTGCTGGGCTTTCTTGGTGATAGAGCTGGTGTGAGGGACCAGGTGAGGTTCTCCGCCAGGTGAACACCAAGGAATTTGGTGCTCTTCACGATCTCCACAGAGGAGCCGTCGATGTTCAGCAGAGAGTGTTCACCTTGTGCTCTCCTAAAGTCAACAACAATCTCTTTTGTTTTTGTCGACATTCAGGGACAGGTTGTTGGCTCTACACCAGTCTGTTAGCCGCTGCACCTCCTCTCTGTATGCTGACTCGTCGTTCTTGCTGATGAGACCCACCACGGTCGTGTCATCTGCGAACTTGATGATGTGGTTCGAGCTGTGCATTGCTGCACAGTCGTGAGTCAGCAGAGTGAACAGCAGTGGACTGAGCACACAGCCCTGGGGGGCCCCAGTCCTCAGTGTGGTGGGGGTGGAGATGCTGTTCCCGATCCGGACTGACTGAGGTCTCCCAGTCAGGAAGTCCAGCATCCAGTTGCAGAGGCAGGTGTCCAGGCCTAGCAGGTTCAGCTTTCCAATCAGGTGCTGAGGAATTATCGTGTTGAATGCTGAGCTGAAATCTATGAACAGCATTCGAACGTATAAGTCCTCTGCCCGGTACGCACCTGGGATGTTTGTGTAAACAAGATCAAGCGCGTTCGCCCCTCTCGTTGCAAAGTCTACATACTGATGGAATTTAGGGAGCACTGTCTTGAGATTCGCATGGTTGAAATCTCCGGCGACAATAAACACTCCGTCGGGGTGAGCGATCTGCAGTTCACTCATAGCCCCATACAGCTCATAGAGCGCTTCCTTAGCATTAGCGCTCGGAGGAATGTAAACTGCGGTTATTCAAACAGTGGTGAATTCCCGTGGTAAATAAAAAGGTTTGCTAACAGTCACAATCTCCAACATCGATGAACAGTAACTAGAGACTAGCATAGAGTTCTTGCACCATTCCGTGTTGATGTAAACACACAAGCCACCACCGCAAGTCTTGTCAAGATGAAATCTTGTTTTACACATGCCTGCATGCTTTGGAGAGAGAGCACACCTTTTGTCATTGTTGTATTTGCATGTGCAATTAGATCTGATGAACAATTATTATGTTTGATTTGTTTTTATGTTTGATTTGAGTCTTTTGATTGGTTTTTCATATCAACACAAAATTTTACTTTGTTGCGGTTGACAGGATTGGGAACAAAACAAAACAAAATCATATCTTATCTTATTTTGTATATACATTTAAATCTTTTTTACACTTAGATATATAAAAAAAAAAATTTTTAAGACCAACTAGTCGATAGGTCATACAGACAACACAATTACAAGTCGATTTTGAAAATAAATAATAATTCACATCCATAATCTATTAGTATATTCTCTCATTCCATTTTTCTCACTTCATTTTCATTACTCCAATGCTGGATCAGTTTTATGCAGGACCTGTAATCCATTCTACTTTCTTCAATATTCTTTCATGTTTTCTTTTTTTTCCATTGCCCTCATCTCTGATGGAGGGATGAGATCTTGGCATGGATGGATGGCAGAACAGGTTGATCCACTCCAGCTCCCAACTCTTTCCCTTTATTACATACTCTCATTCTTTTCTCAGTGGGGGAAATTTGATTAGGCGTGCTATTACCTTCGGTGGGCACCTTTCACCTGCCATTTATGAAGGGTGTTTCAGCAGAATGAGAGCTACTGTCAGAGAGAGAGAGAAAGAGAAAGTAACAAGGCAGGTGAGAGGAAAGGAAGGCTGAAGTGCCTGCAATACATACTGTATACTATACAGAGACAAAAAGAATGGACATCATAAGAAAACTGAAAAGGGTGAGAAAAAAAGCTGGATGTGGTTGTGTCTTTGTGTATAGTCAGCATCTTTGATTTCTGTACAGGGTGTAGGATGTTGTGTTAGGTTGTTGAATCTGTCTGTCACACTGGCAGCTTTTGTTTGTGTGAAGAAGGTCAGAGCAAAATTGAGTTTTAAACAAGAGTTCACCTTTAATTTTACCGCTGAAAACTGCCAGGAACATCTCGTACTCAGACACATAAAACCTCACAGTGGTCTTTTAGAAATGTAGTCAATATGAGGACCAAAGGTTTCTAGCACAACTTCTATGATGCCAACTTCCTTTAAGCAACAGATATGGAAGTTTTTAATACTGACTTTCTTTACATTTAAGGGGTTGTGTGGTGAAGTGGTTGAAGGTTTGAACCTGGTTTGTGGCATTCCATGGCCAAAAGCAGTGTTTCCCAGGATGTAAGGTCCATTCAGTTTGGATGTCACTCTAATTTAAGAATTCTATATTAAACTCATCAGCTTGTTAGTAGAGTAACATCTATATGGCCTGAATTGGGTGTGTCAAGTAAGGAAGATGTCCAAAATGTGCAGTGTTAGGAAAACCAGTATTTGATATCAAAATGCAAACAGGCACTTGCTAGGGATGGGAGATACCACTTATTTTCTTTTTGATCCAAAACCAATACTTTCAAGTCCAATATCGTCGATACCAATACTTCTATTAAATTAATACTTTTTTTTATTTCTTGGGATAAAGTGGGTCATTTAAAATATTATTTTTTGTCATCATTTAAGTCATTATTATTATTATTATTATTATTATTATTATTTACATTTGTGAACCTAAACAGAAAATTATTAGACTTCTGTTTTGTTTACCCTTACAAAAATTAACCATGGTTTCATTACAGTAACTATAGTTTTACCATGGTATTTAGTTAAACCATAGTTACCACACAATTAACCATGGTTATTACTAGCTAGATACATGACAACAGTCAAAGATGTCTGTCTAGTGCATGTTTATATATACAAATATAATTGAAAATAGTCCAGATGGGTCCCATTTGGTGTTCAGGAACAGTTAGGCCACACTAGGCCTGTTTGTCCTGATTTCTCTCTCTCTGTTTACAAACTGAGCGCCAGTGGGAGGGCCAAGGGTGCAATGATTAAAGTAGGCATTGATGTTGTTGCTGTATAGGTGGTCATGAATTAATGAGTGCCCTAGTGTTGTAAAGAAATCATGGAAGCTTTGTTTTATTTAATGCTTTTATTGCATTAAGGATTACGTTTTGAGTTCTGAAATTTACAGTATGTTTTTATAGTACATTGACCTCCTATGTGTCAAAATATCAAGGAAAAGGATGAGTTGGACTGCAGATTATGAACCAAACCCCCTCACCTAACACCATTTTCTGACCTGGGAGAAAATCCCTGGAGCCATTTTTTAAAGGAGTGTTCTGGGTTTAATACAAGTAAAGCTCAACTGACAGCATTTGTGGCATAACGTTGATTACAACAAAAATTTGTTTTGACTCGTACCTCCTTTTCTTTAAAAAAAGCACAAATCTGGGTTTCAGTGAGGCACTTACAATGGAAGTGAATGGGGTCAATGAGAGTGAAGTGATTTTTGGAGGGTTTAAACAGAAATGTGAAGCTTATAATTTTATTAGAGCACATACATGAATTCTTCTGTTAAAGTTTGTGTATTTTTTGAGCTGTAAAGTTGTTTAAATTGTATTGGGTTTGTTTAGGGATTACATTGTCATGGTAACAAACTTGTAAAATTGGATTAACTTTAAACAGAAAGAGTGATTATCACACTAAAATATTTTTTACATGCATATCCTTTATTTCTTGTGGCTATACTTTTTTTTTCTGTAATGTAAAAAAAAACCCAAAATGTCTCCCATTCACTTTCATTATAAGTGCCTCACTGGAACAAAGATTTTTGCTTTTTTTAAAGAAAAGGAGGAAAGAGTCGTAATATTTGTGGTAATCAATATTATGCCACAAATGCTGTCGACTGAGCTCAATTTGAAATGAACCCGGAACATTCCTTTAACATCTAGTGGAAAGCCTGGCCAGAAGAATGGAAGCTGTTAGGGATGACCAATTCCCTATTAATGCCAATGGTTTTAATATTCATAAAACATTTTTTTAAAAGTGTATCACCACTGAGTGGGGTAATTAACCCCAGATTTCTCCAATGAGCTTGCCACTTTAATAAATGCATGATAAATTGCTTTTGGTTTCATGACTTCTTAAAGCTGCTGTAAGAAAATAATAAACCTGTTGTTGAAGGGATTGGAGAGGGTATTTAATTCAGTGGCTAAGTCTGGTGGAAGTTAGCAAGACAGCTATCACTGCTATCATTGGTTCCAGCCATTTTGCTTCAACTTCAACTAGACTTAAAGGGATAGTCCACTCAAAAATGTACTCACCCTTTTGTTGTTTCAAACCCATATGACTTTCTGTCTTGCATGGAACACAAAATGTGATTTTAGGCAGAGTGACAGCCTCAGTCACCATCAATGTTCCCTTTATGGTGCGTTCATGCACAGCTGCACACTTCTGATGTTGCGCAGGCAGAATCTGTGCAGGCAGAATCAAGAATAAAAAAATCTGCACAGGCAGAATCAAGAATCAGTGTGTAGGAAAAACCTAGAGATTTCCTGAATAAAAACTAAAGTAACGATCAGTGTAAGGGTCTGGAGTCCATACGAATGTCTTTTATTTATTTATTATTTTTATTCAGTATGCAACTTTGAATTTTTTTTTTTTTTCGTGAAAGAATACATTACCCCATATACTGCAAGTATAGGCGCTCTTAAACTGTTATAATACTCACTGCTCATAATTTAATATTTTTTTTTCTATTAAAGCTTATTTTATACTTTGTTATTATGACTGTTTATCTGAATAATAAAAATAATGAAGAAATGTTAACTTAATTGATAAACAGTTGAAGGCAACATGTAATTGTTTTAATGTAATGTTAATATATTATATATATGCACATGTTGGGTTCTTGGAGTGGAAGAGGAAGAGAGGAGACGCGGGAGTAAGTACGTTAAAACCTTTAATAACAATCGCTGGAGTTTAACAAATGCTGGAGTGGAAACAAATGCTGGAGTGCACCAAACAATAAAGCTCTACATGCAAACTTAACACAATGTAACGCTTCAGTGACTGACAAAGCAATGAACAAAACAGGAGGGTATATGTACAAACAATGACTGATCATGGAATGGAGGACTGGTGAGGAGTATTGGAAACAGATGGAAGTGATAAGGGCAGTGGATTCTGGGAGATGTAGTCCTTGAAGAACATGAGGGAGACAAACTTTGACACCCCCCTTCCCTTTAAAGGGCAACTCCTGGTGCCAAAAGTAGGGTGACACAGAAGGTGAAGAAGCATACAAGGAGGATGAACAGGAGGCCTAGGGCGGAGATAGAAGAGGCTCGATGAAGGCAGGCGGAGCCATGGAAGGCTCTAAGGGCGGAGCCGTGGGAGGCTCGAGGGGCAGAGCCATGGATGGCTCTAAAGGCGGAGCCGTGGGAGGCTCGAGGGGCAGAGCCATGGAAGGCGAAGCCATGAGATTCTCGAGGGGCGGAGCAGTGGAAGGTGAAGCTGTGAGAGGCTTGAGGGGTTGAAACATGGACGGCAGAGCCATTAGGTGGAGCCAGGGATCTTGGTGCCCATAGAGTAGCCAACTGTTCGAAGGGTCAGGGTGGAGCCGAAGGTTCGGAGGACCGAGTTAGCATCGACGGCTTGGAGGACCAAGGCGGAGCTTGGGAATCTGAGAACAGAGGCAGAGCCGGTGGGACTGAGGACTGAGGTGGAGTCATAGGGAAGGAGGTCCCCGGTGAAGCTGGAGGCTTGGAATGACGAAGCATAGCTGGAGGATGGGAGCCAGGTGACAGACTGACAGAGGCGGAGCTGGAGGGACGAGGGACCCCAGAGAAGCCGATTGGCTGAAGGACCACGGTGGAGCCAAAGGGACATAGAGCCGAGGTGGGACAGAGGGAAAGAAGGGCCAAGGCGGAGGCTCTAGGTGGAGTCGGAGGGTTTGAGGTTCCCCTTGACCATGGTTTCACAGGGAGCGAAGGTCGAGCCGGTGACGTGGGAGGAGCTTGTTGACCTTGGCAGGTGTTGGTGCTGGTTATAGACCGGGGTTCTCACCATAATTCATAGCGAACTGGAGATCTACCAAGACTTGGTGAGGGTCTTCCTTGTGGGTCGGTAGAGGTGAGAAGAGATGTAGGGACAGCATAGCTCAGACATATTCTGAAACAGGAAGATTCTCCACTTGCAGAGTGGCTGTGGGATAATGGTAGTTTAAGCCCATTCCATAAATGGCACAGATGTAGGGGTCAGAGACAGTGGTGGAAGAGATGAGTTGGCAGAACTTGATGGTATACTCCAGGAGAGGAAGGTCTTGTTGAAATAAATCCATAAGTGAACCAGTGAGCTCCATAACTCTTGTTGGTCTGGACGTGTAGGAGAAGAGGATTAGAGGGATCGCTGGAGTAGAAAGTGGAGAGGAATCATGAAGAGGCAATATTCTTTGTTAGATCAGTCCTTCTGCAAGATTTATTTCTGAAATAAAATTATGATGACATAAGAATTTACACACAGTTATAACACAGCACAAAAGGACGTTAAAAATATGATCAATCAAATCACATTTACAGAACAGGAATAATCACTATGAAATCATTCATAATTATAATACATTCAGATGATCACTAGTAAAGGATTTAAAATAATTTAAAGGCAAGAAGAAACAGCAAGAAGAAACATTGCTGCTGCTGCTGCTGCTAGAGCATGGATCTGAATGCAATGAAAATATGAAAATAGATAATATATTGATGTGAAAGTTACTTTATATAGGTCCACAACAAGAACATTCATTCTTGTAATTTTAAAAGTTGAATATCTTGATTTGAAATAAAAACAAATTTAAATGAAAATCTTTAGTATTAATTGAAATTATTAACTTAATATAATTTAAAACTATTAGACATTAATACACTATCAAATAATAAACATTGGAAAATGAGTAGATGGTATGCACTTATAAAGACTTATTTGTTCTTTCTGTCTAGCAGCATAAGACACAATAAAGACTTATTTGGCATGCTTGTGTGCTTTTATTGAACTTCAAGTGAAATATTGTTTGTTCATGGCATCTCTGCCAACAAATCCTAATAAGAAGGGGTCTGGGTGGCTTTCACACTTTTCTGATATATCTACAGTATATTGTGGAGTCATTCAATCATTACTGATATAGTGTTAATATCTTACTTGAAATTATATAATTATTTTAGGTTTATTTATTCATAAATATTTAATGGCCAGTGTGGGAAAATTATTGGGAAAAAAACTAAAGTGTCTTTTAAACAAATGCAAGACTACCAAAAAAAAATTTATTTCCATAAATAAGTATCATAAATAGCTTATTTTGTAAATGTATAAAATTGTCTCATTGAAGTGCACTTTAAATTGGAGTGAGAGACTGTCACTTTGCTCACCGCTGGTCCAGTATCTGGATGAGGTCTCTGGTTGGGAACATAACCTACCCCTAAGCTGGTTAGCCGATTAGCGTATGTTACAATGGCAAGGAACCCAGATGAAAGACTATCCACTCTACTGGTACTGCAAATTCAGAGTTCGCTTAAACTAAGTTTAAACTTATTTAGCTAGCTGCTTAATCCTGCTTTGTGACATAGGCCACTGGTATTCTAAAAAAATCTCAGCAACTTTTAACTTCAGCACCTCTCTTGTGGAAGTCTCATAACTGTTCACCGATCAAAGATCTCCCACATTTACCTTCGCCCCCAGTTTCCCACAGCAAAACATGTCAGATACAACTGCAAACTTGCACAGGATTCTGATGGAGCCAAACCACAATGTGTGGTAATTCATCTTTAATGAGCAATGAGCTTCCCCATGAGCCCTCTTCACAGTTATTCTCCACTGTGCAGTCCATGAATCTCTCTCCTCTCACTGTCTCTGCCTCCACATGCTAAAATAACTGTTATTCTAATGGACAAGATTCGTCTTGATAATCACAAGTGATCCTGAGACACAAGTGCTGACTCCACATGCCCAGTCAGAGCACAATTCTGAGACTTCACTGGCCCCCTTTGGCCATTTCACTGAATTAAACAGCACTGCCTCTTCCGCTGGCAGAGAGAGAGTGTACCTTTAAACCTTCTCCAGTCTCATGTGATGGAGTACACTTGGAAAGTGGTTTTTTTTTTCCCAACATGTCATGTTGCCAACTGAAAAAGCTGTTTTTGTGAGAAAATTGAAGATGTCGCAATGTAAATACACCAAACACCCATTTAGGTGATTCAAAATCAGAAAGGGGTGAATTAACTGTTGGATCATTTGCATCACTTTATTCTGGTAACATTATGACTTTATACTCAAAAATTTACTATTTTATATTATAATGCCCTTAATGACCTTATTCTCGTGGGGTCTGGAGGTCTGGGAGGCGGCCTCAGGGCTAGGAATGAGTCAGGAGACCTGGGAGGCGGCCACAGGGCTGGGACTGGGTCTGGAGGCCTGGGGGGCGGCCACAGGGCCGGGACTGGATCAGGAGGCCTGGGGGTGGCCACAGGGCCGGGACTGAGTCAGGAGGACTGAGGGGCAGCCACAGGGCCGGAACAGGTTCAGGAGGCCTGAGAGGTGGCCACAGAGCTGGTACCGTGTCAGGCGTCAGAGCCGCAGGAGGAAGGGTGGGCAGAGCAGATTTAAGAGGAGTCTCTGGGAGGGCGGACAGAACTGCTGGAGGAGAATTCTCTGGAGGGGGCGAAACCGCTAGAGGGGGACTCTTTGGGGGAGTGGGTGGAGCCGTGGAAGAGGGAGCCATGGGAGGCTCGAGGGGAGTGGAGAGAGGCCATGGAAGGTGGAGCCATGGGAGGCTTGAGGGGCGGAGCCATGGAAGGCGGAGCTGTGGGAGGCTTGAGGGGTAGAGCCATGGAAGGTGGAGCCATGAGAGGTTTGACGAGTGCTGGCAGCGAATTAACCTCCTTCGTCATGAGCTCTGCAGCGACTGGGGAATGACCTCCGTGGTTGTGGGCATGGACAACAACTGGGGAACGACCTCCGTGGTCATGAGCATGGGCAGCGACTGAGGAATGACCTCTGTGGTCGTGGGCACGGGCAGCGAGTGGAGAAAGACCTCTGTGGAGTGGGGTACAGGAGTGGGCAAGGCCACTGGCATTGGCGCTGGGATGGTTGAGGCTACAGGCATTGGCGCTGGGATGGTTGAGGACACGGCAGGCGTTGAGATGGTTGAGGCCATGGCAGGCGTGGGCACTGGCTCGTTGGCCACGGCAGGTGTGGCCTCTGGGAAGGTTGAGGCCACAGGTGTTGGGACGGTTGAGGCCACATGTGTTGGTTGAGGCTGCAGCAGGCGAAGTTGTAGGTTTTGGATTAGGGTTCCTGCTATAATCCATGGGAAAGGGGAACCCCAAAGTTCCAGAGCTTTCTCCACATATTCACAGAGGGTCCAGTGAGGATCAGCCAGAGGCATCAGATCCTTCAGTGCACTACTCAGACCATTCCGTAAGAAAACCACCAGATAGCATCTGGATAGTGCACTAAATTAGCCTATTCTAAGAACTCACAGACGTGATCCTCAACTGTACGGTCCCCTTGCTTGAGTAGCTGAATTCAGACAGCCGCTAGATCCATGTGGGTCAGTTCTTCTGTCACGAGTAGTTGTTGAGATGAGACAGGAGATGTCGGATGTATTTGCAGACTTTAATAAAAATTACAACAGTGAAACAACAAATGGGAACTCAAAACAACAACAAACAAGAACTGACAAAGGAATGTAAAAACTAAAGGTTATTTATACAAACAAAAGCTATTGAGGGAATGGAAAACAGGTGAGAACAATCAAGGACAGATGGCAGTGATGCAGGTAGTGCATACTTGGTAACGCAATCCGGGAGAAACGCTTCAAAATAAGAGTACTAGGAAACACGAGGGAGACAGACTGTGACAAAAGGCCTATTATGAGATTATTCTAAAACCATTATAACTTTATTCTCATAACATTACGACTTTATACTTGATAGTGGAGCTTTATTATTCATCTTTATATCTACGTAAATAACAGAACATAACAGCAAATTTCAGGTCAACTATTTTACTCCACGTCCCTGGGACAAATTAATAACTTAGGAAGGAGATGTCGCGTGTCATCAAGACACCCTGCTCGAATTGTTAAATGAAACTATTTTCATCAACTCACTCCGGTTGCTCATCTGTCTCCATTAGCTCTTCACAGTTATTAGTGTTGTAATGTTCAGATAATTCACTACGGACAGTCAAAAGAGACAGACATGTGGCTTGCGGGCCTTTTTCAGAACCACAGATGAGCGCCACAGGGCTTGATTACACCAATCACGTTGCATTACAGTCAAAGGAAAGAAGCAAACAGACAGGCCGTCAGGCTGGCAGCTCTCAGGACAAAGAGCTATTGCCATCTTGAATGAAATGGTTAGATTATTCATAATCAGCTCCTTTTAAAATACTGTATTTCATGAGTAGCGCAGAACTTCGGAACATGGGTGTTTATACAACTATGGGCACACATTTTTTTTTTCAGTAAACTAACAGATTTCAACTATTTTTATTTTTGTTTTATGATGGTCAATTTAAATCTGTCTTGAATTTGTTTGGTCTGCAGGGCCAAAAGGGCCCTTAGTTTACATTGAAATATATACCATACCACTAAATACTACAGATGATGAAAAAAGTCCCTCATATAAACAGTAATTAATGTTGTGTCTGTGCATTAGGCTTACTTAACTACAAACAAGAAAGAGTTCTGTCCATTTCGTTCATAGCTCTCTGAGGACCATAATTTATGTTAATCCCAAACAACAATAGCTGTGTATTAAGTCAAAGGACTCATACCTCATTTTCATTATTAATCCACTTTTTCATTCAGAGACATTTAAAACACCTGTGTATGTGTTTTTTAGTGCCTGCTGTGAGCTGTATTATCACTGTGGCATCAAAATTAACTGCTGATTAAAATGAACCCAGCATGGTGCATACAGATATGGATGTGTGTTTGCATATGTGTTGCTTTTAGTGCTCACACAATTATTTCTGATCATATTTTCCTCCAGGAATTTATCTCATGCCATGCATTCAAAAGCAGACAAAGGCAATTTACTTTATCTAGGACCTGTGGATAATGCAATCTTCTTCAAGACAAGCAGAGCCCTGAAAATGGGATGGCGTTACAGGGAGCAACAGATGATTTAGAGCTGGAGGAGGGAGAAAGAGTGAGAAAGGGAGAAAGAGAAAAGAAAGGTTAGGAAGAAAAAAGTGGAAACAAAACCAAAAGAAGGAAGATGGGACTCAGAAATGGCTTCCCTTGGCACTAGCTTTGTCAGATACAATTTATGTCAGCACAACTGCAGTTCAGGTGCTGCTGCTTTCCTGGAGAAATAGAAGAGGACGTGTGTGCAAAGCCTGTTAGGTATGGGGGACCAAATGTGACAATATTAAAAATAAATAAATAAATACATCTTCAAACACAAATAAAAATGAAAAAGTGTACATATTAATACATAAATAAATGTTAAAATCTGACATACATAAGCATTTTTACTTTTATTTCCTTATTTATGTATAATTGCATTTAATTATTTCCACATTTATTTATTTCCATATGTTTAATTTCCACTTTTATATATTTCCACATTTATTTATTTTTACAATTATTTGTTTCCACATTTATTTCTACATTTCTGTGTCCATATGGTAATGAGGGGGGCATGATTTATCCCCAAGGCATAGCAGTCGAGCTCAGATTTATTTAGAGTGGAGCTTGGAGGTCACAGTGACATCTTGTGTTTGACAAAATGGAATTCAATTGAAACATAGTCACAGATGGGTGTGGGTGTGCATTAAGAGATTGTAAAATGTACCTTGGCTGTGAGTTGAGCGGGTTTATATGAAATACATTTTCTGTATTGAATGAATGGCGTAGAGGTCTTATATCAAAATCTTATATCACAACTGTTTAACAAAATTATATCTTGGTACAGACTCAAAATCCCTGCTGGGATATCTAAAATGCTTGGGACTCTGTTGAAAATCTTGACCAACAATCTGAATTAAAACTGCAACCAATTTGATAACAGACACTTTGATATTGTCAAAAGGAGGGTGTGCATGTGAAAAGATCTAGTATCATATTTAATGCAAATGCACAGATGTCGGCGAATAGGTATAGCTGAACTAGGCAGCTCAGCCCAGTGAGGGTGTCAAAAGGCGGGGAGAGATAGAGGGAGATGACGCACTGCTATTCATCTGGAACCATCACTGACAGATCAACATGTTATTAACAGTAAAATTATATTAATAGTAACCAAACTACTCTGTGAGTGGTGGTGGCATAGTGGGCTAAAGCACTGAACTAGTAAGCAGAAGGTTGGTGGTTTGATCCCCACAGCCACCACACCATTGTGCCCTTTAGCAAGGCACTTAACTCCAGGTTGCTCCAGGTTGCTCCAGGGGGATTGTCCCTGTAATAAGTGCACTGTAAGTTGCTTTGGATAAAAGTGTCTGCCAAATGCATAAATGTAAATGTACTCTCCTTTGGTCTACCTGCCCTATCCCTCCACTCTACTGTAGGATAAGTGCCCACAATCATGGAACAGAAAATCTGCTCAATGCCCACAGTTGCTGACAACACTAGACAGTTTCTGCTTTGGGGTGCATCACTAACATGAAGAGCAAGTGTGATTGCTTTCTGTATACTACATGGTCAATAAAATCATCATATATATATATATATATATATATATATATATATATATATATATATATATATATGCACAGGGATGAGAAAGATCATCAATATATTTGCACGTGAATAACAGGAATGAATGTATCACAAGCTGTAGAGTTGACCCGCTCTACAAACTGAGCCACAGCTGCTTTATTGCCAAGTATGCTTACACACACAAGGAATTTGTCATGGTGACAGAACACAATGGAACATACTTATTTATCATGCTTCAGCAGTGGAGACAATGGGAGATCCAGTAGCTTTTTTGAGATGTGCATACATAGGACATCATGTAATTAATTCAATTAAGAATTGTAATCGATTGACAGCCCTAATGTGTGTGTACATTAGGGCTGTCAATCGATTACAATTCTTAATTGAATTAATTACATGATGTCCTGACTAATTAATCGTGATCAATTGCATATACAAATATTTGCTGGGAAAGCCCCTCATATAACAATAATTCAGTCTATAATGATGAAATAATGATACATAGTTATCTTTAAATATATAGATAGATAGATAGATAGATAGATAGATAGATAGATAGATAGATAGATAGACAGATAATTAAAATGCATTACATTATTGTGGCAGAAGAGTTAATCATTGATAAGAAAATACAAAAAGCAGCTTTAGAATACAATGTATTGTTTACTACCATATTATTGATCATAAGTCAATCATTGGCATACAGTTCTCAGCAATCCATTTCACAAGTGAATTTGTCAATTAGTTTGATTTATTATGAGGGCTTGTTTAAGGAGCTGTCAATTTCAACAAGCGTCAGACGTGCTTGAGTATCGTCTCGGGTGCGTTGCTTCATAAACATAAAATGTTTAGGTCACTGTGTCAGGTTAGATATAGTTTAATACTTAGAAAACATCTTGAGATCCCTTGATCACATCTTAGTTCGAATTTGCGCTCAATCAAATGTTTTGAACGCAAGAATGTAACGAATGTATTTTTTGTGCTGTCTGGTTGTTTTCTTCACTGTATAAACTGTGCGTGGCCGTACAGCTGAAATTTAAATTACTGCCCTCTGGAGTAAACAGGTGGTACTACAACCTTGCATTCCTCAGGAATCTTTCTTATTACAATCCGGGGGCATTGCGATTAATTGTGTAAATTTTTTCAATGCATTATTTTTAATAAAATTAATCGCACTGAATTAACGCATTAAATCGACATACGCTAATATATATATATATATATATATATATATATATATATATATATATATATATACATTTTTATGTATTTAGGATAAAAAAAAGTAGAAAATATATTGATTATACAGTATAATGACGTTTCACTCAACTGAAATCAACATCGTTTCAATGTCAGGTAAGCAAACCAATTACAGTAGATTGATTTTATGTTCGTTTTCAATGGCATGAATGACGTAGATTCATCGTGACTTTAGATCAATAATGTTTCATTACAACACTTTTCAATGCATAATAAAGGTTCAAATTAATGTACAGATAAATAAAAAAAGTATATGCAATGTAAGGATGCTGCGGTGTGATTTTTTGACGGTTAGATTAAAGTCTGAGAAAAAAAATCTTGGTTAACCAGTTTTACAATTATATGCACATTTTCTTATGCATCAGCATTGATGCAATAAAATGAATATCATATAATAATTGTCTAAACGTCTAAGTGGATGTATTTACAGTGTTGGTGTAATGCATTACAAAGTAATTCATTACTGTAATTAAATTACTTTTTCATTGGAAAAAGTAAAGTGAGGGATTACTTTTCAGGGCGGCTGTGGCTCAGGTGGTAGAGCGGGTCGGCTGCTAATCGCAGGGTTGGTGGTTCGAATCCCGGCCCACATGACTCCACATGCCGAAGTGTCCTTGGGCAAGACACTGAACCCCAAGTTGCTCCCAATGGTAGGTTAGCGCCTTGCATGGCAGCTCTGCCGCCATTGGTGTATGAATGTGTGTGTGAATGGGTGACTGGGACACAGTGTAAAGCGCTTTGGTAACCTCTGAGGTTAGAAAAAAGCGCTATATAAGTGCAGACCATTTACCATATATAAATATAGTGAATTTAAAAATTGAAATTTTACATGTAAAGTTCAAATGTATGTTTTCTAATTTAACGCTGCCTCCTTAAATTCTTTGATCAGTTCATTGATAATTTATTTGATTTTATATGATTTATTTGACAGAATTAAAAGAACCATTTCATGTCTATCCTTGTATTTTTCATCTGGTCGAGGTTGACAAGGGTTTTAGAAAGTAATTCTTAATAAGTAATGCAATTACTTTTCAGACAGAGTAATTAGCACAGTTATCTAACTACACGGTAGAAGATGTAATTAGTAGTTTGTGTTACTAATGTGCTAATGTACCAGAGTGCTTCAGAAGTGTGTATAAGTAAGATTATTTTGGGTGCGCAATATGTATTTCATGGCATTAAACAGTTTTTTCTTCTGCATCAGTTTATTAAAGCAATTCGTTGTCTGTCAGACACCTCAACATAACAAATCGGCAACAGACTCAAAATACTGTCCACAACACCTCACAAATAAACCTATAGAATAATAATGGGAACATTGCTTACAGCAGGCAATTTAAAGACCGATCATGACTAAAATGTACATTTATTGTTGAATTCGTTGTATTTGTACAGAAGCAATGCTTTAAATAATGAGGGCCATTCAAGTTTAACTTTTCAAAATGTACACGCTGATAGTAACTACACGGAAATGCACCGCGCTGTCAGCACGCTTCAACATTACAAAAAGTGGCATCTTTAATTCATCACTTTAAAATCACCACAGCTAAAAATATTACTAGTTTGTTGTTTGACGACTAGTGGAGCATCCGGTCCCTTTGGAGAATGCGTGTTGTTCAAGGACTTCTGTCTGCTTGTTTTAAATCTGTCGTCTTCAGTCAGTCATTTAAATGCTGTCAAACAGCCACTTTAAGTCGCTTTTTTGATTGATATGAATCTGGTAGATCAAATTCCTCTGTTATGTTTTGGAATTCATTTGATTGAATAGTTATTTTTTATAAAAAATTATAATTGCAAAGAGGCATACCTGTGAATGAAAATCCACCTCAGCTATAAAAGCATTTTTAAAAATCCTCATTAAGTTGTTGTGAATACATCCTGGCCAGCACTGAGAAAAGTAACAGGTACCATGTGACACCGCCGTCTAGTTGGGCGATACAACTCGTACAGTGGAGGGAGGACTTCGGTTTTTGTCTCAATATGACAGACTCACAGCCAAACCTATTGCAAGGTATCTCAGCATTGGGGGAAGTGTGCCCAACGTCTCCTCCAATTTTTTTTAAAATAATTATTTACTGTACTCATATGAAAAGGCATACTGTAATAATTTCACCTGTAGTAAGTCAGTCTGTCCAAAAGCAGCCTATGCCCAAGAGCAGCTGTTTTCACGACAGAACATGCAAGTCAACTGAAAGAATGATAGCACACCTCCCTCATTACCATGTATAAATAAATTAGTAAATAAATAAATGTAGCCATAAATAATTGTGGAAATATATAAAAGTGGAAATTAAAAAATATGGAAATAAATAAATGTGTAAATAAATAAATGTAGAAATAAACATATGTAAAAATAAAATAAATAATTAAGGGTATGAATAAATGTGTAAATAAATAAATGCAGTTATACATAAATAAGGAAAAGTAAAAATGCTCACATATGTCAGATTTTAACATTTATTTATTTATTGATATATAATTTTTTTTTTAATTTTTACATGTATTTGAAAATATATTTATTTATCTATTTCTTTTTAATATTGTCACATTTGGTCCTCCATTGTTAGGGTGTGAATGTGGATGTGTGTGTTTTCTCACTGCCATGATGGCCATTTGTGGCCATAGAAATTTGAACTTTTATGGTCTTTTGTGAACTTTATGTGAAGTGTCAACAATCCTCTAACATGGTGTTGGCAACCTTTTTGATAGACTGTCTCTAGTTGTTTTGGAATCACTGTGCCGTATTCAGTGCAACGGCAATCTTGCTTGTGTGATATTGTTCAGTTAAACATTCAGAGTCAGTTCCTAAACCTAGTGAGCTGTCTTGCTGTCCCCTATAAACAGTCCTCTATAGCAGCATCCTAATATCCTACGAAGCACACGAGAGACTTGATTAGCAACAGATTTCAAGACAGGTTACGCAAGAGAAAGGACAGCATTCTCTGATCAGCACAAATAAACACAGCACACACCCATTTTGGGTAATATAGTCAGTTATCTATTATTTTAAACTATTTTTTATCAGTTCTTTTCAGTATTAAATATATTATATTTAGATTTATTATCAAATTGATCTTGCTTTATCTACCATTGTGGATTTATTTTTCAACTGACCTCATCACAGTGCATTCTGGGATCGTGCACACAGGTAAGGATACATACTGTATGACGCTACCTTAGAATTTTACCAAAACAAGATATCATAAGAGGCAGCATAATTAAGATTCCTACCATTTGGAACAGGCTTCTCGATGGATACCTTAAAGGAATATTCTGTGTTCAATACCAGTAAAACTAGATAAGACTGTAAAAACTATATGTTTAATGCAGAGTTCACTTTTAGAAATACTAGCCTATTTAAACCTTCCTCTATTCACATTTGCTGAGCTTCTTTATCTGCAAATGTATAAAGCATAAATTATCCTACGGCACTAAAATACATTTAGATGGCAATCGATTAAATTCAAACTATGCAATATTAACATGTTGATTAGTTAAGATGGTGTTTTGCGTCATTAAAATTTAAATTCTATTTAATGCGGGACATAATAGCCTACAGTTAAGATTGTGATGCATTAGATTAGAATGATGATATGATTATTCAAAATATTTAATAGGGGAGAGATATAGATGTATGTATTGATGACGTTTCGATTTTCTCTCCTCATATGAATGGATTATCATCGTGTATCAAGTCTTTTAGGATTTCACAACAAACCTTTGATCGTGGCATTAACCTCCCCACTCATGTTCTCCTTCACCGTCCCGTCATTAATTTTCAATAAACGGCACTTGATGTAGGAATAAGGGGCAAGACACAAGCATGTAGTTAAGTCAAGCTTTACCGTAAACTTATCTCAATAATAGGGAGCGTGAAAACAGAAAGCGAAAGTAACCTTTGCCCTGGAGGTCAAACATTACCACGTGCCGCTAGATTTTAAATTAGTATTTTTCTTTCTGGTTATATCCTTTATGGTAAAATTCCATCTCTCCTTCATGCCAATAGTGTTTAAAATTGCTTAACTGCTGGTGAATTATTGCATTAAGGTCTGTTAACAGTTGTTTTGCCTGTGATGGAGCATTAGTGGAGTGCTCTTTGAGCGAGAGAAAACAATGACTCCGATTTTTTTAAAACCTGCTCTTCGCTCCTGGCAAAATCATGCCACTACCCTTCTCGCTCCGCTCCCATGCCACTCTGCACACATACTGGATAAATTTGTCAATAAGAAGAGAAGTTTGAAAACATTTCTATTAATTATTAGAGTGAAAATGTGAAAATGTCCCTCAAGGACATTATATATAATGCTGAAATATAATGCCTTCTTTCGCTATTTCATAGCTTTTAAAGTCCTTTGTGGATTCTTATATCAGTGTAGTTACAGTTTTCAGTGTCATAAGTATTTAGATCGTTAGTTCTGTGCAGCAGTACCACCGCTCTCTAAATGCAGAAAACGCAGCCTATGTACCAATCCTGATCATGGAACACTCGTTATGTCCGAAACTATTATTTTTTCACTGTGTGGAGTGAAAAAAGTGCTTTACTTTGAAGAGTTTAATGCTGCAGCACTGATGACTTGAGTGACAGTCTCGTCACTCAAGCAGAAGCGTCTCATCGCGTGAAGATGTGAACTTCCACTCTCGTAAATGTCCCATTCAATAATCTCTCAATAAATTACACATTAATTCAAATTAAACCCAGTAATATAATGACAGTAATACCTAATGGAGTAAATGTAACTGTCACGTTCAGTCTGCACCTTTTTCCAGGACTCTTATTTTGAAGTTCTCTCCCTCACTACATTTCCCATAAGCCACTGCCCTGATCACTCCTTTACTGTCCCCAGCTGTTTGTCATTCCCTCGTCTAATCCTTTGTCTATATATACCCTTCAGTTTCTCCTAGTTGCTGTCAGTCCTTGAATGGTGATGTTTGGTTTGTTATATTGGAATAATTATTCCAATGTTTGCTCCAGTGTTTGCTCCAGTGTTTGCTCCAGTCCAGTGTTATTATTAAAGGATTGAAAGTTCCTACTCCAGCGTCTCCTCTTGACTCCAAAGCACACCAAGCGTTACAGTAACGAGTTACTTCCCACCTCTGTCGGCTAAGTAGTGTTCTGGAAGTAGTGTTCTCTTTTTTTTTTTTTCTTCGTCTTCTTTTTTTTTTTACATTTCTTATAGACTTGCTGGTTCCCATCCCTAGTCAATTGGGTAGTGCAGTATTATCACCATTTTGAAACAGATGACTTCCCATATAGCTTAAAACTAAACAACAAAGACTAACAAAGACCTTCTGTGAAGAATGATTTCTACTGCAAGAAAGGGCTTTCATGCAGATGCAAATTACTTCAACAATTTCTATATAAATTCTCCTCTCTTTTGATCTTATCCCTCAGGCCAATATTTACGTGTGCCATAGTTTCCAACCCCCAGTAAAACATTTCTTCACCAATGGTATGTCCAAACACATATGCACACACTTAGCTTCTGTTGATTTTCAGTCTGTTTCTGCGGATGCAGACTGTGATTAATGCCTGCTGGTGGAGCAGGCGACCTCGCAGGAAGAATATGTAAATGTTTGTCATTATGTTCACTTTCTTTAATTAGTCCACAGATTTCATGGCCGAATGCCTCCAATTACAAATCAATGTCTCATTTCTGTAGCAAGCTTCCCGGGTACAGAGTGTGCATGTCTTCTTCAGTTGTTATTTTCTGTGTGTTCTGAGTGCATATATGTGGTCAGTACACACACGATCAGTAAAAAAATATCAATTGACCCCTCTAAACATTATAATATTTAGTGTTTCTGAATTCTGCATCCATATGTGAAAATGCAGTTTTTTGTTGAGAAAAATGACCATTTAGCTTTATATATTTTTTTGTAATGACAGCATACACTCAAGCTGGTATGGACTGGAAGCTTGTGTGCTTATTTGATTTATGACCTAAAAATAATTCAGATTTGTTTTTAATTATTATTAATTTTACATCAAAATGTTTTATTTTTCAAAAACCTTTTTATTAAAATAATGATTTGAATTATTAAACTACACATCTAAATATTAATTTGATTTTAAATTTCAGATTTTCCCCGGTCTCAAATTTGTAAACTATGTTTATTCAATCTAAAATGTCTGAGCATGTTTTCCTCTTATAGATGAAAAACAAATATGTGAGGGTATAATTAACCCAGTTGTAATTAGCAGGAAACTCATTAGCTTTAAAAGCTCGAGTGAATAAAGGTATGCAAGTGCACACACACACACACACACACACACACACACACACACACACACACACACACACACACACACACACACACACATTCTTACCTTCATACACAAAAAAAATAGTGACAGAGTAAATTAAAAATTAGCAACAGAAGTTAGGGGACTAAACATCTTAGGGAGAGAAAAGGATGAAACAAAAGCAAAGAGTAATAAGCAGAGAAAATGACACACACAGAGAAAGAAAGAGATGCTATATATAAACTGCATATTAATCTAAACGAAGTGAACCAACCTGTCCCCTGCAGTCAGGTAATAGCAGTGATGCTTAGGTGTCTGAAGTACACCCTGGGCTTGAAGAAACTGGCAGTTTTACAAGCCTCTCGTGTGATTACTACAATCTTGTTAACAAGAATGGAACAGCATGTCTAATCATAGGTCTTGCAGTTCTTTGCACTTGCAGACTTGTTAATACTTTATTTGAATCACCCCCTGTGTCCTCTCAGTAGCCTGTTGCATTGCTTCAGTTTTAAGGGGGAACCTAAACGTCAGTTCATTGCCACTGAGAGTTGTAGTTCATTCAAATTCCAATGCTATTGTACTGTCCCTTTCTTAATGAACTAAACTGTATTTAACTTTATGTCTTCAGATCAAAATGTTCTTAAAAAAAAAAACATTTAAAGGGGAAATTGTGAAACTTTAGTCCTATTTGGGTAGGATTAGTTTTACATGTGGAGGTGTGGTAATGTAATAAATAATAGAGCTTCTCTGTGATTTTAATCCTATCTGAATCGGTCATATCAGTCAGTTTACGTTCTCAGACTTTTTACAGACCATGAAGGTACTTTCTATAAAATGCCTGTAACGTAGTCAATGGAAAGGAGGAGGCGAGAACCGGCTTGTCAATATAAATAATATTTTAATAATAAACTGAAACAGAAGACACAAACGCACACATGACGGATATGTCCGTAAACTATCTCTCTCTCCCACACAATCCTCCGCAGTCGGCCTTTATCCCTCTCCGAGGCTTGATTAGCCAGATAAGGGACCGGGTGTGTATAATCACGACCCGGCCCCGCCCACCGCCCTGCCACAATGCCCTAAACAAATAACCCCAGGTAAAGGTAGTCCTTTACGAGTTGACATTCTGCTAAAAGCCTGTGAATCTGCATTGTCGAGCCTTGTGAGAAGTTGTCCAAGTGTCTCAAATGTCAACACGATCACACGGGAAGTCTACATGTTGTTTCCGAGAGTTCCAGTACCCTAGGATTTCCCACATTATGCCGACTCACTGACAAATTTGCATTGGCTCTAGCGTGTTTATCCTCCCCTTGTGGCATGACTGTTGATGTCAAACATCTGAAGTCATCAGCTGTGAAGTACACCCAGGAAATATCCATAATCAGTGAAGAGTGGTTTTATGTTTACCTCTAAAATTTTATTTTTACTCCATTTGTGGTTAGGTTTCGGTTTGGAGGTTAGGGGTACAGGTCATAAAATATGCATTCCTCTTCACTGTAATACATCCTGTACATCTGAAAATAACTTTCTTCACAACTCACTTTTGACACCCCTCCATGGACATTTCACCTGGAAAGTGGAGCTCACACTTACCGATTAAGCCACTGGGGGCAGTTTTTCGAATTTCTGTAATTCAGTTGTGTTTTTTGTTTCTCGTTTTCAATTTTTGTTCTCAGAGTTTCACATTTTCTATCTAAATAGCTCCCACGGTGATGTGGGCTGCATTAATACTTATTTGTGGTCTTTTAAAGTCGAAGTCAAAGACTCAATGATTCATAGCCTGCCATAGCTTAGCCAATCAAGAAAAATCCACACAGTCGTCTTTATTAGCTACTCACCCCGTAATCATGGGATGTGTGTAACTGCATTTACAATAAGACAACACACTCATGCTGGCATGGTGTCACAATGCTTCAAGGTCAGTTCAGTGTGTATTTACAACTATCATTACTGTCTGGAAATAAAGGAGCTGTAATCTTTCTATGTGATAAGGACAACGATGAACAAACCTCCCCCAACCAACATTTGCCAGGGCAATTTCAGTCTGATTGGCCACCTTACCGGCTACTGAGAATCTAATTGGCTATTATTACTGGATAAATTACACATTAGACAGTGCTGTTCTATTTTTTGCAGTTTATCCCCTTCTGAAATGGGCCGGCTGCTCAAACAGAGGCATGAACCACCCAATCCGGTTTATTTGACAGGTTGATAGTTAACCTTCCTCTGCTATTCACTTTGTGCTTGCAGTTCTTTTCTCTCTGTTCTTGTCACTTTTTCCATTCTGTGGTGCAGCCATTGATTTGATGCACAGGGGTCCCGGTCAATGAGGCCTTTTGTGTGCCCTCTTGCCGGTGTTGCCATGCCAACTGAGTTTGAATTCCAACACGTAATGTCATTAAGAAAGGACACACTTTCTCTGTCTGTCTTGTCCTAACTGTTTTGACTTATCTCTGCCCCATATCTTGAGTTTTTTCCCCCCACTATGATAATCTGTCAGCTATGCTATCCTTTCCTTCTCTGCCTGTCTCTCTCTCTCTCTCTCTCTCTCGCTCTCTCTCTCTCTCTCTCTCTCTCTCTCTCTCTCTCTCTCTCTCTCTCTCTTTCTCTCTCTCTCTCTTTCTTTTATTCTTTCTTTGATTTTTTATTATAATTTATTTTGTAAACAGCAGTAGACATTTTTTCATTATACTATAGTATCTGTTTAATCAGCACCCATGTTTTTTAAAGCATGAAATGGACTTATGCAGCCTTCAAGTCTACCTGGGAAGCTTCAGAGTCTAAAAAAAAACATGGATGTGTAACTGAGTGCCCATGAGCAAAGATGGCATGCATCAGCCAACCAACTGCCACTGAGATTAATTCGAATTCCAACAGATATTATAGTCCTCTTTGTGCTGTGCCATGTCTAGTGCCCGCTCTTGGCTGCCACACTTGCTTTCTGGCTCTCCTTATACTGCAATAATGGCTGAATGAATGCTTTCTTACAACCTGATGACATAAGCAAGATTACAATGCAGTTATCAGGCCAACCAAACATTCAAAGAGACAGAAAATATAACATACGGCATTACTATCTAAAGGATGCTTTGTGTTAGCATTCCCCATGGAGCAATAACTATAAAAAGCAAATCGTTTTTATCTGCCCAAGTGCATCTTGGTAAAGCTCAAAGAATCATAAAATAGCATATTACAATGGCAAGAACATAAATGTATAATGAAATCTGTCTATCTATCTATCTATCTATCTATCTGTCTGTCTGTCTGTCTGTCTGTCTGTCTGTCTGTCTGTCTGTCTGTCTGCCTGCCTGCCTGCCTGCCTGCCTGCCTGCCTGCCTGCCTGCCTGCCTGCCTGCCTGCCTGTCTGTCTGTCTAGTGAATTTTTTATAGAAAATGTTCATCTAATTACATGCATATAGATTTCTGTGCATCATGTTTGTTTCTGAATATCTTTCTCTGTTTGAGGTGTGTTTCTATGAAATTTCATGTCCTCTCAGATCTGCAAAATCCCCTGTGAGAGCATCTTTGGTTTGTGCCCTGGGCTCGTTATGATAGTATAATTAACAGTACTCAACCCGCTCTCAGTATGCACTGTTAGAAAAGGTTTTATAATAAATGAGTCATTTAACAGAATCTGATGAATATTAATAAAAGGCTTTTATTTCACTTCTCCAACATATTCAGAGGCTAATTGGAGATACTATTTTACATTTGTCTTGTAAGAATAGGTTAAAAAAAAAGCTAGATGTTTCATAAAAAATAAAAAAGGTACTCAGTGCACAAGCTTGAGTAATTCTCCTAAAATGTAGATACACTCACAGCAGATGTTAAGGTTGAGTTTTCTCAATTCTTTATCACTGCAAAATCATAATAAATAAATATGGGATCTTATTCGAACAGTGTAATACGCTAGCTTTTGTCAGTCATCATTTTTGTGATGACAAAATGTCAATATATTTAAAATAAATGGAGTGTTATAAGTGGAATAAGTTTTTTTGGTTTATGTAAGGACATTTACCGCTAAATATTGCAAGTTATATTTTGAAAAAGCGAGCTATCGTGAACAAGCTTCTTTTCCTGCAACAATGAACATGCAAAGAACATCAAGAATTTCACTGAAATATTACTTAAATTCTGGGTTGTTTCTCTCCAAAACCAAATCAAACATATGCCTTCAGAAGACATGGCATATCAAGCATAAGCACCATGAACTACTGCATGCTTTTTAAACTTTAAAAAGGGGCACTATCCACTGTCATTGTTTTGAGAAAGACTGTGATATTCATTTAAACATCTTTTATGTTTTCTGCATATTAAAGAAAATCATACAGGTTTGGAGCAACATGAGGAGTAAATTATGATGAATTTTTTCATTTTCAACTACCCCTTTAAATATTAATATGTTCCATTACATTTGATAACCAGAAATTGTCAACAGTAGGCTATTGTTTTATCATTTAAAAATGAACAAAGCTATTTATCTCTCTTCAAAATAATACCACTTGGTTTAATGCTTTGTTATTATATTATGCAATTGTATAAACACATTTTTTAAATGTGACTTGAGTGTCAAAATACTTTTTTGGGGAACACTGCATACACTATATAAGTACTCATTTCTATTTTTAAAATGCCTGGACTGAGGAAAGTTAGTGGTAACTGTTGAAAAGGAAGTCCATTATCATTTACCTGTTTCTATATTTACATCGATGCAGTTTGCTGATACTTTTATCCGAAACAATGCCTTGCATTTAAGGAATATATTTTATAAGTTCTTGTGTTCCCTAAGGATGTAACTCATGACTTTGGCACGTTTAGCGGCGTGCTTTACCAGTTGAGCTACAGTAACTCCAAAGGACGAAACTCTAAAATACGGTTCTGCTATATTTGTGCTATGACATTAACCATTATAAGAAAACAACACACATCCAAGTAAATCTAATAATGTGGAGGACAATTGAAGTCTTGTGTATGGAGTGCACTCTTTGCTTTTGTAAACGGTCACCTTTGCTTGTCAATTCTCTCAGAAAACACAAAAACAAGGAGTTACTTGATTTGCAATGCAATTTCCATCTCAGTAAATAAAGGTCAGCTGCTTCTTGCTTCCTTTTCTAAATTCATTCTGCTTCCTTCATCCCTAGAGAGGGGCAAGCTCTGTAAATCTGTCCCTATAACAATAGTTGAAGCAGCATTGTTTGTGGTAAGAATGTAGTGGCTGGCTGGACTCTATAACACTGACGTTTATCCCTATTATTTTTGTCTTTTCTCCCTCTTTTTTTTGACAAGGGTGCAGGGGGGTCCTGCATTGGTCTCTTTACTTTCTCTCTTTGCATTCTTCTTCTGCCCTTTAACCTCCTTGTACTCACTCTTCTTCTTTCTAAATCTCAGGTGAAATTAAAAGTTCCCATGTTTTCTGTCCTGTTTTCCTCTCCTATAATTCAGTTGTTGTTGTTGTTGGTCTCCTTTACCTGTAGTACCCTTTTTGGGGTAAATGTAAAATTTCACAGTGTTTAATTTTTTTCTTAATATTTTCTTAACCTAATTCCAAATGACTATTTGCAATTACTACCCCTTCCGTAGCTGCATTTCCGTTTCTTTTAATCATTTTTTACAAATTTTAAAACCTGTTGTGAATGCTTTCGCTTTTATTAACTATACACAAAGGAAATACTGTATGCTCACATAAATGCAGAAATCTTTTGCTGGAATGACATTTCTTATGTTCTGTTTAAAGGGATAGTTCTCACAAAAATGAAATTTCTCGCATAATTTACTCATACTATAATCATATATTATAATCATAATATATTACTATATTCTGATATAATTAAAAAAAATATTTTGTGTTCTGCAGAAGAAAGAATATCATACACATCTGGGATTTGATGAGAGTGAGTAAATGATAAGATAATTTACATTTTTGGATGAACTATCCAAATAATTTCTGATTTCAGAGAAATCAGAAATCTCTTTAGAGGGATAGCTATAAAAAGATAAAAAAGTAGTCAAAAAAATTGTCCATATGATTTCAAGCCATTCACAAGCTTTGTGTGGAGAACAGATGGAAAATTAAGTATAATTGAGTATAATTAAGTAATATATGCTTCAGTGGAACCGCTGTCCTCCGCCTGAATGACTTCAGCACCGAAATATTGTGAAAAACATTTTTTTTTTAATTCTTTAAAAAGCACAAATCTGGGCTACAGTGAGGCACTATCAATGGAAGTGAATGGGGCCAAATTGTTTTACATTAAAATACTCACTTTTATAAATTAGCCAGAAGACATACACAACATGTGTGTTAACATGATTTTAGTCTGATAAAATCACTTACTAATATTTTCTGTGTAAAGATACAGTATATCCAATTGTACAACTTTTAGTGACAATTTAATGTCAAAAAACCCTAAAATGATGGTAAAAATTGCAATTTAAATAATTTTACAGCTCAAAAAATTCACAAGTTTTGTATTTTATAACATTTTAACATTATAAGCTTCACATTTCTGCCTTTTAACCCTCCAAAATGTGTCCCCATTCACTTCCATTGTAAGCGCCTCACTGTTACCTCGATTTTTGCTTTTTTTAAGAAGTCAACAAGGGACAAGACAAAATAATTTTTTATGGTATTCAATATTATGCCACATAATTCTGTTGACTGAGCTTAACTTGAACGTCTAGGTTACGTTTGTAACCTCCGTTCCCTGATGGAGGGAACGAGACGTTGTGTCGAAGAAGCGACACTAGGGGTCTCTCTTGAGCACCGAATATCCCTCTGATCTATGAAAAAATGCCAATGAGAAGTAGGCAGACAGTATTTGCATACCCCGCCCCCGGACATACGGGTATAAAAGCGGGGAAATACGTCGAGTTCATTCAAGATGGAAATGGTCCGGCCACCACAGTGGCTCAGCTCAGCGACGTGGCCGGGAGGACACAACATCTCGTTCCCTCCATCAGGGAACGGAGTTTACATACGTAACCTAGACGTTCCCCGTCTGTCACTCACTTCGACGTTGTGCCGAAGAAGCGACACTAGGGATCCAATTTAAACCACGCCATGCACTGATCTGTGTACATGTAATGCTGACACAGGAGTGGGCAAATATTTCACGCGCAAAGGCGACCAGCTGTGTCAGACTGCACATACCCTTCCCCAATGCCTCATAAAAGTCGTTGGAATCCTTCTGGTTACCCTAACAGGGAAACAAGGTGACGCTTGCCAACCTGGGAATGGGCCTAGCCTCGCCAGGCCTCTTTCCTCTCTATGTTTCTCGCATAGAGCCAAAAAATGGCTGGGGCCCTTACACGCATCGTGGGAAGCGGGTCCTACCCAGTTTCCTATTCTTTCAGGGGGAAAAGACCCTGCGGAGACCACACCTGCCCAGGAAGGGGGAGGTAAAGTGGCAAAATACATCACAAAGGTATTAGGTGTTGCCCAACCCGCTCCTCTGCATATGTCTGCCAGGGAGGTGCACCTGGCCTGAAAGTGTCAAGGCATTCCAGCGCCGACTGCACACGCTCGTTGGTGAGACGTGCTGACATTGAGACTGAGTCTAACTCCATGCCGAGAAAAGAGATGCTCTGAACCAGGGCGAGCTTGCTCTTTTCCCAGTTGCGTCCCGAGGCTCTGGTGCTGAGAAAGGACTCAAAGCACTTACCTTGCTCCGCACTCCCGGCAGGGGGCGGGTTAGTGACTGAGGAGGAGGTCCAGTTGAGGCGTCCTCTGGACTTGTCAGAACCAGCCCGCCGGGGGACAGTCGTGGGGCTGAGGGTCCGTGTCCAGCATGCCGGGACTGTTGAGGTGTGGTGACAGAGTGCCGTGAGAATGGCATTTGCAGGCCAGGTTACCCAGAGACAAAGGAAATAGCTCTTTTACTGAGAATGTGGGTACCGCAGCCCCATCTAGGGGTATAAATTCAACAAAATATTCTCCTCCTGGCCCTCCACCGGGGGACGGAGTGGTCTGCTTACCCGCTCCGGATCTAACGTCTTGGTCCCAAGGTCGACCATCTCAGGAGCTCCTGGGAGCCTTCTGGGTCCTCGAGGGGGTCCATGAGATGGCAGGCGTCTGCTTCCTGTTGGGTGCTCGATGCACGGGCTGAGAGATGGGCCCGGATTGAGGCGGAGCAGGGCGTTTCTTCACCACAGGAGGGCATCCTCGGCGAGCAGATGGGGCATGGCCCATGGCAGCAGGTTTGTGGTGGGGTAGGATGTGCGAGATGGTCTCCGTCTGTTTCTTCACCGCAGGGAACTGCTGGGCAAAGTCCTAGACGGTGTCGCTGAAGAGGCTGAACTGGAAGACAGGGGCGTTGAGGAAGCGCATTTTGTCGGTCTCACGCATCTCAACCAAGTTCAGCCACAGATGACGTTCCTGGACCACGAGTGCCAAGTGCCTTGGCCTGGTGACTTTCAGGAGGGCCATGGCATGCAGGGCAGAAGCTGTGTGTCCGGTGGCGCTGTAGGCTTTGGCAGTCAGTGAAGACGTTGTCCTACAGGCCTTAGAGGGGAGCACAGGGCGACCCCGCCAGGTGGTAGGGTCGATTGTTCCACCTGGGGAATCGCCGTGTACCCGTGACCCACTACACCACCACCACTCTTTTAAGATTTTGCACTGTTGAAGTGCCCAGGGGCAAACTGCACTGCCATGCAGAGAAGCAGAAAAGCCTTATATCCAACAGCAGGCAAGCTCAGAGGAACAGGAACAGGTGTGTTACTCGCAGCTGACTGCATACACGACCATCGGCTCTGAAGAACATTTCTGAATGAACTCAACGTATTTCCCCACTTTTATACCTGTATATCCGGGGGCAGGGTATGCAAATACTGTCTGCCTACTTCTCATTGGCCTTTTTCCATAGATCAGATGCATATTCGGCGCTCAAGAGAGACCCCTAGTGTCGCTTCTTCGACACAACGTCAAATTGAGCGACAGACGGGGAACCCGGTATATTCCTTTTAGTTTTTTTTTTTTACATTTATAAACATTTCTCATCACATCCAAATTATTTGCACTATCCACATTCATTTTATGCTTCTATAATTCTATAAATCTTCCATTTATATTTCTCCTGATGTATTTTATGAGATACTGTACATCTGAGACAAAGTCAGACATACAGACAGACAGACAGATAGATAGATAGATGGTGTACTCCTTTGCCCTTTTTCCAGTTTTTAAGTTGAATTACTGTCTCTTTCTACCTGCTTCTCTCTCTCTCTCTCTCTCTCTCTCTCTCTTTCTCAAATTTGTGGCTGGATGCCAGCTCAGTGCTCCGTTCTTGTGTGTCGGACACTTGTGTCCTGTTGCACTCTGTTGCCCTTAACAACAGAGACCTGCCCACCCCTGGGGTGCCAAAGAGAAAGCGAACATGGACTCGCTAGAGTCACTTTAAACAGAGTTCCCTCCTTTTCACCCGTGAACTGAAATCACATCAGCTGCTCCTTAATAGTAACACACACAAACAGCACACATATCGGATTTGCCAGTCGAAAAACACATTTAGTACATGTGATGTGCAAACTGAATACTAAATAACTGAAGCCACACACCAGGGCACACAGATGCATGCTACACACACACACACACACACACACACACACACACACACACACACACACACACAAACAATGCTTGGGCTGTCTCCCCTTGTTGTAGGTTTTAGACTACAAAGCCTTTGTAGTGGAATTGATTCTCCGCTTTGATGTATTATTATTGTCACAGCTAACCAAATTGCCGCCCTACTCTAACAGAGCAAGCACAAAAGTAACAATGCAAACTGCCGTCTTCTGTCTCTGCATGGGGGTAGAAGCTTTCACACACACAAATACTTATAAACAAACTCACATTTACGGTGGATTTGCAACGAAAGCATCGTTTAGCTCTGTTGCTCTGTTCCAAAACCTAGTAAACTGACTACTGAAGGCAGTATTTTTAAAAGTAATAATATATTGATAATAAGGAGGAAAAAGTCTTGGTTACTTTCTTAACCTCCATTCCCTGATGGAGGGAACGAGATGTTGTGTCGAAGTAGTGACACTAGGGGTCGCTCTTGAGAGCCCCAAAACACCTCAGATCTTTTAGAAAAGGCCAATGAGAATTGGCAAATGGAATTTGCATACCACTCCCCCAGACATAGGGGTATAAAAGGAGCTGGAATGCCTAATCACATTCAGGTTTTGTGCTGAGGAGCCGAGATAAGGTCCCGGCCATTTCAGCGGCTTGTACATCATTAAGGCAAGAGGGACACAACATCTCGTTCCCTCCATCAGGGAACAGAGTATACAACAGTAACCGAGACATTCCCCTTCTGTCACTCACTCGAAGTTGTGTCGATGTAGTGACACTAGGGGTCCCTATAGAAATATGACACAACAGCTGAATCGTGTTACATGAACTGCCGATGCATGTGCAAGCAATCTTCTGTGTGCGTAACAGCAGGTGCACCTCCCCCAACACCCCAATAGATGTCATGTAGTTCCCCTCACCCCTGAGGGGGGAAATTGATGTAACTAGCATAGGAGCAGGCCACGCCAGCATGGCCTTTTCTCTCTATGTGTATGAAAGAGACATTAAGCTGGCCATGAGGCAAGCTGGTCTTATCTCGGAACTCAACGGGGGCAAACGAGCATGCTGGTGAATAGGAGGTCTGCGGGGAATTACCCGGCGAGACCGCAGCCATTGAACTCCCCAAACTGCCTCCAGCACCAGCCGGCCGGCCTCGTACCCGAAGGTAGAAGGTGCAGCACGGGGGCATCTGGAGTGTCTTTCCCCTGGAAGAAGGAAAGCCATGACCGCTATGTTGCCATGGTCATGTTCTTGCAATGAGAACACAAACCATCTACGAATGCTGCCTCAGTGTGATCGCAGCCCAGACATGTGAGGCAGCGCTCGTGGCCGTCAGAGGCGGAGAGATAATGACCACATCCAGGAATCACACAAAGACGGAAAAGCATCTTTAAATAGACGCGTCTTTAAAAAGATGTTCACGTCAATGTGCTTCTCTGATAGTGGAAAATATACTCTTTGCAGAAACATACTCTTTTAGTGGCGCTGTCGAAGTACTCAGGAGCATAATATGCAATATTCGTGCAGGAGAAAATGCCGCTTTTATAACATTTAAATTTACTTAGAACAAAACAAAATGCTCAAAAATTATAATTCTCTCATCAAATCTCACCTTTATTGGGGCTCAAACTCATGTTTCACAGAATAAATGAAGTCAGACAAGTTTTAGATGCCTTAATATGAGTAAATTATTAGAGAATTATCAAGGTTGGGTGAAATATTCCTTTAAGTTAATCTTGCTATTATTCTTTTTTATTAGTAGTAGTATTATTATTTATTTTCAGTGTTTTAATTTACTCACTTATGAGGTTCCATGATAGTTAGAATGCTGCTTTTAGAGACAGTTGCCTTTGTAGTTAGCAAGGTAGCTCCCTAGGTTTTGAAACAGAGCTTACAACTTATATAGTTGTATATTTCCCATCTCAATGCTTTAGTTGAATGCATTTGAGAGTTTGACCTACTTTGTTATCATATTTCTATTGCTTTTGCTGCTGGCTTCCTGCTTTCCCATTGTTCCCCCCTTCTCTCTCTCCATCATTGCTCTTTTTTTCCCTTTTCACAATCTCTTTATGTTATGCAAAAGTTGATCTCACACACACACACACACACACACACACACACTCATATTTATGGCTGATGTATGTGAGGGGAAAGATAGAGTTGTTTCTTTCTGGCTATGGGGTGTTTGAATATGTATGATGGTCGTCAGGTTTCTTCCAGTCAAAGCCTGATGCCGTGCAATGACACAGTGTGTCTTACCATACTATCTGTCACAAGTATTTATCACTGTGTGTGTACCTGTGCGTCTTGTGCATGTGAGTGTCTACAAAAAAGAAGGAGAGTTGTTACGGACTGCCAAATAAACAACCTGGCAGCACATTTCTCATGTATGCATGTTTGTGTGTCTCTGATAGGGAGCCAACCGGTCCATCAAAGGTGTCTCTCTGTGTGTGATTGAGTATTTTAGTGAGACAAGGAAAAACAGTCATGAATTGTGGCATATAATTTTAGAACTCCTTTACAAAATTGTTTTTGTACTGACAGAAACGTGGTTCCTATAGTCAAGGAAAACCTGGAAATACTATAGAAGGGAAAATCAAAATTGTGTTTTTTAGGCCTGCTAAAGTCATGGAAATAAAATCTAAAAGGTCATGAAACTGGAATGGTAATTTATATATTTATACTTATATATACTGTTTGTTACAGGACAGCAGTAAACACCTCATTTAAAATAATACACACATTGGCTTTACTCAACTAAAGAGATGTGCTAAGGTGTGGTAATACTGGCTGCGAGCTTCTACAGCGCATTGAGGTTGAAAGTCTCACGCGAATAGTGTCACGATTGTAGGTGAAGGCAGACAAGAGACAAGGATCTAATTGCAGCGATACTTTATTGGAATAACGGGGCAACACGAAAACACACGAACAAAGAAAACATCCACAATGGGAAACAGTAAAACAAAAACACGGAAGGCATACGAAGATAGAACAGGCGGGGTAACATCGACGGGAAACAGGCATCCACATACATCAATGACCGACAGGGGAATGGAGAAATAAACAGGGTTTAAATACACGAAGTGATGGAACTAAATGATAAGCAGGTGAAAACAATGAGTGAGTGCTGGCAGGTGGTGAGGGCAAGGAAAGATGGGAAGTATAGTTTTCTTAGACAGGGACTGGTGAAAACACGGGCCGGACCACAAGGAACGTGACATGGAGTGTGAAGTGCTGAGTGAAACAGAAAACACGGGACAGACAACAAGGGATCGTGACATAACCCCCCTCAAAAGGATCGGATTCTAGACGATCCAAAAGAAAACAAACAAAATAATCCAAGAAGTGAAGGGGGTCCTAGCAGACAAAGAAGGTACATAAGGGGCAAACAGGCAGACCAAGGGAGCACAAGGGGCAAACAGACAGACCAAAGGGGCCACAAGGGACACAAAGACAGACTAAGGAGGCACAAGGGACACAGAGACAAACCAAGGAGGCACAAGGGCAAGGAGGCAGTCCAAGGGGAGCACAGAGGGCAAGAGGGCAGTCCAAGTGGCAGGGACAGGTCCAGGAGGCCTGGGAGGTGGCCACAGGACAGGGACAGGTTCAGGAGGCCTGGGAGGCAGCCACAAGACAGGGACAGGTCTAGGAGGCCTGGGAGGCGGTCACAAGACAGGGACAGGTCGAGGAGGCCTGGGAGACGGCCACAAGACAGGGACAGGTCTAGGAGGCCTGGGAGGCGCCATCGGACAGGGACAGGTCCAGGAGGCCTGGGAGGCGGCCTCAGGACAGGCACAGGTCCCGGAGGCAGAGCTGAGAGGGGCTGTGGAGATGAAGCTGAGGGAGGCTCTGGAGGCTCAGGAGGCGGAGCTGAGGGAGGCTCTGGGGCCTCAGGAGGCGGAGCTGAGGGAGGCTCTGGAAGCTCAGGAGGCGGAGCTGAGGGAGGCTCTGGAGGCTCAGGCGGCGGAGCTGAGGAAGGCGGAGCCGAGGATGGCTCGGGAGGACCAGGAGGTGGAGCCGAGAGAGACCCAGGAGGTGGAGCCAAGGGAGGCGGAACCACGGAGAGCTCTGGGGGCTCAGGAAGCGGAGCCGAGGGAGGCTCAGGAGACGGAGCTGAGGAAGGCTCAGGAGGGGGAGCCGAGGAAGGCTCAGGAGGCGGAGCCGAGGAAGGGGGCGCTGTAGGAGGCTTTGGGGGTGGAGACCTGGATGGCCCTGGAGGCAGAGCCGAGGGAGGTGGCGCCGTAGGAGGCTTTAGGGGTGGAGACCTAGAAGACTCAAGTGACTTGAGGGGCGGAGCCCTGGGAGGCTCGAGAGACTTGAGAGGTGGAGCCCTGGGAGGCTCGAGGGCTCGAGAGGCTTGAGAGGCAGAGTTCTGAAAGGCTCGAGAAGCTTGAGAGGCAGAGCCCTGGGAGGCTCGGGAAGCTCGAGAGGCGGAGCCCTGGAAGGCTCGAGTGACTGGAGAGGCGGAGCCCTGGAAGGCTCGAGAGGCGGAGCCCTGGGAGGCTCGGGAGGAGGAGCCCTGGAAGACTCGAGAGAATTGGGAGGCGGAGCCCTGGGAGGCTCGGGAGGAGGAGCCCTGGAAGACTCGAGAGACTTGGGAGGCGGAGCCCTGGGAGGCTCGGGAGGAGGAGCCCTGGAAGACTCGAGAGACTTGGGAGGCGGAGCCCTGGGAGGCTCGGGAGGAGGAGCCCTGGAAGACTCAAGAGACTTGGGAGGCGGAGCCCTGGGAGGCTCGGGAGGAGGAGCCCTGGAAGACTCGAGAGACTTGGGAGGCGGAGCCCTGGGATGCTCGAGGGGTGCTGGCTCTTGGACGGTCATGGCTACTGGCGCCGGCTCTTGGACGGTCATGGCTACTGGCGCCGGCTCTTGGACAGTCATGGCTACTGGCGCCGGCTCTTGGACGGTCATGGCTACTGGCGCCGGCTCTTGGACGGTCGAGGCTACTGGTGCTGGCTCTTGGACGGTCGAGGCTGGCAGCACTGGATCGCTGACCGTGGCTGGCGTGGGCTCAGGCTCGCTGACCGTGGCAGGCAGAGGCGCTGGCTCACTGACCGTGTCAGGCGTGGGCGCTGGCTCGCTGACCGTGTCAGGCGTGGGCGCTGGCTCGCTGACCGTGGCAGACGTGAGCTGGAGAGCAGAGGCTTTCCTTCTCCTCCTCCTCCGGGCGGACAAAGTTGGCAGCGCTGGCTCGTCGATCTGGGTAGGCATGGGCTCAGGCTCGAAAGCCGGAATCTCGAGGGGTGGTTCGTCGGCCACAAGTTTCTTTAGAACGAGACTCACGTACTCCCTCCACGTGTGCTCTCCGGGTTCTGGCGCTTCCCTCCGCTGGGCTGATGGTAACCCAACCCAGTAGATGGTCATCAGGGAAGCGTCGTCGAACCCGGTGTAGATGGCGACCGTGGAGAAGAGACGTGAGTACTCGCGAACGGTCAGATCAGCCTGGGCCAGTTCGGTGAAAACCGCTGACATCAAAGACCGACAGGGGAATGGAGAAATAAACAGGGTTTATTATACACAAAGTGATGGAACTAAACGATAAGCAGGTGAAAACAATGAGTGAGTGCTGGCAGGTGGTGAAGGCAAGGAAAGATGGGAAGTTTAGTTTTGTTAGACAGGGACTGATGAAAACACGGGCCGGACCACAAGGAACGTGACATGGAGTGTGAAGTGCTGAGTGAAACAGAAAACACGGGACAGACAACAAGGGATCGTGACAAATAGAGGACGCTTGAGCATTTTGAGAACATTGATACAGGATGGGGATCCTCTTCAATAGTCTTGCTGTCTGACACTTTTAAGCTTCAAATATGGGACAAAAAGCCTTCAATACGAGATGTTTCGCTACCCCCTAAAATATTTGGTGGTTAAAAAGCAAAAAATCCAATCTGTCCACATATAACCTGCAATTTGAACAGTAAGTCTAAAGAATCAGATTTGAGAAAAAAATCAGATTTTTTTTCTGCAGTGTGAACAAAGCCTAAGTGGCATTATGTGAGAGATTTTGTTGGAAAAAAAGTAGAGTACTTCAGCTTTCATCTGAGATGACATTTCAGCCAGTCAAAATATTACAGATCACACACACATTAAAAACAAGACACTTGAGGTGGAAATATTTACTCTGACAACTGGGTAATGCAGCCGGTTTCAATTATGTCCATCCCTAGAGACCTGGCACTGAAATAAATCACCTCAGTTGGGAAATTGTTTATTTGCTCTGTCACTTGACTCTCCCTGGCATTTATATTTGGTCCCAACAGACACTTTTACCAGGAGCTCATCTGATCTGCTGTTCTCTTTGGGTAGAGAGTTATGCAAACTGATAGTGGCTTCAAAATAGATGGAAAAGACATAATGTACATTTATGTTTTTACTTGCCAAAGACATTGCGTTAACATATATCATTAAAATATGTTTATTACTGTTACAGTTATCAGGCCCACCTAGTGTAATAGCTATCTAGTAGCATTTTCATGTTCAGTAAATTTGGATTGTATAGATTTCAAATTTTATAATATTGTGTAGTGAAACGTACAATAAAAATGGAAACTTAATTTAAACTTAGAGACCAGAAATTAGAACAGTGAGGGGTGAATTCAATAAACGTTTGCAAAACTGTAGTGTACAGTATTTCTAACATAATCACACAGAAAAGGGGCTTCAGAAGGTTCGTGTACCCTGAAATCAACCCCCATTCAACCAAATTACTGACAAGCACCTACCCCATCATACATATTTGCATCAATTCAAGGGTGATCACTTTTCCATCTAGTAATACCGTCTAGCAACATCTGAGACGCAGGTTTTCGTGGGAACCCAGAAGTTATCACGTTAACATAAACAATGGTTAGCACAATTCTGAAGTTGAATTTTTGCTCTAAAATGAAATTTTTTCTCCACTTACAGATAGTTTTAGAGTTGGGGTTTGAGTTTCGATGTAATAAAATGTGCATTCTGTTGGCTATATTACATAATTTACAACTAAAATTTAAACTTGTTTAAAACTCGCTTTTGGCGCGTAGATATTTTATGCAGAAACTGAGGCCCACATGTGTCTGTATGTTCAACAACACTTCCAGCATAGGTCACTTAGGGGGAGGGGGCTGCAATTTGAATTTCAATAAGCACAGACCAATTTGAGCAGTCGCCAAATTGTCGTAGATTTCACTATGCAATCAGTTTGTTATTTTATTGTTTAGCCCTGCAGTCCAACTTAACCAGGTGCTATGTGCACTGTACCATACATATTTAAATCAAGTCATTGTCATTCTTTCTGGACAAACATGCCTTCTTTCTATTCAAATGAGGCTTATTATGTAATATGTCAAATTCACCAACCCTAAACGAAAATGGCAAACAGAATTTCAAAAGGAATGTTTGTATACGTTTTCCAGTAATAATGGCATCATTTTTTTTTTAACCTTGTGTGTTCCTGGTCTTGAGTTCCCGGTCTGAAAATGTCATTGCTTTCTGTCTTTTAGCCATTTTCTGGGCACATTTTTCTATATAGGGAGTGATTGTTCCATGCAAACTGTGATCAGCACCAATTTTGTGGGAGGCATTACCAAGTATGCATAATTCCTATAGCAAATATGGTGATAAAACAATCCAGAAATACCATTCAAATTAATGTCACTATCAGTGGATGCAATTTATTCTCACTGACGCCCCTTCAGTATTCAAGGTGATAATGTTGCCAGGCAGTTGATAATCAACTAAATCTAGAGCTTTTCAATGCTGAAAAAATGGCTATTTGTCCAGTGTTTAGGAACATGGAAGCATTTATCATGTTGAATTTCTCTTTTGGGTACAAATTACTGTAAATGCTGGCTTTTCTGAAAGAAAGCACTATAACAAATATTTCTAATCCACAGCCAATAGTGTTTTTTAGACTGCTTGCTAGAATATGAGTATTTCTTACTAGGCCTGTGCTTTAAAGTAAGTGAAGTTTGACCACAAGTGTTATTGATCACAGTCAGTCTTCAGCTTTCCTCAGCTAAAGGGCTCTAAATTGTCCTTCAGTGTTGCCCTCCTCAGAGGCCCGTATGGGACACAGTCGGCTAAGCGTGAATCGTGAAGCTATGGACTGATTCCTTGGAAGGTGCTACAGTATTCTCCTTAGCCCCATTGTGAATGTGTGTGTTTGAGAAAGATAGAGATTTTACACTTTGTTTAGTGGTCTGCGTCTGCCTTTGGTGCTGGAACATTCATGGCCTTACAACTATTAAACTCAAGTTAGTTTTGACAGGACAAGTGGACTCTAAAAATGTTTTGAGGGGCAGCCTATAAATGTTATTCATGTGGTACCATCTTTATTAACTGAATTTGTTAATGTCATAAATATACTTTAATTGGAATAAAATTAACAACAAACACAACAAAACAAACACAAATCTCATTTAATGTAATGCACTTGAAATAGGAGACTATCAGGCAAGAAAAGCAGCAATACATTTGAAAGCATTTCAACATTTATTGTGGTGGATTTTTTTCCTTGCCTCTTTGTGCATTACTGTACACATTTTATCCTGTCATACCTGACATCATACCTTGAAATTGCCCCCATAGTTCCTGAAAATCACCAGCTCCTATCAGACATTTTTGCATCAATTCAAATGTCTGTACTTTTTCTGTGGGGCTAAAGAGATGGGTTCTGTATCCACTGAAACCCAGAAGTAATCGTTTCACATAAACTGTGGTGATAAACACTTCAGATTTAAGCCCTGCCCGGTTCTATCTGAATACAGAGACAGATACAGATAATTTTTTCATATGAACAAATACAGATAATGGCTTCGCTGCACACCCCTAGTGGGTAGAGTTAATCAAATATGAATTCCTGCTGATTGAATTACACCATTTACAACAAAAAAATATATACAAAAAATATAAATATGCGATTAACGCATTTACCTTTAATACAGCATAAACCAGCATACACACTGGTTTGAAAGGTGGATACTTAGTAATATGTCTGCCCAGAATCATTACACTGACGCACATACCACAACACACACACAACAACAGCACCTCCCTGTCAGCGACAAAATGATGGTGAAAGGACCTCTTAACGCTATTTGATGTACAGTACAAAACAAGGCCAGATGGGACTTGTGATATAAAGCAAGTATTTTTCAGCCTATGTAAGGTGCATTTTAATTATCATAGAAGCACGGAATGTCTTAATTATCACCTATACTCAGAAAAAAATGTTTTTGTCTGCAAGCGCTTGTCGTGTGGAGTTCAAAGTGGTGCTTGGTGCCTTGACGCAAATCATGAATGTGGCTTCATGCTTGTTGAACCAGCAGATTGTGAAGCATGAGAGTTAAAGAGATTTAATACCCATTGCAATGAAATTGCATTAGTGTTATTTTTGTGCAGTTTCTTTATACTGCGGAAGGCTTTGTTTGGAAAATGTTAATTAATCATTATATTGTTATTGTTTTCTTTTCTTTCCCAAGATGGAAATAAATTAATTTTGTCAGGAATAGATGTATATATATATATATATAGTGTCAAATTTCATCACTTTCAAAATCAAGATTAACTACAAAAAAGTATGTGATTAATCGTGATTAAAAAAAAAAATCGACTGACAGAAATACTAAAAATACATCTAACTTTTGGTGCAACCATAGCACCTTTTCCACCATCGGGCCGAACAGTTCTCATTATAGAACCATACTGTTCTGTGCCAATCCGGTCCAGTTGCCATGGTTACAGTTTCTTTTTCCACTATGGTGCGGTGAAATCAGGAGAATGTTTGTAACAGATCCGTCTGTGGCAACGGTGTGCACTATTGAGGATGATCGCATGTTCCAGTTTTTAGGGCTGCTTTTACCTCCTGGATTTCCTCTGCTAATACACAGAAAAGACATGGCCCATGTCACAAAAAAGGAAAGCAATGAGAAAAAGATGAGAGGTTTACATCATGAGGGCTCATGTACATGTATGCCTCTACACGAACATGCAGAAAGGTAAAAGTTCCCAGACTAGCTAATATTTATTAACAAAATATTTTATAAGTATTATGTAAAAATAGTATATGAGAATTTATTGATATATTTTGAGTATTAATAAGCTCGTAATCTGCATCCCTGATGAAAAAGGTGTGTAAAAAATATGTATGTTTCAAGATCCTCTCACCATTGTCAGCTATGCTTATTGGTTGGATCCTGACATCCATGTTATGTGTTTGTGTTCAGCACATGGTTCAGGGTTTATTTCCTGTCCATGTGCTCTGTCTGTCTTTGTTTGTGTTTCTGTGTGAGTGTAACTGGCCCTGGTCGCCCCACTCTGAACGGGACTCGAACCGGCGTCTCCAGCATTGGAGGCGGGTGCGCTAACAACGAGGCTAAAGGCTAAAGCCTCTAGCGTCAGTCGCTAGTGCACCTCTTGAGGTCAGGAGAGTGAGGTTTACACACTGCACAGCTATCTACCAGCTGGATCCCGTTACACTCACCCTCCTAAACCTCACTCCCATCCAGGTCACGGCACCATTGTAACCAGCCCCGGTCGCCCCGCTCTGAACTGGACTTGAACCAACGTCTCCGGCGTGGGAGGTGGGTGCGCTAACAAGAAGGTTAAAGGCTACAGCCTCTAGCGTCAGTCACTAGTGCTAGAGAGTGAGGTTTACACACTGCACAGCTATCTACCAGCTGGCTCCCGTTACATGAGTGCACGTCTTGGGGTTGTATGTCCTTGTCGTGCGCTCTGCTGTCTATTTTGTGTTTCAGGTTCAGAGCATGGTGTCTGGATCCTGACATCTGTCTAGTTCAGTTTCGGTTCTGGTATTGGGATCCGGACATATCTTGTCTTTGTGAGCACATGGCTTCAGATTTGGTTATGTTGCCATGCGCTGTGGTTTTTTGTTTGAGCACATGGCGTATGATTGTGTTCATTCGCTGTGTGCTCTTCTGTTTTGTTAGTTGTGTTTTGTGTGAGCACATGGCTTCTGTTTGGATTGTTTGCATGTGCTCTCCTGTCTCATGTCTAGGCCCTTGGTACCTTGTTATTTTTTCATTAGCATCACCTGTCTTCCCTTGTTATCCTCCTTAGTAACTACCCTACATATTGCTCCTCTCGTGTTCAGTCTTGTGCCAGATTGTTTTGTGGAATTGTGTGCCTTCCCAGTCGGATGATTCCAGTCTGTTACTTCGGTCAGTTACTTTGTTGTTTTGATTTGTAGAGTTTTTAGTTCCCTTTACAAAAGGCTTCACTACGATGTTGCGCTGCTAAGCGCTACGGGGGAACAGCTTCCGCTGTGAGCCGAGCTGAAATACTGTGTGAAACACGTCAATGAACATTGACCGGAATTTATAGCCTCGGCTGATGTAATCATTAGATGCACCTGAGGCCAGGCTATAAATGGATACGTCACCAGGTGTCGTCAGAAACTCTTTTTTCAGAGCGATTCTGTTTCTGTGTGTTTCACACACCCTGTCAAAACTTTCTTTCCTCTGTTAGGAGTTAGAATCAGTTAGACAGTGTGCAGTGAACTTTGTTCTTTGTTCTCTTTTCTCTTCCGTTTAGAAAATATTATATATATATATTTCTAAAAAAGAGAGAATGACTGAAAGCCGCAAACGGTGCGTGTTCCCCTCTTCTCGCTCTATAGCTGAAGACGACACACATCAGTTTTTGCTGTTTGTTTGGGAGCACGCTGCTCTCGCGTTGCAGCAGGGCAGGTGAGAGCACTGCGATTTGCTTTAACAGGCAGAGTGCGTCGCGCTCGCCTCGCTTGCTTCCGGGAGTCAGCATTCTCGAAAAGAAGATCGTTCGTGGGGCTCGTGCATGGTTTTGGCTGAGGAGCAAGAGACGGGTTGATCCCTTTCTCTCACTCTCTCCCCAAACCCAGCTGTTTCTTCACATGATCTCGACGCTTCTCGGATCATGAGGTGGATCGCTATTCTCTTCCCGCCTCCGAGCTTTCCGTCCGTGATAAAAAATCTACGGAGGAATTGCTCGATGTTGTTACTCGTGTGGTTGCCAGATTGGTCTGGCCACGCGAAAAAGAGACCCCCAAACGCTCCAAATTAGGGGATAGATTTTATCTTCCAGTCTAAGAAAGGGAACGCCTCATGGGTTCCTTCCCTTCTTTGATAAACCTCCATTAAGAGCTTTTTCGCTCATGGAGAACCCCTAAAAAAAAAAAAATATATATATATATATATATATATATATATATATATATTTTCTCCCGTGTTCACACACCCTCGACGTAATTATATTCGACTGTCGTGGGTGCTGAGGCACGGCGGTATTCAGTGATGCCGCCGGTCGAAGAGACACTTGCGGGCTATCTCTCACCGGGCTCGGCATCGTCACTTAAGAAGCCCTCTCTCCCCTCAAAGCCTTGTAGGACAACCTCCACTTTAGTGGGAAGGGCTTATCAAGCAGCAGGTCAGGCTGGTGCTGCTCTGCACACTATGCTGCTCTGCACACTATGCTGTTCCTCCCAGTTGGGTGTTTTCGCTGTTCCTGCATTTTATTCAGGACTCGAAACACTCAACAACCCCTCAACAGGAAGTGTTAAAATATAATACCCATCTCAGAGATGCTGGCAGCGTGGGAAGTTCTGCCGGATATGTTATTTTCTGTGGGTCTTATAAGGGCGTCAGGATTTAATTCATTCGCCGCTTTTCCGTGTTTCAACGGCATGTTCTCACTACCGTGAACCGGATTTCTTTTTATGTAAAAAATATATAACTCAATCTCCTGGTTAAAGGGGCCATGGTATGTGTTCCCCTTCCAGAGAGAGTTAGGTTATTACACTAAATACTTCCTGTTTCCCATGGAGGGTGAGGGGTGGCGTCTGGCTTAGATCTTAAAGCTTGAACTACCCGTGGGTGTTCAAGTCCAAGATGATGCCTGTCAAGACGGTCGTGTCTCAAGCCCTACAACTCGTTTGGCTGGTCACCATCGATCTTATGACACACTTCTATACTTCATTTAGAAGTTCTGCCACAACATGGAAAGTTCCTGAGGTTCACTTCCGGGGGCAAAGTCTTCCAGGGTCAGGTTCTTTCTCTCAGCCTAGCCCTTTTACCCGCACATTCACAATGCATGATGTAGCGCTGGCTCCTTGCGACTCCGGGGCATCTGCATTCTGAATTATGTAGACGACTGGCTGATCCTAGCGCAGTTCCAGGAACTGGCAGTTCAGCACAGGGACATCGTCTCAGCTCATCTGTTTCTTTGGGGTTGAGGCTCAACGCCAAGAAAAGCGTCCTCTCTCCCACTCAGAACACTGTCTATCGGGGCATCGTATGGAGTTCAATCTCAATGCGGGCACAACTGTCTCCCGCTAGTATTGAGTCCATTTAGATCACCCTGAGCAAAGTCAGGCTAGGTCAAGGTTGCACTGTTATCAGTATCAATGATTTCCAGGTCTCAGGGCGAAGGCGTCCACAGTGATCCCTCTGGACCTTCTGCTCATGAGACCGTTTTTGTTGTGGCCAAAAGCCAGGGGATTTCTTCCAAGGGCCAAAACCCCTAGGCTAAATAGGGTTACGCGCCTCAGGCTTCGTTCCCTTTCTATGTGGTTCAGACCCCGGTTCTCTGCCTTGGGTCCCACTCTAGGTGCATCTTGTTGTCGCAGGCTGCTAACGACAGACGCCTCCCTGATGGGCGGGGTAGCAGCCTTAAGTGGTCGTCCAGCTTAAGGGGATAGGAGGGTCATCAGCTCATTTGTCACAGTCACTGTCTCGGGTTGATGGCTGTATTTCTGGCCCTGAAATACCTCCTCCTGAGGTTGCCATGTCTTGGTGCGGGTGGACAATGCAGCGGTAGCCTCTTACATAAATAATCAAGGAGACCCACGTTCTTGTCAGCTGTATTTCTGACATGTTGGGTTCTCCTTAGGGCCCAGGGCAAGCTCCTGTCACTCAGGTCAGTTATATCCCTGGATGCCCGTATATGGGAGCAGATTTACGGTCCAGACAGAAAATACCAACGGGGGAGTTAAGAACTCCACCCTAAAGTAGTAGTTGCCCAGAGTTCGCCAGCAAGGGTTTTTGCCTCTTACTGATAGCACCGCGCTGGCCGAACAGGGCTTGGTTCTCGGAGCTAATCTCTTCCCTCGACGGCTCGCCTTTGGCGGTGCCGAACAGGAAGGATCTTCTGTCTCTGGCACAGGGCAATATTTCATCCCTGCCCCAAATTGTGGAATCTTTCATGTTTGGCCCCTAAGGGTACCAACTGAGGGACACAGGGCTCTCTCCTGAGGTTATCGAGACCTTTTTAAATGCCGGGCTTTTTCCACTTGGAATAAGTTTGGGTGAGATCTTAGGGCAGAAGAGGACCTCTTCAGCCTCTATGAATAGCGCAATGTCTCCTCTACTTCTCCCTGAAATCACCCAGCCCCTTGGGTCTGGACGTTAAAACACATACATGACCCAGAATGCGTCTGTATGCGTTTCTTTCCCGGTTTCTCTGCTCCCGGAGTCTTGGCAATGTTCACCAGCAAGGGTCTTGCCTCCTATTAATGGCTGCGCTGGCTAAACAGAATATGGTTCTCGGAGTTAATATCTCTCCTCGACGGCTTGCCTTGGGCGATTCCGAACAGGTAGGACCTTCTTTCTCAGGCTCAGGGGGCATATTCATCCCCGGCCTGAATTGTGAAACCTTTCATGCTTGGCCCCTGTAGGGTACCAACTGAGGTTCACAGGGTTTTCTCCTGAAGTTATCGAGACAATTGCAAGCGCTAGGGCTCCCTCCCTTGGAACTGATCTGGGTAGATTTTACAGGGCAGAAGAGGACCTCTTCGCCTCTGTTGATAGCGCAATGTCTCCTCTACTTCTCCCTGAGTCACCCAGTCCCCCCCCTCGGGGGTGCTGATCGTGGTGGTGCATACATGGCACAAATGCACCTGCATACGTTTCCTTCTAATAAGTTCAAATTACAGAACCAGCTAACTGCCAGTTTGCTTCAGTTCTGGATTTTCTGTGGAAAGAACTGTCAGCGGGCACTTTCCTCGCCACTGCCGGGTTCTATGTGGCTTCCACTTTGGTTTGCCACGCCTTGGTGGGCGGGGTGCCCTCTAGTAGGCATCCTTGCTAGGACCTCTTCATAGGGTAAGACCCCCCTTTTTAAAACCTCTAGAGTCAGCGTTTGGTAGACTTCTGACTCTCAAGATGGTTTTTCATATGGCAATTACGTCTCTAAGGAGACTTGGGTACCTACAGGCTCTGTCTCTTTTGCCGGCCTGTTTTGAGTTGCCCCAGGTAGGACCAAGAGCATTCTTTGCACCCTCACCCTGACTACCTGCCCAAGGTGCCTTTCTCGACCCTTGGCCAGTCATTCTCTAAGCCTTCTGCTCCCTGCCGTTTGTAATGCTGGAGCAGCTAAAGACTACTCAGACTTTGTCCAGTCTGTGCCCTTCAGAATTATGTCCACCGCATTTGCTAGTGGCGTAAAGTCAGGGCAGCAGTTCTTCACTTTGAAGCCGTGACCAGGTTGTCACTTTGGGTGAGGGACCTTACTGCCCGGGCCTACGAGGCTAGCGTTCAAGCTTCGCCAGTAGGTTTTAGGGCGCACTCTTCCAGAGGGCTCTCCTCCTCTAAAGCCTTGGCTAGAGGTCTCCCTCTGCAGCAAGTTTGTGGTGCGGCAGGTTGGTCCTCTCCACGCACATTCATTAAACTTTTATAGTTTGGATGTTCTTGCCACTCTTGGCTCTTACGCCCTTGAGTTGACACCGAACAAGTTTGTGGTGCGGCAGGTTGGCACTCTCCGCACACACTAATCACATTTTATGGTTTAGATGCTTTGCTACTCCGGACTCTTATGTCCTTGAGTCGACATCTCAGCCCATGCCTAAACAAGTTTGTGATGCGGCAGGCTGGTCCTCTCCGCTCACATTCATCAGTTTTTATGACAAGTTTGTGTTGCGATAGGGTTCTCTTCGCACACATTCATCGAACTTTATGGGTTAGATGCTTTGCTACTCTGGGCTCTTATGCCCTTGAGTCGACATCTCAGCTCATGCCTGAACAAGTTTGTGATGCGGCAGGCTGGTCCTTTCCGCTCACATTCATCAGTTTTTATGACGAGTTTGTGTTGCGATAGGGTTCTCTTCGCACACATTCATCGAACTTTGTGGGTTAGATGCTTTGCTACTCTGGGCTCTTATGCCCTTGAGTCGACATCTCAGATCATGCCTGAACAAGTTTGTGATGCGGCAGACTGGTCCTCTCCGCACACATTCATCAAAAAATTAATGGTTTAGATGTTTATGCTACTCCGGGCTCTTATGCCCTTGAGTCGACATCTCAAGCTCATGTCTGAGACCTCTCGCGTTTTTGTGAGTACACTGCACAACCGTAGGGGTCCGGACAGCCCCAAGTGCGGCGACGTGGGTATTGCGTTCCCCGTAGCACTTAGCAGCGCAACATCGTAGTGAAGCCTTTTGTAAAGGGAACGTCTCGGGTTACATGTGTAACCCTTGTTCCCTGAAAAAGGCGGAAGGAGATGTTGCGCTGCTTTGCCGCACTGGGACGTCCCAGGACTGCTCTTCAAAAAGAAGTATCTGACGACACCTGGTGACGTATCCATTTATAGCCTGGCCTCAGGTGCATCTAATGATTACATCAGCCGAGGCTATAAATTCCGGTCAATGTTCATTGATGTGTTTCACACAGTATTTCAGCTCGGCTCACAGCGGAAGCTGTTCCCCCGTAGCGCTTAGCAGCGCAACATCTCGTTCCACCTTTTTCAGGGAACAAGGGTTACACATGTAACCCGAGACGTTCTGTTTGTCGTTTTTCTCTATTTTTTTCTTTGTATTTTGTTTTATTTTTCAATAAAGCCATTTAAACTTGCCACTGCGTTTGGGTCCTGCTTCAACAATCTGTGGCAGTATGCTACAATACTATTTAAACCATCATAAAAAAATTAAGCTACACTAAGCATGCACTATTTTTTTATAAAATTCAGTTAAATATTAGCAAACTTGGCAAGCTAGAAGAAACCTTGGTGTTGGCACCAAGTTCAACCAGCACGGTTGAGTGCAGTTAGCTCACTGGACCGAGAACAGTGGAAAAGTGGCTTATGTGGACATTTCCCTGGGAAACTGGAGGATATGGTCAGTAAAACTTTTATCTTTGACCACGGGGGCAGTGATTGGAAGTGTAGACCGATTTTCGCTGCTGTATTTCAACTTGCTGTCGCCGAATTCACAGTGAGATGTTGAACATTTATCATTTTTACAGTGTTATTTCCTTCAACATCATTATTTTTCACCAGTTTACTTCATAATTAAGAATAATTACTTCAAAACAGAGCAGTTCAGAAGACAATTTCAGCCACAGTAATAGCATGGCCTTTTCTCATTGTTTGTAAACTCTGTTGGATTTGTGCTCCCACAAACAGTTGATTCAGGCTTTTTTTGTATCTGTGACAAGAGTCACGTTAACCACAAAAAATCTTAAATAAATTGAGCAAAATAGAATCACACATTCTGTCTTACTCCTCTCCTATTTTGCTTTCCCAGCATTCCTCTCTCTCTGTCTATTATTTGTGACTCTTGAACATTTGATCTTGCACATTTTTATTTGTACAATAATTTGTCACACTTGCTGTTTCAATAGCTTTTTTTGCCATCAGCACTTTAAATAGCCACACCAGTTTATTTAGTTATGGGCTTATTTCAGATGTACTCTCGCCCTCTCTCTTTCTCTCTCACTCTCTTTTTTCTCTCTCTTCATCCCCTGCTCACTCTCTTTCCTTTGCTGTACCCTCTATTCTGTTGTTCTGTACCTGCTGGAGAAATCCCCACAGACCCTTTCTCTGTCTAATTCTATCTCTCTCTCTCTCTCTCTACACACACACACACACACACACACACACACACACACACTGCTCTCCTCTGCTTGGACTTCAAAGAAAAAGAGGAAATGCAAAATTTGTTGAAGCATACTCATTTTTTCAATTCCTGTTCACCAAATGTTAGAGATATAGGAAGTATTCCTACAAGAAGGTCATTAGGTCCAATAGGACCGGCTTTACTGGATTTTGTCTATAATGACACCTGTTATGGTATGTGTTAATTACATCTTTAATGTGAAATGAAGGCTTTAATATTAATTAAAGAACCGTTATAATAAACAAGAGTTTTTTTCCTAACCAGTGTGGCATTTTGTCAGTTGGTTTCTATTTTTGTGTCACACTGGTTAGCCCCAACTACAGTGGTATCTCATTGGTTCAAAATCCCACTCCACGTAAGATGAGTCAAAATCATTTTCTATTATAATTGAAAGAATGTCTCAGTCCATAGTCATTAACTTATAAATTACATGGAATATTCCTTCAATATTTTAATCTTAGTCTCATAGAATGAATGTTACTATAACAACATTTTTGCAAACTGAGATTTACGAGCCACTTTCCAAGTTTTGCTGCAGTTTCCTGGTGAAATGAACATTAGAGGTGCTATAATAACTGTGTGGTTTATTCACTTTCACACAAGTCACAGGTACTATGGCTGTTTAGGATTTTATAAATACTTATTTTTTGCTCTATTACTCACCATCCTGCTATGTTATGATATCAAAACTGTTTTTATGCATTATTTGAAAAATTATAAATTTGAATGCTTGTATTACAGACCCACCTTCATTTACACACTTATTTCAATGTGATTAACTTCAGTGGTAGCTCACATGGTAGTGTTGGACTCAGAGACAGAGCCTCAACACAGTCAAGGACACTGGAAACAAAAGTGAAAGTGAAGCAAAGGTGCCATAGAAGCGACACAATATGGAGTGGTTGCTTCAGTAAATGTGCTTTTCCTGTTGAATTGCTTTTAAAACACTATTGGTTAGGCCTAGGCATTGGTTTGGGTAAGGATGTCTGTTTTGTTCACCTCTAATTTATCTTTATGAATACTATTGGTTAGGTTTAGTTGTTGGTTTAGGGTAAGGATGACGGTTTAGTTTATCTCTCCTTTATCTTTTTTAGACACTATCAGTCAGGTTTATTTGAAAGTTTTAGGTTAATAAACCCAGTTTTACCCATTAAAAGATCCATCTGATTACAACATAATTTCACTCGCTTTTGGTGCCCCCCGCTGGACATTTCACTGGGAAACTGCAGCTAAAAGTGTAAAGAAGCACATAATTCTAGTTAGCAAAAATGCACCTAGAATCACCTGCACAAGCACTAAAACTGTTAAGAATCTGTTTTGACAGGCTGCTCTCAAACTTTGAGTGTGTGTTCACCACATTCTTCAAATTAAATGGTATCTCCTTTTCATATACTATTCAGAATATCTCTGTTTTGACAGGAAAATTGGGTTGTTGATTCAAAACTGGAATGTTTCTTTTCTTTCTCTCTCTTTCTTTCTCTTTGAGGAGAGGATGATCATTTGTATGAGAGATGCTGTCAAGAGATTTGGTTTTCTTAAAAACCTGATTACATAAGTTTAAGTTAATGTCAAGTTGAAACAGCTCCTTAAAGCTGAAGTGTGTAATTTTTGCGCCACTAGTGTCACCAAATGGAATTGCAAAAATAATTACTGTTTTCAAACAGGTTTTTCAAGCACTCTTCTCTATCCATTCACACATGCAACCAGTTAAATTACAGGAAAATCATTAGATGGCCTTTACTGGTAAATGCACCAAACGTGCTGTTCACACATGAAACTATTTTCCATCTTTTTTCCGTTTTGCAACCATTCACACATAATCACCAAATGCTGTTAAACTATGTGATTTTTTGCTGGAAATGATCTCAACACGGCTGCGCTGTGGGTTTTTAGTTTGAAAATATGGTGAGGTATGATTTTGTAGCTGAACATGCAGTCAGTCATGTTAGTGTTTTTTGGTGAATGTTTTCATTTATGCACTTGCTCGAGACTAAACGACACTGTATGCCATGACTTCAAATGAGACTGTTGAACTACAGAGAACAAAATACTATTGCTTGCATGCTAAGGCAGAGACTTTATCAGAGGCTGAAAAGCACAGTAATATGTATGTACGTTGCTACACAGAGGTCTGCGCGAAGAACGTCACTAACTGTTCCTTTAAGATCTTGGCAAATTTATTCATCCGCTCAGATGAAGAGAAGCATTGTAGTTTCACTATCTGATCAGTTTGTTGACTAGCCAAGTGGTTTTAAGTGGCACAGAGTAATTGCGTAATCTCTGTCAGAACGTTCTTACGTCAGCACACCTTGAACTCATACAAACTCAAACCGGTAGTCTTCTGGCTCTGTTCACACATACAATCAATAAGGAAATGTATAGGTAATGATTCAACTTTGTATTAAGGAAACTTGCCAGAGCAAGATTTACCAGTATATTCCAAAGGGTTGTGTTCACACATGACTTCAAAACTGGAAATTGTAGGTCATTTTCTGGAAATGGCTGAGTGGGCCACTCAAACAAACAAAGCAATGTTTTGATTGTACGAAAGCGTTACGCTTTTAAGTGAAATCATCCTACAAATGTTGATAGTTTATTCTTTATATTAAGCTTGGATATGAGGAAGATTTTAACATCGAAAAGATAACCTAAGTATGTGAAATTTTGAATGTGTAAATTTACTTCATTTTTAAAAACTGTGCCTCCCTGAAAATATATTACGAGTCATCCTGGCAACCCCACTTATAACATTTCTGAAGCCACTGGTGTAAAGCAAAAGAAAACATTTGAAAGGGTGTTTTTTTTCTGGCTTCAACTCAGCATGCTATTTGATGCAAGGTAATCACCACCTCAGGCAGAAAACGAACTTTCTATTTCTTTGTTTCTTTCTTTCTCCCACTCTCTCTCTCTCTCATTCTCTTGCTCTCTCTATCTCTCTCGTTCTCTTGCTCTCTCTCCCTCTCTCTCACTTCTGTTTCTGTCAGTCGTAATCTCTGAATGTATCTGCCTCCATCTGTTCCCTGTCTGCCCATGTCACTTTTTTATCCCTCCCTTTCTTATCCTTCCTTTTCTCCTCTTTTAGGTTTTCCCCTCTATCCTTTTTTTTTAATGTGTGCTGGTGCAGATATCGCAGAGAGATGTGTCTCTGCACCCAGCAGACATGCAGTCTTTAATGATGTCATTTATTCTCTCTTTTCTGTTAATCTCCTCCCCCTTGTTACTTTTAGTGACTGTAAACTCTAAGTGACATGACGTTGTTTCAAACCCACTTTATCTAGAGACTTGTTACATTACACAATCTTGTTATCATAAGCCAACTCTCTCTCCCGCAAGTTTGTAGTTAGGCAGTGTTAAAACTAAGGAATGGCTGGGGGTGCTGGAACCCCCATAAGCGTTAATAGACCACCATGAGAACAAATACATTCAATTTGGATGATCCGGTTGTTATTTTTTTTATAATAATACAAATAAAAAAAGGACAAAATTAGCTCTTGACACAATTCAAACACTGATTTAAGGGTCAGCTTGTTGGAGCCATTGGAGTATGTTCTCTACCTGGTTAATGTCCTCACGGCAACACTCACATCACACCCGTGGAATTTGAAATATGTGTCAATGAGTCAGTTCTTGACCTGTTAATAATTTCTCTCTCTATCTCCCTCTTTAGCATGGAGCCGGGCTGGCAGAGAGTCGTTCAGGTGGATTTGGAGGTGGATGGCATCGGCAGTACGGTAGGCAGCAGGTCCATTTCCTGGGCTGTGGAATACCCGGGCATCAGAGCCAGTACTGAAGAAACTGAGACACACATTCCCCTGGCACAGAAAGACCTAGTAGGCATTGTGCCATTAGCTATGGTGAGAAAAACTGTCTGTCATTTTGACTAGGGTGTCTCTGGGGCACTGTGTCTCTTTAGGGGGGTGTTGGGAGTGAAAGATAAAAGAAGCCATGTTTTTTTTTTAAGGGACATTGATATAACATAAAATCAGTTGTCTAAAATAGTTCTTAAGTTGGGCATTATCACATGTTTTAAAAATCTTTCTAAAAGAAAATGGTCCTTAGAAATAGAGTGCTGAATGACTTAGCCAATCAAACATCTTATATTGCAACTGAGCTCTCAATCAATGAAATTCATTTCATAAGCATGCACAATTTTTAATCACTTATGCAAGAAATACCTGAAGAGAAAGTTTTCAAAGCAAAAGAGATGAAGGGATGTCATGTGGCATGCAAAGTAAGAACATCCTTACCACTTTATGTTAACAAAGAAAGTTAAGACCAGCTATGAATTTGATTTGATGTCTAGCAAATACTTGATGTGACATGGTGGTCTAAACTTTTAAATCGGCTGCTAAAAAGTTACACACTCAATTTTTAGTAACACTTATTAAATAAGGTTGCATTCTTTAACATTAGTTAATGCATTAGGTATAATGAAAAAACAATGAATAATATACACTCACAGAGGAATTTATTAGGAGCACTATGCTCCTAATAAACTTCCCAACGTGGTCTTCTGCTATTCTGCTCACTACAATTGTACAGAGTGGTTATCTGAGTTACCATTGACTTTCTGTCAGCTCGAAACAGTCTGCCATTCTCCATTGACCTCTCTCATCAACAAGGCATTTCCGTCCACAGAACTGCTGCTCACTGGATGTTTTTTGGTTTTTTGCACTTTTCTGAATAAATTCTAGAGACTGTTGTGTGTGAAAATCCCAGGAGATCAGCAGTTACAGAAATACTCAAACCAGACTGTCTGGCACAAACAATCATGCCACGGTCCAAATCACTGAGATAGTGATTACCCATTTTTTTTTTTACCCATTCTGATGGTTGATGTGAACATTAACTGAAGCTCCTGACAAGTATCTGCATGATTTTATACTGTACATTACACTGCTGTCACATGATTGGTTGATTAGACAATCACATGAATAAGTATATGTACAGATGTACCTAATAAAGTGGCCCGTGAGTGTATTTTAATGTTAGATTTTAAGAACATGTTTGTTTACTTTCGTAACATACAATTTTTTGGTACAGATCTACTGTATATACTGAGTTCTGGACCCTGAAGCAAAAAACTGTTGAGAACCACTGATCTAAACAATAGAAATTAAACAATCAAATTTATATCTTATTTAGAGTTAGGCAAACATATGACGCATCACCATTAATAAATTAGCATTTTTGTTGAGGCATGTGTAAAATACAAACTCAGTGATCCTGTAGTAATTAATCACCTGCCTGTCTCCTCTCACCTGAGACCCTTTTTGGCCATTTAAAAGACTTTTAAAGTCCTTAACAGCTGGGATTCAATGCTGGAGTGCTTGCTGTCACACTTCACTGTCCCCTCACTAATCATTTGGCAAAGTTTCTGGCTCTAGTAGACAATGATTCTCATGCATCCTGTGCCATTTGCTGCTTGTTGGTTCTCTCCTTAATTGTCTGGCACGCAGTTGTGGTCTAACGGGAGAGTTTTTGTGAAGACAGGGCTCTTGTTCCACCCCCTTTAGGGAAGAGTGAGTGGTTTGGCTATCACTGAGTTCCAGACGAGGTCTCTAGTGGAGGAGCACAGGGACTCATGCATGACCATGCAGAAGGATTTCTGTCTCTTTTTTTATTTTTTATTTTAAAGTCCCGGTTCTACCTATGGCTAGTCCCCCCCGACCACAGATGTACCTAATCACATTACCTATGGACATGTTCCACAATGTTTGACAAGTTGAAATTGTCCAAATACGTTTTGTCTTCCATCTATTGTTTTATAATTGAAACCTGTGACAGGGTGGAGGGCGGGGCCGGGTCGTGATTTTACACACCCGGACCCTTATCAGGCTAATTAAGCCTCCGAGAGGAATAAAGGGGCGACTGCGGATGGTGGTGTGAGAGAGAGAGAGAACATTTACGGGCAGCTGACCATCATGTGTGTGTTTGTGTCTTTTGTTTACGTTTTTCATAAAAATATTATTTATATTGACAAGCCGGTTCTCGCCTCCTCCTTTCAATTGAACTCCCTTTACAAAACCGTACAACCTTATTTTTCGAAAAGAAATTGTTGGAAAAGGTCAGTTTGTGCTATATTTTTAAAGACATCCATACATTTGAATGTAGAGTGACTTTAGTGTCCAAATAATTTTTGGAGCCACTATAAAGCATATACTGCATGTTACCACACCTTCAAATGCAAACACATTTACTTTTGTGTTAAAAGGTGTTTTAGCTGAGTGTACTCCAACCGATACCTCTGCCTCCCAGGCAAACATCGAATTAAACTCCACTTCACATTCTTTCATTTGTTTTCAGTCCTTTGAAAAATGTTGTTCGATTGCTGTTAACTCTTTGAATCTGCACTTTAAAAAACAAGTGAGACAGCTGCATCCATACTTAGACAATGCTCTTTCCCCACCTGAACACCAAATTAGGTAATAATAGTTCATAATACTGAAAAATGTGGCACTATTCATATATCTTCATACAACTATCCAACTATTTGGTCTTTTGTCACATTTAAATATAACAATAGTGTAAAAGGGTTAATGGAAAGAAGGATGCGAGAACCGGCTTGACCATATAAATAATAGTTTATTATAAAACTTAAACAAAAAGACAAACACACAAAGGTGTTGGACAGCTGTCCGTAAATCTCTCTCTCTCCCGCACTGCAGCTTCCAGTCGGCCCTTATCCCTCCCTGAGGCTTGATTATCCTGATTAGGGGCCGGGTGTGCAGAATCACGACCCGGCCACGCCCTCCGCCCTGTCACAAATAGTTTAAGATTATAATACTGTTAACAGTATAACCAAGTATCCTCTGACCATAACTTAAATCAGGTAAGTTTTTATTGTAAGTTAGGGACAGTAATAAGCATTTCACCTTTGTGCCTTCAGTAGTTTAATTCATGTTATCTTAAATGGTCCTGTGGTGGGACAAATAAATTTTTTAAAGTATAAATATTCAACAGGCTCTCAGTTAATATGGGCAGAAAACTTTGTGCATAATAATTAGAAAATATTTAGAAAGTACTGTTTAAAATAGTGTAGATGGAAACAAGCACCAGACTCTTGAGTTTGGTGCAGGCAAGTACATGTAGTCAGTGGTGAGAGATAAAGACGGGTTTAACATGGCCATTCTTTGGTTGGTTTTATTTGCAAACTTTTGTTTTTGCGATAATATGTTTTTTCACAGAAATTAAATTCGCAACTGCAAACATAGCTAGTGAGCCGCATTCTCTAGCCTTGTTAGCTTGCATTTGTGCATAAGATTAATGTGCAAAATTCGAATTACAATAGCATTTAAAAATAAAAAAAGTGATACAGAGTAACAAAAAATTGTGTGTTCCCTCATTTAAAATAAGCTGGATTCATAAGCATTAGAATGAAGGTAAAACCAAATTTAAATTAAACTTATGAACACCATATGAACACTTGTATGCAATTATAAGTAAATTAACCAATGTGTGGTCTCTGATAACAGTGAACATATCTTGATGTAAGTTGGAAATACATGCACTCAGAAGCTTGCTGTCTTTTTTAATGACCTATACATGACATTTTCATATTATGTGGTTATATAGAAAACCACACCCCAGGGTTCACACCGTCCTGCTATCCAATCAGATTGTCTCAGTCAGATGGACTTTGTAAAGTGTGTTGGTCAGGTCACCCATGATCTCCATTGTAATGACTTTGGGAACATCCACTTCACCAGGTCAATTACTGCCACTTCTGGCATATCAGATTCATCATATTAATGCTTGGTTCAGCTGGAGATGTCTACAGATCTTAAATCCAAGGTATATCAAAGCAATTTAGAAGACTGGTGTTACGTCCCTGTGTGACGTTAATGGATTTCTTTTGGAGTTTCTTTTTGGAAAATCTTTCACTTTTTGCTGCGTTCTGGTTGGTTTACTCTACTGCCAATCATCCAACTTGATGACGTCACTGTGATGCCTACGCCCATAACCGGAAGCCCGCGATTATATAAAAGGGCACACCAACGCCAATACTGACAGCTCGCTCCACATTCGTATTCTTCCAAACGCTTTGAATGTTTCTCTTGAAGTCTTGTTTGACTGGGGGTTTGACCATGTAAACTCTTTATTCTTTCATGTCTCTGAACTGTCGTACTATTTCAACGTACTTGTGCTGGCTGGAGGAAAAAGGAATAGTTAAGTTATGTCACGTGACATACATTTTGCACACATAGAACGACTTGCTGTATAATCATACTAGGTCAGGGGCAAGTGCCACCCGCTGTATTTCTTTTTTGGGTTAGTTAGTATAGTACAGATACGACGTCACGGACATTGAAGATTTTTGTTTCTTACTAAATCAAAAGATTAGGAAGATTGGATGTTTTTGTTTTTATTCATTTCTTTGATTTGGCATTGTCCAGTTCCTTTACCTCCCTGTCTGCAGTATTTGCTGTGCATAGTGTAAATATTAGTAAAATACCTTTTTTTTTATTGTTTCTTATTGTAAACGGTACACGGTTGGTATTGTAAATAAAATCTGTGAATATACTTTACTACACTGTTTCTGTCTGCCTCATTCACCCTCTCCCAGTGTATAAACGGTGTGTTTTGTGCTTTGGGTGGGATAATGTCGCTTTCCCTACTCCCTAGACAACGATAAACAGGGGAGGGTCGTAACAACAGGCCACAAAATTTATATAAACTCAGCAAAAAAGAAACGTCCTCCCACTTTCAACTGCTTTTATTTTCAGCAAATATAACATGTGTAAATAATTGTATGAACTTAAAAAGATTAAATAACTAAAGACATAAACTGAACAGTTTCACAAACATGTGGCGAAGAGAAATGGAATAATGTGTCCCTGAACAAAGGGGGGGTCAAAAGTAACAGTCAGTATCTGGCAGGGGTATAAAGTAATGAATTACAAATACTCATGTCACTGTAATTAAGTAGTTTTTCCCAGAAATTTTACATTTTAAGTAGTTTTAAAATTGTATACTTTCACTTTTTCTTGAGTACATTTTATGAGCTGTAACTGTACTTTTAATGTGCTATTTTCCCACCATCTGTGTTCGCTGCTTCCCTGCCTGCAAGTCCACCAAGCCAAGGCACTTAAAGATCTGCACTTGGGTAGTCCTGACCCCAACGCCACCAACCTCGCTCTCAGAGCCACGGAGGTAAAAGCGTGGGCACTCGGGCAGGCGATGGCCACCCTCGTAGTCCAGGAACATCACCTATGGCTGAACATGGTCAAGACACGTGACGTTGCGGTAAGGAGGCAGACGGAAGCGATCTCGCACATCATGCTTTGCCCCCTGCGTCCAAGCAACCGGCAGCTCCGCCTCAACCCGGGCCCTGCTCTCAGTCCCAGCGTCGAGCACCTCTTAGGCGACGCACGCCCCCCCATCTCCATGACTTCCTCTAGGACCCAGAAGGCTCCCAAGTACTCCTGAGATGGAAGACCCCGGCAGTCAGATGTTCGCTCCGGAGCTGGTACCAAGACCACTCCGTCCCCCGGTGGAGGGCCGGCAGGAAAATCCTTGTTTTCCCACATTGTTAATAAAAGAGCGATTTCCTCACTTCCTGGGTCATCTAGCCGGTGCGCGCAGATCTCACGGCACCAAAAACCACAGACCCACGACTGCCCATCTCCAGCGGGCCGGCGCTGACCAGTTCCGAGGACGTCTTCACAAGACCTCCTCCTCAGTCTTTAACCCACCCCCTGCCAGGTGCACGGAGCAAGGTAAGTCCTTTGAGTCTTTTCTCAGCACCCAAGACTCAGGATATGCTTTTGCCTCCCAACGCGTTATTACCTTCTCCATCGCTGCGAGGCCCCACCCGGTACGTCAAAAACGATCGTCCCCTTAGTGCCCCTCACACGGAGCTTGGACGTATGGCTTTCACTGTCCAACCAGTCACGCTGGCTGACCAGGACCATCTGACACAGCTGCACAATAAAATTCGCCAGGCTCCCGCCTAGTTTCAGCGGTATTCTCTCCACTTCGATGTGTGGTGAAAACGCAAGCACCTTACGGGCAGAGATTACAACTCTGCTACTCAAGGACGCGATAGAGCCTGTCCCTCCAGTCGAGATAAAGAAGGGTCTCTACAGCCCTTACTTCATCGTACCCAATAAAGGTGGTGGGTTGCAGCCAATCTTGGACTTGCGAGTTCTCAACCGGGCTTTACACAAACTCCTGTTCAAAATGCTCACACAGTAACAGATTTTAACCTGCGTTCGGCATCAAATTGGTTCACAGCGGTAGACCTGAAAGATGCGTACTTCCACGTCTCCATTCTGCCTCAACATCGACCCTTCCTACAGTTCGCATTTGACGGCCAGGTGTTTCAGTACAAGGTTCTCCCCTTTTGCCTGTCCCTGTCCCCTCACGTCTTCACCAAGGACGCAGAGGCAGACCTTGCCCCGCTGCGGGAAGTGGGCATTTGCATACTCGATTACCTCGATGACTGGTTGACTCTACCTCATTCTCGAGAGTTACTATGCACTCACAGGCACAAGATGCTCAGGCTCCTCAGCCGTCTAGGGCTTCAGGTCAACTGGGAAAAGAGCAAGCTCTCCCTGGTTCAGAGCATCTCTTTTCTCTGCATGGAGTTAGACTCAGTCTCAATGACGCAGTCGGTGCTAAGGTGCCTCGCTCTCTTCATGCCTGGCACAGCGGTTCCTCTAAAAAAGTTCTAGAGGCTCCTGGGGCATATGGCATCCTTGGCCGCGGTCGCACCACTCGGGTTGATGCATATGAGACCACTTCAGCACTGGCTTCAGACTCAAGTCCTGAGATGGTCATGGCGCCGCAGCACATACCGTGTGTTAATCACTCCTTCCTGCCGTCAGACTTTCAACACTTGGAGAGACCTCTAAGGACTGGAGTCCCCCTACAGCAGGTGTCCAGATGTGTAGTGGTCACCACAGACGCCTCTCAACTGGGTTGGGGCACCATGTGCAATGGGCATGCAGCCACTGGCTCCTGGACAGAGCCCTGGCTGCATTGCACATCAACTTCCTAGAGTTGCTGGTGGTATTCCTTGCCCCACGGAGATTTCGCCCACTGATTCGGTGCAAGTACGTCTTGATCTGTTCAGACAGCACCAAGACGGGTAGCGTACATAAATCGCCAAGGAGCCGTGCGCTCTCGTCATATATCACAACTCGCCTGCCATCTCCTCCTTTGGAGTAAGCAGCGACTCGGCATTCATATCCTGGGAAACCTAAATACGACAGTGGACACCCTGTCACGACAGGTCTCGCTCAGCGGAGAGTGGAGGCTCCACCCCTAGGTGGTCCAGCTGATTTGGGGCTGTTTCGGCATGGCACAGGCAGATCTCTTTGCCTCCCAAGACAATTCCCACTCTCCAATCTGATACTCCCTAACAGACGTGCTGGCACACAGCTGGCCCTGGGGGCTGCGCAAGTATGCATTTCCCCCAGTGAGACTTCTTGCACTAGTGCTGTGCAAGGTCAGGGAGAACGAGGAACAAGTCACCTTAGTGGCTCCTTATTGGCCCACTCAGACTTGGTTCTCTGATCTCACATTCCTTGCGACATCACCTCCCTGGAAAATTCCCCTGAGGAAGGATCTTCTTTCCCAGGGACAGGGCACCCTCTGGCATCTGCTCCCAGACCTCTGGAACCTCCATGTCTGGCCCCTGGATGGGATGCGGAAGATCTGATTGACTCCACGTTTAGACTACTGAACACTTGGACTCAAGATGGCGCCGAAGATGGCTGCTGCGTTGCGAGCTCCGATACAACACTGCGGTTTATTGTTTGTTCTGTTTACAGTTCTTTTTTGTCTTGGATGTTGTCTGCCTTATTATTTACGACAGACAAACGCTTTTGGACATAGGTTCTACAATTACACATCGAAAACCGGACTTCAAATTCCTCAACGCCGACCCGCTGTTTACAAACACGCCGGCGGAGCCCTTTGTCTGGGCTGCCCGGCCGCGGAAACGCAGAAGGAAAAGGGGAAAAAGAGCCGGCGTTCTCATCAGAGTAATACGTCGTGCAAATCGACCCCCGCTACCCAGTATACTACTGGCAAATGTTTAGTCTCTGGACAACAAACTCTGCGAGCTGAGAGCGCGGATCTCTTTCCAACGAGAGATGAGGGACTGCTGCGTTATATGCCTTACAGAAACCTGGCTGGCTGCGGAGATTCCAGACTCGGCCATCGAAATCACAGGCTTTTTCGTGCACCGAGCGGACAGAGTGAAAGACCTCTCAGGTAAAAGCAGAGGTGGTGGTGTATGTTTTATGAACAACAAATCATGGTGTGATCAGAGGAACGTACCTTTCATCAAGTCTTTCTGCTCTCCTGATCTGGAATATCTCATGCTTCTGTGTCGACCATTCTGGCTACTGAGGGAATTCACAGCGGTCATCATCACAGCTGTGTACATCCCCCCACAAGCCGACACAGACCGGGCACTCAGGGAACTGTATGGGTGTATAAGTGAGCAGGAAACCGCGCACCCTGAGGCTGCGTTCATTGTTGCCGGGGACTTCAACAAAGCAAATTCTAAAACAATAGCACCAAAATACCATCAACACATAAACTTCAACACACGAGGGGACCGGGTTTTAGATCACTGTTACTCTCCTTTCCGGTATGGCTACAAATCCCTCCCCCGCCCCCCATTTTGCAAATCGGACCACTCTTCCATTCTACTTCTACCTGCTTACAGGCAGAAACAGAAACGGGAAGCACCCACCCTCAGAACGATCCAGTGCTGGTCGGACCAATCAGACTCTGCGCTACAAGGCTGTTTTGATCACGCGGACTGGGAGATGTTCCGGTCCGCCTCTGATGATGACATCGAGGTTTACGCTGACAGCGTAACGTGTTTCATCAGGAAGTGCGTAGAGGATGTTGTTCCAACCAAAACAATACGGATATACCCCAACCAGAAACCATGGGTTAACGGCGAGGTTCGCGCGGCACTCAATGCGCGGTCCTCCGCTTTTAATTCTTCTAACACGGAGGAGCGTAAACAAGCCAGTTATGCCCTCCGTAACACTATCAGTGCAGCCAAACGCCAGTACAGGCACAAACTTGAAGGTCAGTTCAACACCACTGACTCTAGAAGTATGTGGCAGGGAATTAATACCATCACGGACTACAAACGGAATAAAGACTCCGCCGTGAACACCGCTGCATCTCTACCGGACGAACTTAATACATTTTATGCTCGTTTCGAGGACAACACCACCGCCCTCGCGGAGAGAGCACTTGCGGCTGACGCTACAGAGGTTGATTCACTCCCCGTCTCTGTTGTGGATGTAACCCGATCCTTCCGACGGGTGAACATCCGTAAACCGCGGGTCCAGACGGCATTCCGGGCCGTGTCATAAGAGCGTGTGCGAATCAACTGGCTGGTGTTTTTACGGACATTTTCAATCTGTCCCTCTCCCTACATGCTTTAAAACATCAACCATTGTGCCTGTACCGAAGCAAGCCACAATCACTTGCTTAAATGACTGGTGTCCTGTTGCTCTGACCCCCATCATCAGCAAATGCTTTGAGAGGTTAATCAGAGATTACATCTGCTCTGTTCTGCCCCCCTCTTTGGACCCATTGCAGTTTGCCTACCACAACAACCGCTCCACTGACGATGCCATTGCATCTACACTACACACTGCTCTCTCCCATCTGGAAAAAAGGAACACATATGTGAGAATGCTGTTTGTAGACTACAGCTCAGCATTCAACACCATAGTGCCCTCCAAGCTTGATGAGAAACTCCGGGCTCTGGGCTTAAACAGCTCACTGTGCAGCTGCATCCTGGATTTCCTGTCAGGCAGACGTCAGGTGGTTAGAATGGGCAGCAACATCTCCTCATCACTGACCCTCAACACTGGAGCCCCGCAGGGCTGTGTTCTCAGCCCACTCCTGTATTCCCTGTACACACATGACTGTGTGGCAACACATAGCTCCAATGCCATCATTAAGTTTGCTGACGATACGACGGTGGTAGGTCTGATCACTGACAATGATGAAAGAGCCTACAGAGAGGAGGTGCACACTCTGACACGCTGGTGTCAGGAGCACAACCTCTCCCTCAACGTCAGTAAAACCAAGGAGCTTGTGGTGGACTTCAGGAGGAAAGACGGAGAACACAGCCCCATCACCATCAATGGAGCACCGGTAGAGAGAGTCAGCAGTTTCAAGTTCCTCGGTGTCCACATTACTGAGGAACTCACATGGTCCGTCCACACTGAGGCCGTTGTGAAGAAGGCTCACCAGCGCCTCTTCTTCCTGAGACGGCTGAGGAAGTTTGGAATGAACCACCACATCCTCTCACAGTTTTACACCAGCACTGTAGAGAGCATCCTGACTGGCTGCATCACAGTCAGTGTGTGAAAAAATCTCGGAGGATCATCAGAGACTCCAGCCACCCGAGTCATGGGCTGTTCTCACTGCTACGATTAGGCAGGCGGTATCGCAGCATCAGGACCCGCACCAGCTGACTACATGACAGCTTCTTCCCCCAAGCAATCAGACTTTTGAACACTTGATCTAACAGGATCAATAATTAGCACTGCACTTTATTAATCTTATATCTCACACTGGACTGTCAACATATTCTCCTCAATATACTACTTCATATATATATATATATATATATATATATATATATATATATATATATATATATATATATATATTTCATATACTACTTACTTATTGTATTGTATATTGTATGTATTGTTTACTGTACGTTGTATATAATTATTGTGTTGTGTAAGTATGTGTACATTTGATATGTAAATTGTGTTGTGTCAGTATGTTGTTTACTGTAATTGGTATATGTCTCCTCACTGTCATGACTGCTGTGTTGCTCGGAACTGCACACAAGAATTTCACCTACTGTTGCACTTGTGTACATGGTAGTGTGACAATAAAGTGATTTGATTTGATTTGATTTGACTTGATCTCTCACGATCAATAATCAGCACTGCACTTTATTAATCTATTATCTCACACTGGACTGTCATAATTATATTCTCCACAATAGAACTACAGCATATATTTATATTTTTTTATATACTTTTTATTTTTTATTTATATTGTATGTGCATTCTATATTGCGTGTATTTTTTAACGTACATTGTATATTATTATTGTGTTGTGTAAATATGTGTACATTTGATATGTAAATTGTGTTGTGTAAATATGTTGTTTATTGTAAATTGGTATATGTCTCGTCACTGTCATGACTGCTATGTTGCTCGGAACTGCACACAGGACTTTCACCTACTGTTGCACTTGTGTACATGGTTGTGTGACAATAAAGTGATTTGATTTGGACCTACCAGTAATAGTGGTAGGTGGTAGTAGACACGATCAACCAAGCCAGAGCTCCCTCTACCAGGCAGCCTAAACTGCCGCTTTTTCTCAAATTGGTGTTCTTCCCGGTCTGAAGACACGCAGAGATGCGCAGTTCGGTCAGTGCTATCATTCCTGCAAGAGAGGTTGGAGGGGAGGCTGTCCTCCTCCACCTTGAAGGTGTATGTAGCCGCTATCACTGCCCACCACGACGGAGTGGGCTGCAAGTCCTTTGGTAAGCACAACTTGATTATCAGGTTCCTTAGAGGTGCCCGGAGGCTGAATCCTCCCCGGCAAAGCATGTACCACTCCTGGGATCTCTCTGTGGTCCTCTCGACTCAGTTTAGCTCAAGGCCCTCTCCTTGAAGACGGCCCTCCTGACAGCGCTAGCTTCCATCAAGAGGATTGGGGACCTGCAAGTGTTCTCTGTCAGCAACACTTGCCTGGAGTTCAGTATGGCAGATACTGTCATCCTAAGACCATGACCTGGCTACATTCCCAAGGTTCCTACGACCCGCTTCAGGGATCAGGTTGTGAACCTGCAAGCAAGCTGCCCCTGGAGGAGGCAGACCCAGCCTTTGTTGCTGTGTCAGGTACATGCTTTCCGTATCTATTTGGACCGCAGAGCTTTAGATGTTCTGAGCAGCTCTTTGTCTGCTTTGGCAGACGGCATAAAGGGAACGATGTCTCCAAACTGAGGCTGCCCGCTGGGTCATCGACATCATTTCCTTGGCCTTGCAGACTCATGCCATGCCCGCCCCCTTGCGGGTTCAAGCACACTTGACGAGAAGTGTGGCATCCTTGTGGGCACTGGCCAACTGCACCTCCCTAAGCAGACATCTGCAGAGCATCGGGCTGGGCAACACCCAATATATTTATGAGATTCTACAATCTCAGGGTTGAGTCGGTCTTGTGCCGTGTTTTGTCAAATCCGTAGAACTCAGTAATAAGGAACAGCTGACCGGGTGTTCTGCTTGTACTTAGTGCCCTTCACCAAAGTGATCCAGTTTGCTCTCGCTCCCAGGTTAGCCACTAAGCTCTCACTTCCTGGATGTTCTTCCTCCCTAGCCTTCTGGCCTGCAAATTCAGTGGAGGACTTTGTGACCAGACCCACTATGAGCCTCATGTGCTCTGTACTGGGGTAGGGCTCCACAGGCCTAATTCCCTCTTCAGGCAACTCCTTGTGATGTATTTTCCTGCCGGTGGACCCGTGTCTCCCTTGGGTAGTCCCTCTGCCCCTGGTCGCTGTGTTTGTTGAGCTCCTCCCTCACCAGGTAGGACCTGCCACCGTGCCACTTCCATGTGCAGCTTGACAACCCATGTGATGTATTGGCCACATGTTACCTCCCCGTAGTCTGGGCAGAATGTGGTCTCTGCAGGGTTTTTTCCCCCTGAAAGAATAGGAACGGAAACGATCGCCTTCCCCGATGCATTTCATAGCGTTAAGAGAGCCCAACCACTTTATGCTCTATGACAAGAAACATAGAGAGAGAAAAGGCCGCGGCTGGCTGGCTTTCTATCATGATAGTCAAGTCGCCTGTCCCCCTTAGGGGTGCTGGGAACCTAAGGTCTGTATATGACACCTTTTTCTAGGAGTGTTGGGGAGGGTTACGTGCAGCTGATACAGTTGCTTCTAGCACGCAGTAGCTTGCTTGCACCTGTGTCAGCAGTTCACGTAACACGGTCTAGTGCATGCCGTTTTAAAATGGGACCCCTTCGACACAACATCGAGTGAGTGACAGAAGGGGAACGTCATGGTTACTGTTAGTATATGTCTTACCTCCGTTCCCTGATGGAGGGAAAGAGACATTGTGTCCCCCGTGCCACGTCACTAGACCTACCAATGTAAACGTCCATACATTTTTCCTCAGTGCAAAACCTTACTGACAGATGCATGCTCGCTTCCCTTTATAGCCGTATATCCGGGGCGGGACATGCAAATTCTGTCTGCCAATTTCTCATTGGCCTTTTCTCAAGTTCAGAGGTATGCGAGGCTCTCAAGAAAGACCCCTTGTGTCACTACATTCGACACAACGTCTCCTTCCCTCCATCGGGGAACGGAGGTTACAATAGTAACCATGACGATTCAGTGTGTCAATAAAGCAGCCTGTAATTTAGCTAACTATCACTGAGTTATTGGTTGATGTGAGAGATTAAGGCAATGTTATCAATAGGGCTGTGTGATAAAACAATCTTGATGTTTATCTGGGGAAAAAAAAGAAGGGATGTTCTTGAAATCGATGATAAACTTTTGAATAATTTTCTATACTTAGACTATGTTCTACATCTAGAACAGGGGTGTTCATCGGGTGTTCATCAATCGCGACAGAAAGACAACCACTGTTTTTTTTATTTAGATACAATATAAAAGATTGACCTTTTATTACTTGACTTCTGTTGCTGCGTGCTCTTTGATTGACAGGCGGCTAAGGTTTGTGCGCTAATGCAGCACGCGCCTAAACGGTCATATACATTTTATAATTCCGCCAATGCCCGTCTTGGAGAGGATATAATGTAAACGCTGTCTTTTTGGTCTAAAGTGAAGGTAAACAGTGGGACAAAAGCGTATTTGTATAAATTGTCAGACTTGAAGTGTGCACTTAACCGAATTGAGCACTGTCTAGTAGGCTGTCATATAAAGGCTATTAACCAAACAACAATAACAAGGAAATGAGAAAACCACTCACTAATTTTGGCTGAATAACTTGAGCAGCTTTAAAAGTGTTAATGTAATATAATAAAATTGTGTTATTTTTAATAATAATATTTTTTATAATATTGTTAGTTTTTTCAATAATACCACTAATGTAGAGAGTGTGTTAATTTGTATAATTAATTACCAGGAAAGTAGAGATGATCAAATAATTTATAATTATGCTTAGCCTTTATCATGTTTTTTCTAATGCCTGATCAGCAATACTTCAGGCAGAACATTCCACCAGTCACAAACTTCAGAAAATTGTGCATCATTCATTAGAATGAGAACACAACTATTTCTGGGCTTAAATGATACAAGAACTAAATAAGTGTGGAACATTGTATCTCAAAAGGAGGACAATGTGGCCCCCCATGTGCTACTTAAAGAAAAATTCACACAAAAATGAAAATTCTCTTATCATTTACTCCATGCAATTCCAGATGTGTATGACTCTTTTCTTCAGAAAACAAATTAAGATTTTTAGAAGAATATTTCAGCTCTGGAGGTCCATACAATGCAAGTGAATGGATGCCAACATTTTGACACTCCAAAAAACACATAAAGGTAGCACACAAAAGTAATCCATAAGACTCCAGTGGTTATATCCATGACTTCAGAATTGATTTGACAGGTGTGGGTGAGAAAAATATAAATATTTAAGTAAATTTTTGCTAGAAATTCTTGATCTGTTTCTCACCCAACCTATCATATCTCTTCTGAAGACAGGGATTTAACCACTGGAGTCACATGGAGCTTCTCAATTTTGGCACCCATTCACTTGCATTGTATGGACCATAAGAGCTGAGATATTCTTCTAAAAATCTTCATTTGTATTCTGCTGAAGACAGTCATACACATCCGGGATGGCATAAGGGTGACTAAATGATGAGATAATTTTAATTTTTGTGTGAATTGTTCCTTTAAAGCCCGATGTGGTTCCTATACCAAACAACTGCTCTACCGCCTCTATTGTGCAGGAAAAAAGGGGAAAAAAAAGGGGAATGTAAATTCGCAACTCAGTACTCAATACTCACTACTTATGAGTACTTTTAAATGAGCTACTCTTTACTCTAACTTGAGTAGTTTTTAGGACAGGTACTTTTACTCTACTCAAACTAAAAAAATTTAAGAAGTAACTACTTTTATTTGAGTATTATTTTTCAGTGCTCTTTCCACCCCTGGTATCTGTGACCACCAGCTGCATTAAGTAATGCAGAGAGTACTCTTGCTGTGAGATGTTACCTCAAGCTTCCATCAAGGCACTTGCAAGTTCCCAGACTTTTCTGGGGGGAATGGCCCCAAGCCCTCACCTTCTGATTCAACAGGTCCCAGATGTGCTCAATGGGATTGAGATCCGGGCTCTTTGCTGGTCATGGCAGAACACTGACATTCCTGACTTGCAGGAAATCATGCACAGAATGAACAGTATGGCTGGTGGAATTGTCATGCTGGTGTGTCATGCCAGAATGAGCCTGCAGGAAGGGTACCACATGAGGAAGGAGGATGTCTTTCCTGTAATGCACAGCATTGCGATTGCCTGCAATGACAACAAGCTCAGTCCGATGATGCTGTGACACACTGTCCCAGACCAATCCTGCCCCAGAGTACAGTGTAACACTCATTCCTTCGATGATAAACCATCACACCTGGTGAGAAAAAAGTGCGACTCATCAGTGAAGAGCACTTTCTGCCAGTCCTGTCTGTTTCAGCGAAGGTGGGTTTTTGACGTTGTTGCTGGTGATGTCTGGTAAGGACCTGCCTTACAACAGGCCTACAAGCCCTCAGTCCAGCCTCTCTCAGCCTATTGTGGACAGTCTGAGCACTGATGGAGGGATTGTGCGTTCCTGGTGTAACTCAGGAAGTTGTTGTTGCCATCCTGTACCTGTCCTGCAGGTGTGATAGTCGGATACACCGATACTGTGCATGTGTTGTTACACATGGTCTGCCACTGCAAGGATGATCAGCTGTCCTTCCTGTCTCACTGTAGCGCTGTCTAAGGCATCTCACATTGCAATTTATTGTCATGGCCACATCTGCAGTCCTCATGCCTCCATGCAGCATGCCTAAGGCACGTTCAAGCAAATGAGCAGGGACCCTGGGCATCTTTCTTTTGGCATTTTTCAGAGTCAGTAGAAAGGTCTCTTTAGTGTCCTAAGATTTTATAACTGTGACCTTAATTACCAACTGTCTGTAGGCTGTTAGTGTCTTAACGACCGTTCCACAGGGACTTGTTCATTGATTGTTTTTGGTTCATTGAACAAGCATGGAAAACATTGTTTAAACCCTTTACAATAAAGATCTGTAAAGTTATTTGGATTTTTACAAAATTATCTTTAAATCCAGTGTCCTGAAAAGGGACATTTCTTTTTTTGCTGAGTTTATATCTGCTGAAGTAGGTGTTTGTTTGGGCTTCCAGATTCAGGGTGGTCCCATGAATCTCACTGTGATTTTGCCTAGTAGGATGTATTACTGGATCAACCTTCTTGTTTGTCCTGGAATAGCATTCCTATCAAGTAACAGTAGTGACAGTACTTTTATTTGAGTATTATTTTTCAGTGCTCTTTCCACCCCTGGTATCTGTGACCACCAGCTGCATTAAGTAATGCAGAGAGTACTCTTGCTGTGAGAGGTTACCTCAAGCTTCCATCAAGGCACTTGCAAGTTCCCAGACTTTTCTGGGGGGAATGGCCCCAAGCCCTCACCTTCTGATTCAACAGGTCCCAGATGTCCCAGATGTCCCTATGTTAGTTGACAGAAATGTTGTTCCAGTTTGGACCTGTAGCCTTATGGGCAGTGCAGTGCAGGTGACCTGAGACGACAGACCGCATCTTACAATTTGAAGCTATTGTTCTCTTACGAGAGGTTCTCTCGTATTGCGTAAGCTAGCTTACGCTACGGGAAAGATTCATCTTTTCTGAGCTATTGAAGCCAAAAAATTATCCTTAATTTTTGTATCCATTGTCAACGCAGTGCGGCAGCTGCAGACCTTGAGCGGGCTAGCTAGCGAGCTCATAGGTTGCTCTGCGGCAACTGCTGCAGCCTATAGACGAGCTTGGGCGAACTCGCATCCAATGAGAGGCGTCCGCGCGCTCACTGCAACAAAGCCCGCCAAAATGGGCGTGACTAGAGTGCATATAAGCGTAGTTACGTAGGCTGGAACCCTGATTTTCATCTCTTCAGCGAAGCTCTTCGCATCTCTGACCTGGAAGCGGCGTCGCCGTTTGAGGGGCATCAAGCAAGCGTGGACAGCGCTTCGAAGAAGCCGGCCGTCTTCGCCACCTTCAGCCGTCCTGCGAGCTACGCCATCCGGTGGCGTATCCTTTTTAAAGCAAGCTAGTTCTTATGAACTTCACAAAAGAGTACGAGCGTCTTTTTAAAGATGCCTCGCTCCACTTGCGCCTCATGCCGCGCCCCTTTCAGCACCGGAGACCGCCACGTCATCTGCGCTCTCTGCCTGGGACTGGGGCATGCAGAGCTCGCCCTCGCTGAAGGCGGATCGCGATCTCTGCGAGGAGCTTCGATGTCGACCCTGCGGGCTCGACTCAAAGCGCTCAGGACCGAAGCCGCCGCGCGCCTTCCATTCAGCAGCGCAGTAAAAGCGCCGCTCTCAAAGGCTGCGGAACCAGTGGTAGAAGCGATTGCCTCGCCGGAGCCCCTCCCTCGAGCATCGCCTTCACCCTCCCGCCCACCGGGGCAGCGCAGTTGCCGCCCGGCGGCTGCTCTGCTGCCATCTCGGATGAAGCAGGAGGATAAGGGCTGTTCCATCATGGCTTCGGACAGCGAGAGTGGTCAGGCTCACGCGCCTCCTCCTCGGCCCAGGAATCCAGCAGGACCAGCGCCGGGTCGAGGGGAACTACAGCGCCTCCTCACACAGGCCGTCGACCGCCTCGGGCTCGAGTGGTCACCGCCCCTGAGCAGGCTCCCAACAGACTCCACGCCGCACCTTTGCCCGCCCTCCGCGAGATGGCGGTCCTAAGCTGGTGCTCCCGTCTAAGGCCTGCAGAACTACTTCCGCCTGTGTTGGCGGCGCCTATACCGCCGCCCGGCCAAGCGCATCTGCTCTGCATTCCATGGCCGTCTTACAGACAGAGGCTGTTTCAGATCTGACTAGCCGACTTAGGAGAAGCTGAGCGCACTGCGCCGCTCTCTCTGTCCGGTCTCTTCGGTTCCGCGGTGAGTGGCATTGTTGACCGTTTCTCGAAGCCCAAGCCATGAATCTCTTTCTGCCTCGTCGCGCTAGCTCCTCTGCAGGCCGCCCACGTGACCAGCCTCCTGCACGAGCCTCTTCACAGCGCCCAGCTCAACAAGCCAGACTTCTCAGCGTCGACAGGGCGGCCGCCCTCGATCGCGCTCAGACAGCCGCCACAGACCGCCGCCCCCCTGCGGGCCTCGCCCTATGATTGTATTGAAACCTGAGCAACCGAAGTCCTCCTAGCTTTTTGAGAAAGCGGCGGCTCAGTCCGCCACGGCGGACCACCGTCAAAGCTTAGCCCCTGTCAGTCCCCTTCTCTCAGGCTACTGCAGTGGTGGATTCAGCAGCCAACAAGCCGGTGATATTACCCGTTTGCCTGCACTCAAGCGCCCGTTTTCACGGCGACCCAAAGAAATCTTGTAAAGAGTAAACATGCCTTATGTGTAGAAAATGTGCCCACAACCCTGTGTTCAGCCCTACACACAAGCATTACACATCCGTGTCCCTATCAGAGCACACTCACATAAGCGGTTCACGACCAGCTCGAGTGTTAGAGTTAATAACGCGCCCACGAGCCCGTCGCGTGCCCCTCCTCTGCCCGCTCTGTCACCACGGCCAGCTGTATGTAAGTCCCGTACGCCCCGTCAGTCCCCTTCTCTCAGGCTACTGCAGTGGTGGATTCAGCAGCCAACAAGCGGTGATATTACCGGCTTGCCTGCACTCAAGCGCCGTTTCCACGGCGACCAAAATAAAGCCTTATGTGTAGAAAATGTGCCCACAATTCAGTGTTCACCCCTACACACAAGCATTACCGTCCGTGTCCCTATCAGAACACACTCACATAAAGCGGTTACGACCGGCTCAAGTGTTAGGGTTAATAAGCGCACCCACGAATCCGTCGCGGCGCCCATTCTCTGGCCGCTCTGTCACACGACCAGCCTTATGTGTAGAAAATGTGCCCACAATCTAGTGTTCACCTGTACACACAAGCATTACGCGTTCCGTGTCCCCATCAGAGCACACTCAAAAGCGGTTCACGAACCACTCGAGTGTTAGAGTCAATAAATGCGCTCACGAATACGTCGCGGCGCCCATTCTCTGCCCGCTCTGTCACACGGCCAGCAAACACTTCTCTGTATGTAAGTCCCGTGCCCGTGGCTATGCTTGCGCATCACTTAACAGGCGTGACTCTTTCCCCATTCACCTCAATCGGAAGTCACTCACAGAACAGCCTGTCCATGCTGTCTGCGAGCAGTCCAGCATAAGCACAGTAAGCGGCTCACACATTCTGTTCAGCGCTGTGTCGCGGCAATCAGAGCGATTTGGCCATTCACCCTCTAACATTACGCTTCAAAGCGTGGGAAGATATTCAGGGATATCCGAATGGGTGTTAAGCACAATAAAACAGGGCTATTTGCTACAGTTCGATCGCCGTCCTCCTTGCTTCAGAGCTGGCTCGAAACTACTTTGAACACGGAAGCAGCGTGCATGCTTCGTTCAGAAATAACAAACCTTCTGTGCAAAAGGGCCATAGAGAGTGCCGCCTCCCTGAGCGAGTCGGGGTTTTACAGCCGTTATTTTCTTGTCCCCAAGAAAGACGGCGGCCTCAGACCAATATTAGATCTCAGGGTTTTGAACAAAGCGCTTGCAAAAGACCGTTCAAAATGCTTACAACCAGCAAACTCCTCGCGCATGATGCGCCAGGGGACTGGTTTATTTCTCTCGATCTGAAAAATGCATACTTTCAGATTCAGATAAATCCCGTCACAGGCCATTCTTGAGATTCAGCCGGCGGCCAGGTTTATCAATACACCGTCCTTCCGTTCGGCCTGTCCTTAGCACCCGTACTTTCACGAAGTGCATGGGCCGGCGCTCACACCCCTCGTGAGTCAGGGTTTGCGAATTCTGAACTATTTGGACGATTGGCTGATTTTGGCACAATCACATACGGAGCTTCTGTCTCACAGGACAGTTCTCCTCAGTCATCTGAACAGTTTGGGCCTTGCAGTCAATTGCACCAAGAGCTCACTACAGCCCAGTCAGGCAATTTCCTTCCTTGGAATAGAACTAGACTCTATTATCTACACAGCGCGCGCGCCGTGTGCAGCGACTAGCCGCGTCATTTCAGATGAACAGCCTCACACCTCTGAAGAAATTTCAGAGAGTGCTAGGCTACATGGCCTCAGCCGCAGCAGTACTTCAGCTGGGTTTACTGCACATGCACCCGCTTCAGCATTGGCTAAACACCCGCGCGTCTCGCCGGGCTTGGGCCACAGGCCGCCAGCCAATCAAGGTGACTCAGACCTGTATTTCAGCTCTGCAGCCCTGGACAGTGGCCGAATGGTATCAGCGGGGAGTGACAATGGGAGCTGTATCTCGCCGAAAAGTCATCTCGACAGGCAGCGTCCAACACGGGTTGGGCGCGGTCTCGCGAGGGCTCTCGGTTTTCGGCCTATGGTCAGTTCAGAAAAAGCTCCTTCACATAAATTGTCTGGAAATGATAGCGGTCGATGCAGCGCTCGTGCGCTTTCTCCTGGTCATTCAGGGTCACCACGTCCTGGTCCGTTCGGACAACAGATCTGTGGTATCCTACCTAAACCGTCAGGGCGGTGTCAGATCCAGGAACCTCTTCCATCTGGCCGAAACGCATACTGAGTTGGTCCCAGTGCCACCTGCGCTCGCTGAGGGCGACGCGCGTGCCAGGCCACCTGAGCGGCGGCCCGGACAGACTGTCCAGAGACAATATTCCCTCAGGGGAATGGTCCCTGCACGCTCAAACAGTCCAGGCGTTATGGCACCTATTCGGCAGAGCGGAGATAGACCTCTTTGCATCCAAAGAGAACTCTCACTGCCCAATGTTTTTCTCGAGCGAGGGCCAGCTGGCCCAGGACTGGCCCAGGCGCCCGCTTTACGCCTTCCTTCCCGTCTCGCTATTGCCACAGGTAATGCAGAGGATCAGGGAAGCAGCGTCACTCGGTGCTCCTCATAGCCCAGCGTTGGGAGAATCAGACATGGTTCCCGGAGCTTACGCAGCTGTCACTGACAGCGCCGTGGCCCATCCCAGTGAGAGCAGATTTCCTCTCTCAAGCTCGCGGCACAATCTGGCATCCCCACCCAGAGCTGGAGCTGCATGCGTGGGTGATCAGCGACTACCCATCGCTCTGCCAGAAGGAGTAATAAACACCATCATACGCGCTAGAGCCCGTTCCACGAGAAGACTCTATGCGTCAAAATGGTCTGTGTTCTCAAAATGGTGCACCGACCGAGACCTGGACCCGCGGACATGTGGGGTGTACGTCAGCTGCTCGTATTTCTACAAGAGCTGCTGGATAAGGGCAGATCCCCATCCACGCTCAAAGTGTATGTGGCGGCCGTTGCGGCGTTCGCTGAACCCTGCCGCGGCCAGTCATGGGGTAAAAGCGAGCTGGTCATCCGGCTTCCTCAGGGAGCTAGAAGGATGAACCCCGCGCCCCCATCGGTTCCTATCTGGGATCTTTCTATAGTTCTCGAAACTATGAAAGCCCCCCTTTGAACCACTTCAATCCGTGGATTTGAAATACCTTTCACTCAAAACCGTTTTTCTGACTGCCCTGTCATCAGTCAAGCGTGTGGGAGACCTTCACGCGCTGTCTGTCAGCTGCGTGTCTTGAGTTTGGACCAAGTGACTCCAAGGTCATTTTAAAGCCTAGACACGGCTATGTTCCCAAGGTGATCGGTACTCCTTTCAGAGCACAGGTCATTTCCCTATCGGCGCTGCCAGCATTCCGATAGCGAAGCGGCGCCAATCTCCTTTGCCCGGTCAGAACACTGAGATTGTATACTGCGGCTCCGCCGCTTTCAGGCGCTCTGAGCAGCTTTTCGTTTCGTTCGGAGGGCACACCAAAGGTCTCGCCGCCTCGAAACAGACACTATCTAGATGGATAGTGGGCGCTATTGCTGCTGCATATGCGTCAAAAGACCTGCCATGCCCGTTGGGCATTAGGGCTCACTCCACTAGAGGCATGGCATCCTCGTGGGCATGGTCCAGCGGGATTTCCATTCACGACATATGTGTGGCAGCGGGATGGACTTCCCCTCCACCTTTGTCAGATTTTACAATATGGAAGTGCCCGCTCTGCAGGCAAAACTACTAGCGGTTTAATACGCTACAGCTCCCCTGGTGAGCTGCACTGATGGGACACATTCCACACAGACCGGCACCGCCGCTCTGTCGTTCCCTTCCCACTATGTGCTTATGTATTACACAATCAATGACCCGCATTCTTGCCGGCCAAATATTATTTCCCCACTCATAAGGGCTCCCCGGGTCCCCCTTAATTCCCTGGGGCTCATACAGTGGATGCTTGGCGCGACGGCGTTGACAATGGGTTCCCGTAGCGTAAGCTAGCTTACATAATCATGAGAGAACCTCGTGAAGAGAACGTGTCGGTTACCTAACGTAACCTCGGTTCTCTCTAGATGAGGAGCAGTATTGCGTAGCCGGCCGTGCTTTCGCGCCACGGCGACTTTTCGCTTCAGTCAATGAAAACCAGGGTTCCAGCCTACGAACTACGCTTATATGCACTCTAGTCACGCCCATTTTGGCGGGCTTTGTTGCAGTGAGCGCGGACGCCTCTCATTGGATGCGAGTTAGCCCAAGCTCGTCTATAGGCTGCAGCAGTTGCCGCAGAGCAACCTATGAGCTCGCTAGCTAGCCCGCTCAAGGTCTGCAGCTGCCGCACTGCGTTGACAATGGATGCAAAAATTAAGGATAATTTTTTGGCTTCAATATCTCAGAAAAGATGAATCTTTCCCGTAGCGTAAGCTAGCTTACGCAATACTCGTTCCCTCATCTAGAGAGAACCGAGGTTACGTTAGGTAACCGATACGTTTTCTTTGAATGTATACGCACAAGCTGTGACGTCCGGTTTTTATCGCCAGCGGCCAGCTACGACTTTGAGGACTGCTCAAAATTCTGTTGCACTACAACGCTCCACTCACGTAGTTTTCCCTTTATTTCTGTTCAATTCTACCCAAATAGTAATCAAGGATAGAGGTATACCAATATTTCGGTTTTACCGATTAATCTGTACCTTTTTACAATCAGTTTTTTTTGTTCCTCTGATAATTATGTTTTTTAATTTAAGAGAGGGCATACCAAGAAGAATGTGTCTATATGGAAATGACTATCGTCAGCAAATGCATTGTGTCTCAATCCTCATATATTGTTAATACTAATAATAATAATAATATATAGGCTATAAATAGCTTAATTCTCACATTCTTTTATAATTATTCTTTTTTTTTTTTTTTTTTTATTAGTATTGGGATTTTGATTGTAAAATAAAAAAATCTGGGATTTTAATAATTTTGGACTCTGGCCTTTATGTCTGTGCCGACTAAGAAAATATTGTAACATTTTATGAATCGATTGTAAAAACTATTGGCTGATTATTCGGTTATTGGCATTTTCCACCACCTAGTTATCAGTATCAGTGAAATTCACTATCGGTCAGCTGCTAAACATACTGACTTCAACCTAGGCTAGAAGATTCATTGTGTGTAGTCATATCTTCAATAAGTTTGTCTTTTTGGGCTTTGGCTGCTAGAATAAAGCCTATTTTACACAGAAATTATACACACAATAACACTTGAATAAGTTTCCAAACCTTCGTATGTCACTTTTGTCTTTACGGTGATTAGATTTACTGTTTTTGACTCATTTTAGAGATACCTTTTGCTTGTACTACCTGTGACACAATGCGGCATAGCAGTTCTTGTCTGGTGTGCGACGTGCTTCAAGCCAGTATTGTGATGTTGAAGGACCAGTTCTTTTGGATGGTTTTCTAATGAGAATCAACCTGTTCTTTAGTTCATATAATCATTTGATGATTCAAGCTCTGGATTCTCATCCTAAGAATTTGGCACTTGAAAGCAAATTCATTAATAACAGCTCCAAGAAAAAAATATAGAGGTGAACATGAAATTAAATCTCATTGTACTGTGAGACCCCCAGTTAAACTGCAAATCCACTCATGGGCTAGAATGGGACTTTCCTTCTGAGCCAGTAGGAGATTAGATGTTCAGACAAGCCTCCTAGAGGAGGTTATGAGCTCCCTGTTGGACCTGCACTTTGGAGCCCAATGACATTAATTAAGCAGAGCGTGAAGTAAAATTCCACCATGGCCTTAGCAAGTCCCACATCAAGGGTCGCTCTAATCTCTATTAATCACCTCCAACAGATAGCCTCCACCGAGAAAGAGAGCAAGAGAGAGATAGCTCAAGGCTGTTGACACGAGTGTGTTGCCCGAGCTTTACCGTACATCAGGCTTTCATCAGTAATTACTTTTAATTAGGCTAACAGGCCACATTGTCTTTGAGCTGTGATACGGAGCTAATATGGTTATGAGGGGTGGAATAATCCTTTTAAACAGAGTAATCTATGAGTGACCTCTGCACAAGTCATGGTTTTATAACATAAATAATCAGAAATGATACCGTGCTTTGGGGCTGTCGTCCATATTTATGGATTATTAGCTTTCTTAGCCTTATCTGTCTTTTTTCACTATCTTTATCGCTCTCTTTTTTTCTCCTTCCTTAATTTGGTGCATATTTTTCAATTAATGATGTCCTTGCTGTTAATCAGTTTGAACAAAAGGACATTTAATAGCTTCTCTAAAGCTCAGTAGCTCAACTGTTTTGTGACAGACCTCTAAGACAGAGCGAGAGAGAGAGAGAGAGAGAGAGAGAGAGAGAGAGAGAGAGAGAGGGAAAGGGAGAGAGCATCAAGGGACAGATGAAGAGAGCTGAAGTTTTATGAAAGAATTTTTCACTTTGAAAAACATACTGTGAGAGTGGTGGAAGGCTCTCTCAGGTGTGCACTGGCTTCCTGACAGAGACAGAATTTGTCATCTATTTCAATACTGCATGGCAGAAATTACTCAGAGGAGAGGAAATGAGAGAGAGAGAGAGAGAGAGAGAGAGAGAGAGAGAGAGAGAGAGAGAGAGAGAGAGAGAGAGAGAGAGAGAGAGAGAGAGAGAAGGAGAGTCTTATGAGTGAGGTAGAATCTGAAAATATTTCCCCTATATGTGTGTGTCTCTTCCATCCACCGTGTATACACAGTGTGGTATACTGAAAAAAATGTCATTTTTTTGCATTCAAAGGTATTCACAGAGACAAATAATGAATTACATTCTTTTTTATTTAGGAAGGTATTTACAATTTTCATAAATGAAGAGAGAGAGACAAGAGTTATAAAACAATCACTTTTTGCAGATTAAAATAGAGACACAGTAATGTATGTTATTGAGCATATACAGTTTTCTTTGGTAATTCAAATAATAAAAAGTAAATGCTTAACGTTATTACATAAATTATTCATAGCAGTGTATGTTTTACATAATGTTCTGTTACGTGTGTACGTAATTAATCGTTCCTTTAAGCATCTGCGTGCCTGCGTCGCTGTATGCATGCACAGAGAGAACACTCGCGAGGCGCTGATTGCTCACAGGAAAGCAGAGCAACATATATATACAGTACATAGGCTCTAAGATCGCAAGTAGATTGTATTGTTACAGCATGTCGAATTTTCTACAGTACATCAAACATGTTTTATTTTGCCGACATCACAGTACAAATTGGTGGATTTGCAATGCAGAAACACAGCAGCAGCAAAGTTGCATTTAACAGACAGCTTCTCCAGAGGACACAGAGCATGACACAGATCAATACGCTCATAAGTAACAAAAACTGCTTATTTAAATCTGACAACGTAAGAAATCCATGATTACATGACACATATTATTGTCTGGTTTTGAAGTCATAATGTAAACAGGTATGAGCACAACACTTGTGCACATGTTATAAGCCGGTAATAACACTGTTTACATACAACGTGAAAAATATTATATGCTGACTGGTTTTTGCTCAAGCTGCTAAATAATATTGGATTATGTGCATACATTGTAAAACCAGAGATTTAAAGATTAAAAATTTAAAGGAGTTGTTTCCTTGCTACAGATCACTGGGGGCTTTAAGTCATTAAGACATGAATTTCTATAAAGCTGCTTTGCAAAAATGTTTATTGTGAAAGTGATATAAAAATATAAATTACTTGAGTGTAGACAAACAATTTTTTCTCAAGAAAAACATGAAAATTGTGAGTTCATATTAGTCTTTCTCATTACAATCAAACAGAGTAAATGTCACGTACAGTAAATGCCGTTCTATTGTTTAATTTACTTTATTACAGAGCTCTGCTTTTTGTGGCTAATGTCAGTCACTGTTGTGTCATTCATGAAAATTTAAAAGACATTTACGTTGAATCCTTGAAGTTTGAGTGAAACTATTGTGGGCACTGTTTTTTTATTTTTTATTGTTTCATATTGTATGCAGTGACGTGCGGTGATGTCTTAAAGAGGCTAGGCAGTGAGTTATGAAAGCCAGATTACCTGATTTATTGTTTAAGCTAATATAATACGTAATAACAGTGAACGTTACGCACAAGCGCGGCATATCAAGAAATGTACAAATCAGGATGTATGTAGTGTATTCTCTCTCTCTCTCACACACACACACAGACACACACACACACACACACACACAAGCGCGTAAACAGTGAACGTTACGCACAAGCGCGGCATATCAAGAAATGTACAAATCAGGATGTATATCGTGTATTCTCTCTCTCTCTCTCTCTCTCTCTCTCTCTCTCTCTCTCTCTCTCTCTCACACACACACACACACACACACACACAAGCGCACAGCCACATAGCCAATCTTTTCTTACATACCAATCAGTTTGAAATGATCGGATCATTTTTGGGCCCTTTTGCTGTACTAGTCCATCTAAGGCTGGCGTAGACCTCCCTCGTGCAATTAACTCATATTTGGAATTAAAATCGAGCTTGGAAAAATGTCTTAATTCCGTGATTACAGCCGGTGCTGTCATTTTGATTTTGAATTTGGCGGGGATTAGGCATGTACGCTAGCTGTTGTGTAATGACGTTAGCTACGCAAATGTCCAGGAATATCTCGATTTTAATTGGTCCATGTATGATACGTAACGGAGATGATTACGGGCATAACATATTTACGTCAAAAGGCACAGCAGATTTGTGCTTTTTGCCGTACATGTTTAAGAATACAGGATCGAAGTGCGCATGCGCAACATGGGTTTTCCGCTTGTCGTCTGCAATGAATGGACCGTAAAAGCACTGCTTATTCTACCATTTGTTTTTAGTTGATTATGCGTAACTGCTACATTTGTCATCATAACGTCTAAACAATTGGAATAACACACATATTGCATATATAAAAATCACAAGAATAAAAAGTAAAAATATAAATACAAGTTTATTATTTAATAAACATTTTATTTTTGAATTTTGGCAGGGTAGGCAGTGCCTAGTTTGCCTACCCAGACCGCACGTCAGTGATTGTATGGTATCGTATCGTAAGGCTTTGTATCATTTTGTGAAATGTATGTATCGTTACACGCCTGTTATATGGTATATTTATTTATATATTTATTTTTCACAAATTAGGAAATCTCAAATGTCCCCAAAGGAAAATTTTGTCAAATTTATCAAACTTCTGAAGACAAATTTGTCCCCAAAGTATAGGGGACAAAAGTATCCACACACTTGTGCACGCAAACACACACACACACTAACGCACACAAAAACACATAATTAATGAGCAAACACAACGTTAATTATAGAATATCTGCCTTTATAATAATCCACACACATCTAATATTCTATTGATTTACACATTTAGTTGACACTTTTATTCAAAGTACCTAAAGCCCTCTTCACACTGACGGCAACTTAAGGCTGTATTACACTACACAACTTTTAAAATCTGAAGAGAGTGTACAGTGGGCATGTCCAGCGACTTGCAATGAGAGTTATGGGAGCATTCCAGGTTCAATACAAGTTAAACTTAATCGACAGCATCATTTGTGGCATAATGTTGATTACCACAAAATTATTTTTGAATCATCCCTCTGAAATAAAAATTGCAGAAATCGAGGATACAGTGAGGCACTTACAATGGAAGTGAATGGGGTCAATTGTTGAATGGAAGCCAGAAATGTAAAGCTTATAATTTTATATAAGCACTTACATTAATTGTTCTCTGTAACACTGTTAACGATGGGTAAAGGAGGAGGCGAGAACCGGCTTGTCAACATAAATTATAATTTTAATGAAAACTTAAACCAAAAGCATAAACAAACACACACACGACGGACATGCCTGTAATTCTCTCTCTCTCGAACCATCGTCACCGGCCACCTTTATCCCTCGCGCGCCTCATCAGGCCGATTCCGATTGGGGACCGAGCCAGTGATATTCCGACCCGGCCCCACCCCCCTCCGCTCCACATTCTGTTAAAACGTATTTGTTTAGATCGAAATTGATGGTTTGTTTACATTACTTCATCATGGCAACGAAGTTGTAAAAATGGATATAACTTTACTAATAAATGGTTAGTAAGCGGTTTTATCACTCTAAAATCGTGTTAACAGGCATATTGTTTACGTCTTGAAGCTATAATTTTGAAACCGTGAGTATTTTAACATTTACAGATTGGCCCCCATTTACTTCTATTAAAGTGACTTGAGCCCAGAGTTTTCCCAGAGGGGCAATTAAAAAAATATTTTGTAATCAAAATGATTCCACAAATGCTGTCGATTGAGCTTAACTAATATTGTACCTGGACTATTCCTTTAAGACAGTGGAGATCACATGATCCATCTCCTGTGAGTTATTGTATTTGAGTGTTGGTAAGGCAGAGAAGTTAATGCTAATATGAGCGATATAATAAAAAATCTGTGGAAAACTTCAGAAATATTTGGTATTCAGAGCGAGTATGATTCATGCTTTAATAATCAATATGTTGTTTATAATATAATATTTTATGCACTGCCACAATTTATATACAAATGCTTTCCTCTGCAGACCTAATTTTTAGCATCGAGTGTTAGTTATTCCTCCAAAACAGAATTACATTTTATTACAGAAAATATACCTAATTTATAATCAGATTTTTAAAAGTTGTGGCCAGTTGCATAGCCGACCGGCAACCAATGACATCCAGGCATCCAGTGGAGCAGGGGTGGACTGGGAAGAGAAATCGGCCCGGGATTTTACATAGAAACTGGCCCAAAAGATGTTGGGGGGTGTCGCTGTTCTATTCTGCATATCGCTGCCCCCTTCGTCATATCGCGGCAACGTTTTGTGGCCCTTTCTGCATAACGTGGCGGCTCATTTCAGCTTATTGCGGCCCATTCGACCCGTTTCGTGGCTGGCCCGGTTCTTCTGATGGCCAGTCCGCCCCGATCGGCCCAAAGTGCGTCGGCCCACGACTTGGCAACCTCCAGAAACTTCTTTCAGTGTGAACAGGATTTTACAGTGCATTCCTTGGGTATCAAACCCATGGCTTTGGCATTGCTAGCACCATGCTTTATCGTCTTAGGTTGAGCTACAACATACACACACAAACACATACTACTATGTCAACAACTAAAATGCTGTAATTATTAACCACTCTCTCTATTTCTATGTTTAAATGGCCTGTCACAGAGCAGTCAGTTCCTGCCCTTGATTTGATGGTCCGCTCTTGTGAAAGTAATTTTGTACTTGGCTCAGCATCCAGGGCTCACAGCTGCACATTAATAACCACTAAAGATAACATGTGTTTCCAGCTTACTGCAACCACACATACACTCTTCCAAACACACGCTCCCTTTTTCAACTGTGCATATTCAGATGCTTGTAATAAATTACAGCAATGTGCCTTAAAGTGTCAGTTCCACCAAATGTAACTAATGAAAATAATCACATCACGCAGATGGTTTCTTTATCATAGAGTCAACAGAATGTCCACACGTAGGTGTCCGCTCACTACTAGGGAGGTCAAACCCTAAGCAACAGTCACCAATTGTAGAACGGGAGTGGGCAAAGCTGAGAACCATAACAGACAAAAGGTGAAACACTTAGTTTGCAAATGAATTCACATTAGGGGAATTCATTAACTGTTTTACAAACCACATTAAAGGTTTGGGTTTAAAATGCTGGGTGTTTAGTCTGGCTCTGTTGAATTTGAAGTGCTTTATGTACTTTGTGACAGCTATTATAATAAAGACGTTGACATTTTCAACTAAAGATCAACCAACATCCATCCTTTTCCTTTTTTCTCACACACTAAAATAGAAGTTTGTTTGTTACTTTTTCACTCTCGAATAAATGGCGAGTTGGGCAATAGACACATGCAGATTCTTCAACTAATTTTTCCTTGCAAAGCATGAAAAATGTGGTCCAGGCATTTAAATGTATGAAAAATATTTTGGTTTCTCTGAAAACCTTTAGAGTTTTGAGTGCAGTGCTGTGGTGCAGGGTAGAAATGCATGCTGGTTTAACAGTCGGTTACATTTTCTTTAGCTAAAATAGGTCTCTGATTACTTAAATTCAAAACACTGCCACCATGGGCCAAAGCGATAAGTGTTGTTGGATGTATTATAACATTTGATCTCCGTTTTCCAGCTTTAATGTCCACGGAGGGGCGCCAAAAGTAAGCTGTGAAGCGTGTTGTTTTTAGCTGTAATACAGTAAAGAGGACTGCGTATTTTAAAAACTGTACCCTCAACCCAACCACCAAACCTAAACTAAACCATCAGTGGAGTAAAAATGTAATGTTAGAGGGAAAAATGTAACCAATGTACTGCTACATTTGTTAATATTTCTTGTAAGAATACCCTAACCACATAAAAAACATTGACATGGCATGTAATCGTGTATTTATTGGATATATGTTTCATCTGTCAAAGTGTTTCTAACTGTTTTTGTTACGGTGTAGAAAAACGATGTAGCTACTCAATTAAGCTCCCATGGGAAAGTTCCTCAATGGTGTAATATACACCTTTTCATTCACAACAGTGTGAAACCACTCGTGTGAATTAAACAAATTATAAGACAGTGTTTCATAGCTGTTAAAAGCTCCTCGGATCACATCATGTACATGGATAAATGTTTTCCAACTGAATAGACTAAACATTAAATGAAACAAATAATAACAAAAGACAAAGTAACCTATTCAGCAATCAAAATCATTTTTGAATGTAACCGCATTCATACCAACTATTTCAGTTGTAACTGTAGTGGAATACAGTTACTAATATTTAGTAACTACCGGTTAAAAGTTTTGAAACACACATTTTTTTCACATTTTAGAATATTAGTAAAGTTATCAAAACTATGGAATAACATAAAGGGAACTATGGGAATTATGTTGTGACTAAACAAAATCCCAAAAAATAAAAACTGTGTTATATTTTAGCATCTTCAAAGTAGTCCCCCTTTGCCTAGAATGTGCAGACATGTACTCTTGACATTTTCTCAACCAACTTCTTGAGGTGTCACCCTTGGATGCTTTTAAACAGTATTGAAGGAGTTCCCATCTATGTTGGGCACTTATTGGCTGCTTTTTTTATTATTTGGTCGAAGTCATCAGCACACAACTGCCGAACTTTATGTGAGATCAGGCTGCATGCTTCTCACATTTGAGTTTTATAATGAAATAAGTTAATATGGTGGCACAAGTATATTTTTGTCTACAAAACTAATTTCAAACATTTAAGCATACACCTTCAGATGAAAGGTTTTTAAGATCATGAGAAACATTTCATTCAAGTGTTTCAAAACTTTTGACCGGTAGTAGACGTAATCCCGTTACATGTCTTCCATTACTCCCCAACCCTGATGATAACCCACAATCGCTTGTGTGTGATTCGATGGTTGTTTAAAACATTAGAAATGGCACTAGACAGAGTGGTTAAAAGAAGTCAGATGAAGTTCATTATGCATTTTTCTCAACTTAAGCTTTTAGTTTTACTGATATTTGGCATTATCATTAAATATTCCCTTGATTATCTGTAAAGTTGGCCATAATATTACATATTTCTGTTCTTTAGTCTTTGGGCTTTATTTAATCTTGCCTAATTCTTTGATCCTGCAGCTTATGCCTTCTGAGCAATTAGTTTTATAAATGATCCATTCATGATATTAATTTATTTTATTTTCTCTGCTCTGCTGTTCCTCGTTCTCTTCTACTTCTCTTTTCCTCCTCTCCTCTTATTGTAGGCTTTGATTTTAGACTATGCGAGTGTATCACATTACATTTCTTAGCATGCTGTGACACACATTCTCTCCACAATGACAGCTCTGAAATATGAGTCCCCAGTGGCTAATCCATTTGTCTCTCTCTCTCTCTCTCTCTCTCTCCCCCACCCCTGATCACTTGCTCTCTCTCATTGAATTAGCATGATATAGTGTGGTAGTTAATTGGAACCGCCATGGAGTTCATATGTGAAATAGCAGCTCTTGAGCACTGATGAATAATGTCCTATTCACACGTTTCATGCACTCAGTGTATCTGAATCTCATCATTCTTCAAATGATGTCACTCACATGATCATGGATTCTTTAGGTCATTCCAGTCTTTTAATTTCTAGAGAGGTTTGTTACCAATGCTTGAAGTGGAAGAAAAAAGTTATGGAAGTAAATTCTTGACAAAAGTTTTTGAAGTATAAAAGCATGTTGAATTGCTCCAATCGAGAAAAAAAAAATGCATTTTATTATCAGTGCTTGCATTTGAATGCATTGAATTTAAATTTGTTGCATTTAGAGTGCTTGCATTTTGGAAGGCTGAAATTTAACATGGTTGTATTTTTAAGCATTGAATATTTCATTTGGATACATTTCACAACTAATTTCATAATTAAAAATTAAACAAAGTACATTTCCAAAATATTCAGTTAATTTTAAAATACCATCTAGATTTTTCGACAGGTGTTTTAATTTGCTTAACAAAATTCACTTTTAATTTAAAAAAAAATCTAATTTCTACATCCGGGAACTGCAGGAAAAGCAGCAGAGTACCGATGCACAATCTCAACCTGGTGCTATTCATTTTCACCAGAAGGTGGTGCATTGCAATCAGGTGTTGACTGCTGAAGACCAAAGCTACTGGTAGAGAGAGTATGTTTTGATAGTTTGTTTTTCAATTTGAAAAGAAATGAGCAGAAACAAGAAAGCAAAAAAAATTGAATAAAAAAATTATAGTACAATAAAAATTATAAATTAATGAATGAAAAATCAATAAGACCTATATCAATAATTAATAGGCCTACCTTTGTGCATGAGTTGGTACAAAGTGGCCACATGGTATTGTATTAATTTTAGAATCTTGGTGCGTCTTCCCACATTACTTCTCTTTACAAACTCTCATCTTCCTCTCTGACACCAAAGGGTGCTGTCATGCGCACATTGTTATACATTAATGATCAGTTTGGGCGCAAATTGCAGATTTCCGCTTAAGTGAATGTTTGCTCATGTTTTTGCACATGACATAAGCCTACCAACACGTAAGCCTCTTAATGCTTTTTAAATAGTCTTCACAGACCATAGAAACTTGCAACCCGATGGTCGACCCACAGATGATAAATGAAACATTGCAAATGCACATTTGATGAACATAGCAGTGATTGTGTAATAACAGTAGATCGTAGCCTCAAACACAAAAATAATTACAAAACTAGAAAATAACTTAGAACATTTCTCATTGAGCTAAATTACAAGTATTTATAAAGTTATGCACAAATCTACAAATGAGCGACACAATGGACAGCAAAGAAGCACTTAAAGTGTGTCACGCGTTTGTGTTAAATGCAGGTTTGGGAAATGCACGAGAAAAAGGAAAGAACGTTCACAACTTTGCATGTAGACCCATAGTTAGCACGCAGTTTTTTTCTTCTCGTGATCAATGCACTTAGCTGGGAGCACTCTCAATTTCAGTTTTAAGTGCTTAGAAGCAATGGCAGCTTTGATAGAAATGGCATGCAAAGATAAAAAAAAAATAGTGCAAAACAATGAACATAAATTAAAATAAATATCAAGAGATTATAAAGCTCTTGCTCCCTCATTAAACATGCAGTTTTGTGCAGTGTAGGCGGTGCTCATGTCGTGGTTTCAGGGGCTTCAGGGTTTATGATTTGCATTGACAACATGTCATCCATTGAAATCAGTTCATTTTAAAATTAGGTTTCATTTTGCTGTTTATTTTAACCTGACAAATCTACTTGGGCACTCATATGCTCACAAGCCCTGGCTATCAAATAATATATTTTTATGAGATTTTCGAAGGATTGTGTAGTTCGGGAATTTTAATATCATGTATCTTTTTCTTCATGTTTTGAGCAATCTGATATGGGCCCAGTAAATTGTTGTTTGATTGGCTGTGAATAATAAGCCTTCCAATGACTGCTGCAGCGACTCTTTCGCTGGGGCCTGTCGTGAAGAGCCGTGCATATGAAAGCAACAGGATATTGTGTGCACGAGCACCACTTGCATGCCACCTCCGTGCCGCTAGCAAAACCGTGCTCGTTTAGCCACTTTCCGCATGCCTCTCATTGAAAATAATCTAGATCCTTGCACTTGCCACGTCCTGTGTGTAATGGCCTTTAGAACGTTCGCTTTTGCACATCCAGTAGACACCCTCAAGCCGTTGCGGTGCATTGTGCACCCGGTGTAGACAAGGAGTGGCACTTTCTGTGTAGACAGCAACATTGATTATGCCAGACAATTGGCCAGTAGTCTGAAAAAAAGACAGGCTTGGTAAAAGAGGAAGTGGTCAGCCTATTACTGCTCATATGTGGCTGTTGTTTGTGTGTTAGATGTTAAGTTGCCTACTTCGATAAAGACAAAACGTGATAAATTATCTGCTGGCAGAACACACTGATTCGGTGATAAGCGTGCAGCCTGATCTCGCATAAAATTCGGCAGGTGTGTGCTGATTTTTCTTTAGCCAAAATTGGTAGACGTTGACCAAATTTGAAAACACTGCCTCCAGAGGCTAAAACGGTAAGTGTTTCAGAGCATATAAACAAGCGTGACATCTATTTATATCCAGGAGAGGTCACCAGAAGCCAGTTGTTAAAATAATTGTTTTCAGCTGAACAGGGTGTATAACAGTGAAGAGAAAGGCTTATTTTATTTAATGTACCCCCCAACCAAAACCCAAGTTTAACCCTAACCCTTAGTAGAGACAAAATGCAATGTTAGGGACAAAAATGTTGACTCCTTACCATGCTTGAGATTGTTTATACAAACATGATTACTTCCTCATTGATTGGGCATTGAACTGTGGTTTCCCATTCAACTGACACAATGTGCTACCATTCAAGCCATGAGAGAAAGTAATAGTTGTTGAGCCATTCCACATATGTCTGATGGGAGATAGGGATTGTCAGTGAGTCAGCATACTGTTCCTAGGGGATTCCAATCCTAGGGTAATGGAACTTTCGGAAACAGCACGCCGACTTCCCGCGTGATCATGTTGAAACAGGACACGACCCATTTCAATTCAACAAAACCGTATACATTTTCTTATATGAAATAGAAAAACATTTTTAACTGCATTTTCTAACAGGAATGTGATGATTATCATAAGAGCTATTTTGCGTGCAACAAAATGCAGTTTATTTTTATTAGCAAACTGTTAGTATATTCTGGCACATTTTATTAGGTGGACCAGTGCTGCTCGTCATAGTAACATTATATTTATGCATAACTTGATAAACATTTGCAATTATCTCCCTGGAAATGTTTAAAGATATATTCATCCTAATTAACTACATAATTAAATTTTGTTTTGCAATAGTTTTGTGCAGAACAATTGTGTATTTCTTTTACACAATCAATGCTTCATTCATCGGGTGTGCATTTATGTACATTTGTAATGTTTTGTTTTCACAAATTACTCTGTGGGCCGAGATGAAAGCTTCCAGGATCAATGAACACAGTGGAGGCCGTATAGTCCTGCCAATGACATTAATTGAATAAACAGTGCATCCGGAAAGTATTCACAGTGATTCACTTTTTCCACATTTTGTTATGTTACAGCCTTAATCCAAAATGGATTAAATTCATTATTTTCCGAAACATTCTACAAACAATACCCCATAATGACAACGTGAAAGAAGATTGTTTGAAATCTTTGCAAATTTATTAAAAAAAAAAAAATCACATGTACATAAGTATTCACAGCCTTTGCTCAATACTTTGTTGAAGCACCTTTGGCACCAATTACAGCCTTTTAATTAGTCTTTTTGTGTATGATGCTACAAGCTTGGCACACCTATTTTTGGGCAGTTTCTCCCATTCTTCTTTGCAGGACCTCTCAAGCTCCATCAGGTTGGATGGGGAGCATCGGTGCACAGCCATTTTCAGATCTCTCCAGAGATGTTCAATCGGGTTCAAGTCTGGTCTCTGGCTGGGCCACTCAAGGACATTCACAGAGTTGTCCCGTAGCCACTCCTTTGTTATCTTGCCTGGGTCTTTGTCCTGTTGGAAGATGAATCTTCACCCCAGTCTGTAGTCCAGAGCGCTCTGAAGCAGGTTTTCATCAAGGATGTCTCTGTACATTGCTGCATTCATCTTTCCCTCGATCCTGACTAGTCTCCCAGTTCCTGCCGCTGAAAAACGTCCCCACAGCATGATGCTGCCACCACCATGCTTCACTGTAGGGATGGTATTGGCCAGGTGATGAGCGGTGCCTGGTTTCTTCCAGACTTTCAAGCCAAGGAGTTCAATCTTTTGTTTCTCATGGTCTGATTGTCCTTCATGTGCCTTTTGGCAAACTTCAGGTAGGCTGTCATGTACCTTTTACTGAGGAGTGGCTTCCGTCTGGCCACTCAACCATACAGGCCTGATTGGTGGAGTGCTGCAGAGATGGTTGTTCTTCTGGAAGTTTCTCCTCTCTCCACAGAGAAACGCTGGAGCTCTTTCAGAGTGACCATCGGGTTCTTGGTCACCTCCCTGACTAAGGCCCTTCTCCACCGATCGCTCAGTTTGGCCGTGCGGCCAGCTCTAGAAAGAGTCCTAGAGGCTCCAAACTTCTTCCATTTATGGATGATGGAGGTCACTGTGCTCAATGGGATCTTCATTGCTGCAGACATTTTTCTGTACCCTTCCCCAGATCTGTGCCTCGATACAATCCTGTCTCGGAGGTCTACAGACAATTCCTTGAACTTCATGACTTGGTTTGTGCTCTGACATGCACTGTTAACTGTGGGACTTTATATAGACAGGTGTGTGTCTTTCCAAATCATGTCCAATCAACTGAATTTACCACAGGTGGACTCCAATCAAGTTCTAGAAACATCTCAAGGATGATCAGTGGAAACAGGATGCACCTAAGCTCAATTTTGAGTGTCATGGCAAAGGCTGTGAATACTTAATTTTTCTTTTTTATATATATATATATATATATATAAATTTGCAAAAGATTTCAAACAAACTTCTTTCAAGTTGTCATTATGGGGTATTGTTTGTAGAATTTTGAGGAAAATAATGAATTTAATCAATTTTGTAATAAGGCTGTAACATAACAAAATGTGGAAAAAGTGAATACTTTCCAGATGCACTGTAACTCCTTGCGGAGCGCTAAACAAATAGACATGTGGAACCTGCGCTTTTGGGACATTCAAAAATTTAGAGGTCTGCTCTTTACTCCTAGAGGTGAAAAAGGTGAAAGAAATGTGATGCTGCTCAACACGCGGTTCAAGCGAGAGCAACCATGGGTGTCAGAAAGGAAGAGGAGATGATGAGAAAAGTCATTGCCATTATTCTGCTCTCTCTGATTTTATCTATTCATCCATTTATATATATATATATATATATATATATATATATATATATATATATATATCTTTTTATTTATGCATTATTATTATTAATATTATTATTAAACTTGGCTGGGTTTCCCAAAGCACTAAGTAGAGCACTTTTATGTGCATTTTAACTATGCATTTCCCAAAAGCATAGTTATCCGAGTATTTAAGCTGACAGCTGTCAGTAGGTGGCTCGCACAGACCCAACACTTACATTGCAGTTTTAATATATTACTATATATATATATATATATATATTATATATATATATATATATATATATATATATATATATATATATATATATATATATGATATAATTATTATATTAATATATACTTATTATTCACTTTTAATATTTGTAGTATTTTAAAGACAAAGCAATTGCAAAATTAGCTGCAAAAATAAAAGGCACCTTGTGGAGCACTTACTTCTTTTTCACACATGACAATAAAAGACTGAGCACCTGGTCCTGAATAAATTATTTAATCAATTACAATAATGACAATTGTGCATGTGCATAATTTAAGTGGCTTGAGTGTTTTACTACTTTCACCATAATTAATTTAGATCCATTTAATGATTCAATGACCAATTCTGGTGATGCCAGACAGTGGTGACAAATGAGTGTCTTATGTGAAATTAGTTAGTCACTGAATCAACGATCAGAAGAAAATTTGAATCCTTTAAAAGACCTACAAAGAGACTTTAATAGAGGTGTCAATAACGTCTGTATGTTTTCATGTATAAAAAATTGCATCTACATATCTATTCACATCAGGAAAATGTTCTGAGAACACAGCAGATCGATCTTTTTTTCTCCAGTTTGTCAACTGCACACCAATATCGTGGCATAAAACAGGAGCTGATATTAAAAATAGCTTTACATATTTAACACAGATTTAGTCATAATTTAGTCATATTAATTTGGCAAAAGATCCGATCAAACTATTACCTTACAAACATAATGTAAAAAGCATAACTTAAAGAAGACACATGCACTGATATAAACTCCACTTACAATGTGTACTTTAAAGAAGGATTGTCCTTTATTTCTGCAGTGCATTTCACGTAAAGCTGCCAATCAAGAATGATATGCCGATAAATAACTCTCATTTGTGTGATACTCATCTCTATATTATTCATATAGATCAACATCAATGCCGATTGTTGAAAGTAACTTTGTAGAAATGAACGGAGCCGCGTTGATTAGACTGTCTGACTGACGGCCTAATTTGTAAGGGTTGTTTTGGCTCATGAAACTCACCAATGATTGGCTGGATGGTCACCCAATGAGCCCAAAGTAAAAGAAATACAGTAGACAAATCCACCATTTGGACTCAGTATTGGTTTAGCTTGGAAAAGTGAAGGGGACAAAATTCACCTTTTTATAGAATGTGGGGAACGTGTCCCCCATGTCACCCGCTGCTCCTACACCTTTGGCAATGAGAGATTCCCTCTCTCTCTTCCTCCTCCTCCTCTTCTTCTTCTTTCCTCCAATGGCTAGTTCGTCAAAATTGGCTTGCCTATAGTCTTTTTACAAGGCAGTAACAAATTGCATGATGCATTATGATGGCTCATTTCTTTAATTACATTTTATAATAGTAAGGTAATACATTTTGCCGCCTCAACGAGGTTACAAACAACAGCTGTGTTTGTCAGTATTTCCACCTTATTTTCATTTTGAGAGGACCTGGACATGCAGGTCAAATTATGTCATTATTATTCAAAACTTGGTATGTTATGGATTTGGGATTGATTATTTTGTGCTCTCTATATTTTAGATTCTCTACATGTAAAACACTAAACAATTAGTCAAGAATGTTTGAAGGTGAAATTAATTTGATCAATGCTAAGGGTTAGTTTCAGTCTCAGACAGCATGAAATAGCCACAGACAATTCACAGCAAGCATGATGTAAATTGCAGCATGCATTGCAAGAGCTGAGCTCCATTCTGATTGGCTGGCAGCTCTTACAAGGTGCACAGGTTTTTATCACTTTATCAGATAACAAAATGTTGTTTAGAAGTTACCAGGCTACAACAATGAGCACCTCTGTGGAAGAACTTGTCGAAAACTAATTGACTATTAATTAGATTTGACACAAAAAAAAAAAAAAAAATAGTACTGCTTTAAACAGATTGTTAAAGTGATTATTTGAATGAGATACCAATTTGTTGTATGTCATGCCACATTAAATAATAAAAAAACATTCAGGGTGCCTCCAAAAGAAATAGCCTATGGCCTCTAAATGTCTAGAACTGGCCCTGAATCACTGATTGCTGTGTAGGTAGACATACATAATGAAGTAGGGTGACAACAGTTTATTAAATTAATTCATTATAAATAAATTTAAATGTAATAAATTAAGAAACAGCAGCTATATCACCCTATAGCTTAAGACAAGTTGCCCACTCAAGCTAAGCAGGTTTGAGCCTGGCAAGTACCTGGATGGGTTTTCGCTCCTGGGGTACACTAAGGTTGCTGCTGGAAGAGGTATTAGGGAGGCCAGCAGGGGGAGCTCACCCTGCAGTCTGTGTGGGTCCTAATGCCCCAGTATAGTGACGGGGACACTATACTATAAAAAGGCACTATCCTTCGGATGAGCCGTTAAACTGAGGTCCTGACTTTCTGTGGTCATTAAAAATCCCAAGGCACTTCTCGTAAAAGTGTAGGGGTATGACCCTGGTGTCCTGGCCATATTGCCCCCATTGGTCCCTCTCAATCATGGCCTCGTTATAATCCCTATCCATAAATTGGCTCTAAAACTCTACTCTATCCTCACCACCAATTGCTAGTGTGTGATGAGCATACTGGCACACTATGGCTGCCGTTGCTGCACACTGGTGGAGGTTGAGGAGAGTCCCCCTTTTTTTTATTCAACATTGTACCATGGTGAAAACTGAGCCTTGTTTGTTTATATTTGGTATTTTTTTTTTTTTTTTTTTTTTTTGCGTTTCTACGTATTATATTTACGTATTAATGTCCGGTGCTGAAGTAAATAATAAAAAAAAACAAGGACTTTTAAAATCATAAATGTAATGTACAGACATAAATTTTTTTTATAAACATTCAAATAATCTTATCTAGGCTAACAGTATATTAATTTCTAGCAGAGACATGTCTGCCTATCTTCATTTGTAAAAGTCAAAGCTCAGTTTTCAACTTTTCTAAAACAAAGCATGTTCATAGGATAGGCTCCAGTCCCTTCATGACATTACATACAGTTGAAGTCAGAAGTTTACATACACTAAGTTAACTGTGTCTTTAAGCAGCTTGGAAAATTCCAGAAAATGTTTTCAAGCCTTTAAACAATTATCTTCTGATAGGAGGTGTACTGAATTGGAGGTGTACCTGTGGATGTATTTTAAGGCCTACCTTCAAACTCAGTGAATCTTTGCTTGACATCATGGGAAAATCAAAAGAAATCAGCGAACACCTCAGAAAGACCTCCACAACTCTGGTTCATGCTTGGGAGCAATTTTCACAAGGTACCACGTTCATCTGTACAAACAATAGTACGCAAGTATAAACACCATGGGACCATGCAGCCATCATACCACACAGGAAGGCGATGCAGATATGAATGTAGTTTGGTGCAAAAAGTGCAAATCAATCCCAAAACAACAGCAAAGGACCTTGTGAAGATGTTGGAGGAAACAGATAGACAAATATCTATATCCACAGTAAAACAAGTCCTATATCGATATAAACTGTAAGGCTGCTCAGCAAGAAAGAAGCCACTTTTACAAAACCATCATGAAAAAGACAGACTACAGTTTGCAAGTGCACATGGGACAGAGATCTTACTTTTTGGAGAAATTTCCTCTGGTTTGATCATTATGTTTGGAGGAAAAATGGTGAGGCTTGCAAGCCGAAGAACACCATCCCAACCATGAAGCATGGGGGTGGCAGCATCATGTTGTGGGGGTGTTTTGCTGCAGGAGGGACAGGTGCACTTCACAAAATAGATAGCATCATGAGGAAGGAAAATTATGTGTATATATATTAAAGGAACATCTCAAGACATCAACGATGAAGTTAAAGTTTGGTTGCAAATTGGTCTTCCACATGAACAATGACATCCAAAGGACAACAAACTCAAGGTATTGGAGTGGCCATCACAAAGCCCTGACCTCAATCTGATTTCACATTCTTAAAATAAAGTAGTGATCCTAACTGACCTAAGACAGGAAAGTTTTCTACAATTAAATATCAGGAATTGTGGAAAACTTTAAATGTATTTGGCTAAGGTGTATGGAAACTTTTGACTTCAACTGTAGGATAAGTGGGAATAAATGAATGTGTATTTTTTACAACATATATATATATATATATATATATATATATATATATATATATATATATACACACTTTTATGATCGTCTTAATTAATGCTGCTTCTTATTTTACATAGAGAACGCCTGTTTCCCAAAACAGCACTTAGATTGCTCGTTATAAAGTAAAACGTCATGGTTACTGTTGTAACATCCGTTCCCCGAGGGAAGGAACGAGACGTTGTGTCAAATGAAGTGACACAAGGGGTCTTCCTGGGACACCAAACGTACCTCTGAACCTGAGAAAAGGCCAATGTCAAGTTGGCAGACAGAATTTGCATGCCCCGCCCCAGACATGCGGGTATAAAGGGAAGGGGGGCAACGAGTGTCAGTCAGGATTTGCACTGAGGAGCCGAAAATAAGGTATGGCCGTTTACAGTGGTAGGTCTAGTGCTGTGGCAGGAGGGACACAATGTCTTGTTCCTTCCCTCGGGGAACGGAGGTTACAACAGAACGGAGGTCGAATGAAGTGACACAAGGTGTCCCATCTAAAAACGGCACACACTGACTGTGTTACGTGAACTGTCGAGACAGGTGCAAGCAGGCTACTGCGTGCTGTCGGCTGCACGTAGCCCTCCCCAACGCCCCCAAAGAGATGTCACATATAGACCCTGAGGGGGAGAACAGGTGCTACATGACTAGCATAGGAGCAAGCCTGGCAGCCGCAGCCTTTTCTCTCACTATGTCTCTCACATAGGACATGAATCTTAACGCTATGAAATGCATCGGGGAAGGTGGTGTTTCCTGGTCCTATTCTTTCAGGGGAATAGACCCTGCAGAGGCCCCATCCTGCCCAGTCTAGGGGAAGGTAACATGTGGCAAATACACCATGAGGGTTTTGAAGCCGTACGTGGGAATGGCGTGGTGGTAAGTCCGGCCAAATGAGGGGGGATTCTACAAGCACGGCGACCGGGGCAGCAGGGCTCCCAAAGGAAAACGTGTGTCCACCGACAGGGGGACCATACCACGAGAATACCTGAGGGTTTGCCTGAGAAGGGAACTAAGCCCGTGGAGCCCGACCCCAGTACAGAGCACCTGTGACTCGTTGTGGGTCTGGACGCAAATTGCTCCGCTGAATTCACAGGCCAGAAGGCTAGGGGGGAGAACATCCAGGGAGCGACGCTTAGTGGCTAACCTGGGATAGAAGGCACACTGGATCAACTAGGTGAAGGGCTCTGTGTTCAAGTGGAATGTGCCACGTTACCGAGTTCTACCGGCTCGGAACTGAGAAAACACGGGACGAGACCAACTCAACCCTGAGATTGTAGAATCTGCTGAAGGTATTGTGTGTTGCCCAGCCTGCTGCTCTGCAGATGTCTGTTAGGGAGGTGCCATGGGTCAGTGCCCACGAGGATGCCACACTTGTCGTAGAGTGTGCTCGAACCAGCAAGGGGGCGGGCACGGCCTGGGTGTGATAAGCTAAGGAAATAGCATCAATGACCCAGTAAGCTAACCTCTGTTTGGAGATGGCGTTCCCTTTCCGCCGTCCGCAAATGCAGACAAAGAGCTGCTCAGAATATCTAGAGCTCTGGGTACGGTCCAAATAGGTACGCAAAGCACGTACCGGACACAGCAATGAGAAGGCTGGGTGTGCCTCCTCCCAGGGCAGCTTGCTTGCAGGTTCACTACCTGGTCCCTGAAGGGGGTCGTAGGAACCTTGGGCATGTAGCCTGGTCACGGACTCAGGATAACGTGAGAATGTGCCGGACCGAACTCCAGGCAGGTGTCACTGACAGAGAACGCTTGCAGGTCCCCAACCCTCTTGATGGAGGCTAATGCGATCAGGAGGACCGTCTTCAGGGAGAGGGCCTTGAGCTCAACTGAATCAAGAGGCTCATAGGAGGGTCTCTGAAGGCCCGAGAGGACCACTGAGAGATCCCAGGAGGGGAACAGGCTAGGCCGGGCAGGGTTCCATCTCCGGGCGCCTTTCAGGAACCTGATAATGAAGTCATGCTTACCTAGGGACTTGCCATCTACTGCGTTGTGGTGGGCTGCGATAGCAGCTACATACACTTTCAAGGTGGAGGGGGACAGCCTCCCCTTCTGCCTCTCCTGCAGGAATGATAGCACTGACCAAACTGCACACCTCTGCGGGTCTTCGGCTCACGAAGAACACCAATTTGCGAACAAGCGCCACTTTAGGATGTAAAGTTGCCTGGTGGAGGGAGCTCTGGCTTGGTTGATCGTGTCTACGACTGCAGGTGATAGATCCACTAGATCTTCTGCATCCTGTCCAGGGGCCAGACGTGGAGGTTCCAGAGGTCTGGGTGCGGGTGCCAGAGGGTGCCCCATCCCTGAGAGAGAAGGTCCTTCCTCAGGGGAATTTTCCAGGGAGGTGCTGTCGTGAGGAGCGTAAGATCCGAGAACCAGGTCCGGGTGGGCTAGTAAGGGACCACCAGGATGTCCTGTTCCTCGTCCTCCCTGATCTTGCACAGCACCAGTGCAAGAAGCCTCATTGGGGGATATGCATACTTGCGCAGCCCCCGGGGCCAGCTATGTGCCAGCGCATCTTTCCCAAGAGGAGCTCCTGTCAGGGAATACCAGAGCATCGGGCAGTGGGAGTTGTCCTGGGAGGCAAAGAGATCTATCTGTGCCATGCCGAATCGGTCCCAGATCAGCTGGACCACCTGTGTTAATAATGTGTATATTTAAATTGAGATGGTATTTAATTATGTTAAAAAAGTTAATATAATTTTTATTTTCCTCCCATTCAGTGAGGGTAAACTTTGCCTTCCGTATCCTGCACACATTAATTTGCACACAGAAGCCAGATACTTGAGCATATAATAATCATTAGAAATGGGGAACAAACTGATTGCATGATGTTCAGGATTGAGAATGATGTAGAACCAAACACTGTCAGGATTTATGCATAGGCAAGTTCAGTGACAATTCAAATAGTATTTGTATGAGCACTTCAGAAAAGAATGGAGAATAAAAGTAAATTTTCCTGTGTTTTTTATTTGAATGTTCAATTTTCATCATCGTTTTGCCTCTTGTGAAAAAAGGTTGTGAATATGAGCTGACATCACTTATGTAACAGATTGTTTTTAAGTCTGTTGCTTTGACTGCACCCAACAGCTAAGCAATTTGCATAAATACATTTGAGTGAATAAGATGCGATAAAATGTGCTCACCCAAAAGTTGTTGGGTCATGTTTTGTAGAAGAGTATAACTGATCTATGTCCAGACTATGAACAGGCACGCTCCTCCGGAACTGGACCACGGATAGCTTGACGAGCACCGATGCTGTTGCACGTGTTAAGTGTTTTTAAACTCTTTTTGTTCAGAGAGCATTCGGATATTTACCACGATTTTATAAAAATCATTTGAAAGGTCAGATAAAAGTGATCGGTGGGCCACATCAAATCACTGACTTATCTTAAATAAAGACATTACACTGTACAGGGAGACTCTGAGAAGTGGTAGTATGCAAGAAAAACTAACGGTATAGAAGTGCAGGTACTGCGTACCACTGCATACCGCCCCACTTCAAGCACTGTTTGTAATGGAGAACATTGCCACCTTCTTATCAGTGTGTGTCTATGTGTAGAGTGTGACAGATGCCTGGTGCTCCTTTTGTTGCTTAGATGAGTGCCTGAGAAATCGTTTGCAAATTAAATGAAAAGACTAACTTGAAGAACTCCTTCAAGCTTAATCGAACTTTAGCTGTTTAAGCCTTTGATCAAAACACAAAAAAAACAAACACATTATGACAAAAATTATATGCTGTTTACCACATACTAAAGTACCCTATTGATCTGAACAGGAAATGATCTTTCCGCTCCATTAAAGAAACAGAAACAGGCAACTCAGTAAGTCTGTTGCATCTTAGCATCTAAATCTGCCATTTATCTGCCATTTATTTAGTTCTCGTTTTTTATTTGATTATTTATTTATCATTTATCCATTTATTTCTGTTCACGCCATGCTTTTGCCAGCATCTCAAGTGACAGACTGTAGAGAAAGAAGCTGACAGCTGCTCTGGATGCAACAAGAGACAATGTTACGACAGCTCTGTGTGTGTGAACCAATTGTAGCTGAATATGTGAAAGGATGAAAAGAGAATGACAGCAATTATTCCGGCCCACACAGCTCACTGGTCCCCTTCTAATGTGGAGCTCCTGTTCTGCTTATGCAGCTCTCTGAATGCCAGACCAACACACGCGCAGAATATTAACAATGCCGATACTGAGTGAGATTTCAGATGTAAGTTGAGATCTGTTTAGTGGCTGGAAGATCAGTAAGCAACTTGAGTTGGGAAGTCCAATTAATTTTAGGGAATCAGTTTGTTTGGAAGGTTTGTTTCAATGCACATATTAAAATAGCAATTAACTGATTTGTTTGCGGTATCGCTCAACAGTATTTCCAGAAGTCCTGCTACAACAATTGATGTTTCAATGTTGTAGTGACATAAATATGAGCCAGTCATAAAATGACTATTAACACATTCATTAATAAGCCAAGTTGTACAAATATCAATTATAGAGGCTTATTGCTTTATTAAAACCCCTATAAGCTACTGTTAGACATTTTGTTAGCCGTTTTGCTAACTACCGTCAGACATAGCCACTTTATCAGATCTCACACCTTTAACCCCACACTTTCCCTTAAACACCGCCCTCCAAAGACAAGCCACAAACCCAAAATTATCCAAACTGAAAGCAGAACATTTTTAACAGGCAAAGAGGTGAAAGATTTCTGATTGGCTATCATACACGAGCCACACTCAGATTTTCTAAGGACACCTGTTTCTGTTTGGAAAAAGAGACATATCCTATTATTGTTGTAACATCTATTTCTGTTTCCTAACCCCCACCGCAAAAAACAATTGGTGAATCGGTGTGACTGAAACGTAAAAAACTTGTTCAAAAGGTTGATTAATTTGCAAAATGGACATCACTTAAAATATTGTTGCAAAAATCAACCATTAAATAGAAGTGGTTCAAAAGATTGATTCATTCACAAAATAAGGGATGGTTGCATTTACCTTTGCATGGTGAAATTCCGGAAAATTGGAATTCGCACCATCAGGAATTTTGCCTAATGGCGTCCCGGTGGCAAAGAATTCCCCTAATTTCATGTAGGGTTCAAATTTAGTGAAATTTGACATTTAAATTGTTCACCAATGTTCACCAATAGGAAGTTGCTTGGTTTGTACAAAGCTACACTAAGCATTCATAATGGAAGAAGAAATAATTTTAGTGGTGAGTTCTTTATAACTTTATAAGTTATAAAGAACTCAGTCTCTTAATATTCGTCACGCTTTTTTCACCTGTGAAATTTTGAGGTGCAAAGGTAAATTTGACCACGCCGTTAGACGTCACTAAAACAAATCAACTATTAAAAAGAACCAGTTAAAAAATTTATTTACACCAAAACAGGCTTCACTACAACAATTGTTGATTAAAAAAATCAACTAGGAAGATTAATAATTTCAAAAGATTGATTAATTCGAAAATCCGATATCAATTGAACAATTGTTGCCGATTGTATCCAGATGAACCAGTTCAAAAGATTTATCTATTCACAAATCAGACATCACTAAAACAGTTTTTGCTGAAGTGAACTAAGAAAATTCCCTCTTTTTAGAACAGCACATCAATTTTGATATATTATATATGTCTGTTGCTGCCCACTGTGCCCTTTGTACTGACTCCATTTTGAGAGTTTACCACTGAATCCTTTACATTAATTTTTACATTCGAGTTTTTGTGTAAATGTGAGTGGTTCAGGCGCCTGCTGGTTGAGCTTTGCTGAGCTGCAGCAGTATAGATTTATTCCAAGCTGAGTGCAGAAAGGGAAGAGAAGCAGTGGCATGGATCAGAGGTCAGAGGCAGAGAGGTTAGGTACAACTGGAGGAAGCCGGCCTAAGGTGACAGGCTTGGCTTCGAGCCATACGTTTAAACTCACAGACTCTGGTTAGAACCTGTCTTTCTGCTGGCACATATTGTTTATCAGTGTGTTAACTTGTGAAAGGGATAGTTTTCATCCGGCTCTTTTCTCACCTTGTTATATGTCTATTTAATTCATAATGTAATCAGTTAATCCATAATTAATTCAGTAAAGGATGCTGCTTGCATAATGTTAAGCCTAAATTGCTGGTTCCACGCTTCAATAGTCCAAAGGAAATTGACTATTTTGTGTAGAGAGACGAAGAACAGAATGTGAAAATGGAAGTTGTTTTAGAAAAGTGGGAAGTAGAAAGATAAGTCTTTGTTTTATGCATTGAGAAATAACCTTTCTAGGGCAGCAGAAAAATGAAGCCAGGAAGTTTGGAAAGGCCATGACCTGAATCCACAAGTCAAACTCAAGGTCAGGACCTGAGATTGATCCTGTGGAGATGGTCAATATCTACTGTAGAGAAGAAACTGTGCTGTTTGATGTGAAAGGCCCCTAAGAAGCTGTATTTAGCTGGATTTTTCAGCATATTTTTTTTTTCTTTACTAAAAGAGGTGATATTATTTCTCAGGGAAAGTATAAAGGGGAGGAGACTGACTTCTTGTAAATACTGGCTTCTTGACTTCATGTGTTTTGCCATGGTTTGGGCTAAAGAAGCTAAATGTACCATTATTGTTAGATTTTAGTGAAGACTTGACATGTTATTGATATGTAATCTTGACAGTTTGGAGTTTTCTGTCTTTCCCCAATTAAGTACATACAGTATTAGCTGTACTTGTATGCCTGTTGCTTAGCTGATATTGATTGACATTGATAAGATGGCATCTGCATGAACTGACTTGGCTAAAATGTGCTGTAAACTATTTTAGCCATTCTACTTACAGGAGACTGAGCTGTTGGATTAGCCATGCCCCCTCTTTCCAAAACCCCATACTCCAAAGATACCAAAATAGTTTCTTCGAGACCAAAACTTAGCAAAAGCGATTGTCACAAAAAACAGCAGCAAAATAGCCCCTTCAACTGACAACTGTTATGAACAACATGGTATAAATATGGCATTAAAGGCGTTCACACCAAACCCACTTTTTCGGAGCAATTTTTCCAGAGTTGCTTCAGCTGCTTAATCCAGCATGTTGGTGGTTATAAACCTTGATATATATGAAAAATGTAAATAGCTTAATTGTAGATGTTGCATTACATGGAAAAAGGTGCTGATAAGTGATTTATACAAACGATCCAGCTAGCATAGCATGCTAATCAAACACTAGAGCAGTCGGAATTTATGTATTATCACTGCCTGAGATTTCTAATCATTAATAGCTATCTAGACAGCCCCATCCATCCAATAGAGAAAAAAGGGTTCTGACATTCTTTCACACACACATATACACACATGCTGCCCTGTTGTCACCCTGAAACTGACCTTGGCTCTTGGTTACTGCAAAAACGTCACCTTGTTTAAATTCACCAGGGTTGCCAGGTTCTCCCACCTGACCCATTGATCTAGGTGGATTGCAGGTGTGATATTCATGAGAGCGGCTTGGGATTTGTCCTATAAAGTTAAAATATAGTCCTGCTACAGACCACCATGTTTTATTCAAAAGCCTGTCTCCCTTAACTCCACCGAACAGTTAACAAAAACCTTTGCACAGACATTTTTTTATAATATTTACTTGACTTCATACCTTCTGTCTCACACAAAGCTGCAATGGCACAAACCTCATGATGCATGAAAATATATCGGCAAGAAAAATCATTAAAGGGGAATTAAAAAAGAATAGGGTGACCAGGTGTCCCAGTTTAACAAAGTGTGTCCCGGTCTCCCGACAATTTACAAAAAATTGTAAAGATGTCCCTGTCAGGGTTAGGCTCACTGAATTTAAGTATCCTGAATGTCTATGTCATTAATTTTATTCTAGTACATCTTTTAACAAATCAGCTTGTAATTTATTTGGTTGCCATAAAAACTGAGAATATATAACACCTGCTAATAACTGTAATTAATAAATTACTAATAAATTACTAATAAATGTGTCTGTAATTAATACGGCTAATTTACATATGGGGAGGTGTGTTAGTGGGGAAAAACTTGACAATTGGTTGATTTAAATACTCATAGTGCAGCGTTATTTCAGTGAATTTGGCACTTAGTTTAACTGGATTGCAGGTGGTTATGTGAATGATGACAGGTTTTTTGTGATGAGATACCACATTGAAAAGTGATGCAGCTGTTTAGTTAATTCAGTCCTGAGCTGTTCAAGCAAACTTTGAAGCACATTTATTTAGTCTGTACAAATTTCAAAATGCCTTCTGCTAAGTTCAGCATGCATGACTGAAGATAAAACGTGTTGTTGACTATGACGAGGAGGAGGGCATGGCCGGGTTGTAATGGTGCATGGCCAGCACTGAATCAGCGGGAGAGCGAGATAAAGGGGAGCCAGAGGCTCCAGTTTCAGAGAGAGAGAGACGCACTTGGCCGTGTAACAAGTGTGTCCTTATGTTTATGTTTGTTTTATGTTGAGTTTCTGATTAAACTTTATGTTGTATATTCAGCCGGTTCCCACCTCCACCTTGCCCATCCTTATACTGTTACTGTGGTGCCGAAACCTGGGAGGGAGGAGGGATGCGCCACTGCCATCCGCCAGGGGAGCAGCCACAGCCATCTGCCTAGGTACAGAGGGGTCACTGCCAGCCGCTAAGAGCCGGGGGAACAGCTGCCATCTGCCGAAGAAGGGGAGGAATGGTTCGTCCGCCAGGGGCCGGAGGACTTGCTGCCGTCTGCTGGGGGAGGAGCGAGCTAGCATCCACCAGAGGGTAGAGGAGCAGTTGAGGACCGGGCGGAAGCGCATCCGCGTGCCGGCGAGCAAGTTCTTCTCTCTCTCTCCCTCTCTGTGTGACTCCGTTCGCACTTTCCCACTGCCCATGCCTCCCCTCGTCTCTCCCCCAGGTTCACAGGAGACAGGGTTGGACCACCGGCTGACAGAATGGCCGGAAGGGCAGCTTCTCCGCTCCAGAGATGGGGGGATCAGGCGGGGGAGGAGTGTGACGAGAAGGAGGGCCTGGCTGAATGGTGCATGGCCGGCGCTGATCAGCTGATCAATGGGAGAGCAAGATAAAGGGGAGCCGGAGGTGCCAGTTTGAGAGAGAGATCAACGATTGGTCCGTATTGCATGTGTGACCTTACGTTTATGTTTGTTTTATGTTGAGTTTCTGATTAAACTTTACGTTGACTGTTTAGCCAGTTCCCGCCTCCTCCTAGCCCGTCCTTAGACTGTTAAACTGATATTTTGCCTATTAATTCACACTGTGCGGCCATCCGAGCACAACATCAATACATACCGTGAGCTGAAAAACACTGCGGTTATAAAATTATATCCAATCTCAGTCAGAGCTCTTGTGTCAGTTTGATTGCATCCACTTTTTTCCTTACATAGAATTAAAGGTTAAATGATTTGTAATTTGTCTTGTAGCACTCAAATTCAATTAATGCTTGTTCTTTGCCAAGTATTATACTGGCAGTAAGGAGCCCTTTTAACGTTTGCAAGAATACTTTTATACAGGTAATAAGCAGCCATAAATTCTGCTCCGCTTGTAGGGTGCTACTCAGACACGCCCCATAATCTATCAAATAAGCGCATACCTGTGCCAGGCTCTAATATTTTTGCACGCCTGACAGTCCATTGATAAACATAAAGCTGAAGTATTCTTATACAGAATGCTCTCGCTAGTCATTACAAGCTTGTTTAAGGCTAGAGAGCGTACACACGTGCACGCCTGCATATTGTTGATTAAATGTTTAAACTTTCAGTCTTGTAGTCTTAACATACATTTATTCCCATTGTTAGGTCTCAAAGCACATCTAAATGTGCTTCATGTGGTAACATCAGAATTAATCAGACTACATTAGATTGCATCAACAATAGTCATTTTAATGGTTAAATCAAGTAAAAAACAGAATGACTTTAAAACCAGGTTACCACTTTTACAGTGTACTTACCCTCATGTTGTTCCAAACACATATGATTTTCTTTATTACATGGTACACACACACATTCATGCACCCACATACACTATTCTTTTTTTTTTTTCACTAGCCTCTACATTGTGAGTATGGTTATTAGCCACTGGCAAGTAAATATTAACATTTCACTCACCAGTGATAGAGTTGTGTAGTGTCGAAGCACCAAGGCCCTTTTACTGAATAAAAAGCAGTTGATTAAGACGCTGAATTCAGCCTCGTCTTTCCCTGCATGCTGTCTCATGAGCGCGCAGGAAAAAGCACTTGTGTCTCATTCATTTGAACTCCGAGCATCTCAGGGAACCGCATCTCATACGTCAAAAGAGCAGCTCTCTTGAGAGCGTGTGAAGATGAACCATTTCTCAAGTGCTCTGATGTGCACACCGTCTACAGAGGCCAAACTCCCATGAAAATATAAACTTATTCGTTTTGTGAACGCAAAGCACTCCAGTTTCACTTAACAGCCATGTAATGGCAAATGTCCATGGTCATTGTGGGTTTATTCAAGCAGTGTTAATAACAGCCAGTGAGACAGAGGAGATGCCCTGCTCTATTTCTGTGGAGATGATAACATCCAAGAAACAGAATCTCAAAGTCTTTCTTCACAAGAAAAATTTGTAAATTTGTATAACTGACTTTGTTGTGTGCATGAAGCACACATAGTGAGTTTGTATGATAATTAATTGTGATATTCGTGAAACACCTAAAACAGACAATTAAACACCACAGCCCTAAAACAGGCAATTAATCGTCATATTTAATATTTTTTGACAATTCATTGTCAGCCAAATTTCACAATCCTGACCCCTTATTTTCATTATTAGGTTCCTACCTTGTGAATTGTTTTGTTAAAAATGTGTAAGAAATTTCAAACAGTGACAACAGATTGTATCATTATTAAAAATTTGATTTCATGACATCATATAAATTGATAGAATGTGAAATTTGTACATTTTAAAAAGCTAAAATATGATTAAAATCATGAAGCAAAATCAAAAAAATGTTTTGCCATTGTAATATATTGTATGAATACATATGAAGAGGCCCCCTCTCTCACTTTGCTTAATATATTTTTTAGTTACATTATGCTTGAATGTCGTCAAAAGTCTGCCGAGTTTAAAAAAAAAGTTGCTGTCTGTTCATTCATCTTACACTGACTCAAACACTTTCTATCAGTAGACTGGTGATTCTGTAGGTCTCCTGAGAGCAGAGCACAATCTGAAACCCTATAAGATAGTGAAAGGAGATTCTTGCATCTCTTTCTGAGTTTGTGCTTGTGCGTCTCAGGAAGGGATTATCTGAAAATGTTTTCCTTTTTTTTAATTTTTTTTTATCAAATATACGGTGAAAGTGACAGTGATGTTTGTAGTTGAATTATGTGGAAGAATCGATCATGACCCCTGACTTTTGGAAATATGAATTAGTGTCATGTGAGGCTGAACAAAAATTATATATATATATATATATATATATATATATATATATATATATATATATATATATATATATATATATATATATATTAGCTATTATCTATAATGTATAATTTATATGAAATTCAAATGCTATTTAATACATAATATATATTCATAGCCTATCATACTGTATATTTAGAAAGCAGCAGTATTATTATTTTGACTTATTATTGGGTGACTGTCAAGAACATATTTTTCCTTAAAATCAAACAAAAGCCATAATACAAGTCATGTTTTGCTTAAAGGAATAGTTAAAATGAAAAATGAAATTTCTAAAGAGTTTTAGAAAAATATTTCAGCTCTGTAGGTCTATAAAATGCAAGTGAATGGTGGCCAGAACTTTAAAGGTCCAAAATGGCAGCATAAAAGTAATCTATACGACTCCAGTGGTTAAATCCATGTCTTCTGAAGTGATATGATAGGTGGGTGAGAAACAGATCAATATTTATGTTCTTTTTTACTATAAAGCTCCACTTTCACTTTCAATTTCTTCTACTTTTGTTTTTGGCAATTTGCATTCTTTGTGCATATCACCACCTACTGGGCAGGGAGGACAATTTATAGTAAAAAAGACTAAAATATTGATCGGTTTCTCACCCACACGTATCATATCGCTTCAAGATGGCACCGCGAATGGCTGCCTCTTTGTGGAGCTTTACAATTCTTTTGTTCTTTTTGTTTGTTTGTCCTGTTTTTCTAGGGACAAACTGCTGAACATTCGGCAGCACATACCAGACAATCTTTTCCCGTTTTTCTGACTATTCTGATGTTTTGCTGGACAATTTAGTCAGAGTCGCAGTTGTGTTGTTTAAGAGACGCAGGCGAGGGAAAAGAGCCGGCGCACTGGTTAAGCTTTGTCAGCACGGCTTGCGAACAGTGCTGCAGAGTATTCATCTAGCGAATCTCTGCTCTCTTTCTAATAAAACGGACGAACTACATTTCCTCACCCATACAAACAAGGACTTCTCAAACTCTGCAGCCTTGTGCTTCACAGAAACCTGGCTGAGAATACTTTTATACAGGTAATAAGTATATTTTTGGCAGAAACCTGGCTGAGTGAAGCCAATCTGGACAGCGCGATACATCTGCCGTGTTTTCAGCTGTTCAGCTGTTCAGAGCGGATCGGATGAGGATTTAATGGGGAAAATGAGAGGACATGTTAATACATCAGTGAAAGTTTGTGTACAGATGTAACAACGTTAAAGAAGATGTGCTGTCCTAATTTGGAAGTGCTCTTTATTAACTGTAAGCCTTTCTACTCAGAGTGTTTATAGCACTGCAAAAGCTGATCAGATCACAGACACGGACTCAGTTATTATTATTCTTGGGGATTTTAACAAAGCAAATCTCACACGTGAACTGCCCAAATATAAACAGCACATTACATGCCCAAACAGAAACAGAAATATACTGGATCATTGCTACAAAGCAATAAAAGTTGCTTATCGCTCTGACCCTAGACAAGCTTTGGGACTCTCTGATCACTGTCTGGTTCATCTTCTTCCAACCTTACAGACAGAAATTAAAATCAGCTAAACCTGTAGTAAAGACTGTAAATTGATGGACCAATGAAGCAGAGTTGGAACCACAAGCCTACTTTGACTGCACTGATTGGAGTATTTTTGAGGCAGCAGACACCAATCTGGACGAGCTCACAAATTCTGTGACATATAATTTTCTGTGAGGATATGTGCATTCCTACAAGGACTTATTTAACATTCAACAATGACAAACTGTCATTTACAGCAGAACTCAGGCAGTTTTACAGAGGTGGGGATACAATTTTGCACAATCAGGCCAGGCACACACTGAATAAGGATATCAGAGTGGCTAAAAGAAGCTATTCCGACAAGAAAAAAACAAGTTTTCAGCTAACGACCCTGCATCAGTGTGGACTGTAGGCAGCTGTGTCTTTCGAAAGCAAAAGACAAGGAAAGCACAAGGCCCAGATGGTATTTCACCCACTTGTCTAAAATCCTGTGCTAACCAGCTGGCCCCCATCTTCACACTGATCTTCAATACATCACTAGAGCAGTTTGAATTCCCATGCTGCTTCAAATGCTCAATCATCATTCCTGTCCCAAAGAAACCCAAAATTGCATGACTTAATGACTACAGACCCGTCGCTCTGACGTCTCTGGTTTTGGCCCACCTGAAGGACATTACTAGACCCTTTCTAGATCCCCTTCAATTTGCTTGTCGAGCAAACAGGTCTGTGGATGATGCAGTCAACATGGAATTGCATCATATCCTGCAACATCTGGACAGACTAGGGACTTACGCAAGGATCCTTTTTGTGGACTTCAGTTCAGTTTTCAGCACCATCAACCCAGTTATTCTCCTGCCTTAATTACACCAAATCGTCTATCTGTCAGTGGATCACCCGCTTTCTGACAGACAGGCAGCAGCTAGTGAGACAGGGAAAATTCACTTACAGCACATGTACAATCAGCACATGTAGAGTAAGAGTAGTAAGAGTGTATAAGTGTAGGGGGGTACTCTTCTCTCTGTATACTAATGACTGCACAGCCAAGGATCCCTCTGTCAAGCTCCTGAAGTTTGCAGACAACACTACTGTCATCGGCCTCATCCAAGATGACAATGAGTCTGTATACAGAAGAGAGGTTGAAAGGCTTGCTCACTGGTGTAGTCAAAACAACCTGGAGCTGAACATGCTCAAAAAGGAGGAGATGATTGTGGACTTTAGGAGGAACTCCCCAACATTGACCCCCCCTCACCATACTAAACAACACTGTGGCAGCAGTTGGGTCATTCAGGTTCCTGGGCACTACCATCTCACAGGACATGAAGTGGGAGGCCCATATTGACTCCACTGTGAAAAAGGCCCAACAGAGGTTGTACATCCTTCGCCTGTTGAGGAAGCTAAACCTGCCACAGGCGCTGCTGATACAGTTCTACTCCGCAGACATGAGTCTGTCCTCTAAACTTCAATAAATATCTGGTTTGTTGCAGCTACGAAATCAGATATCAGAAGGCTACAAAGGACAGTTTGGACTGCTGAGAGGATTATTGGTTGCCCCCTGCCTTCAAGAACTGTACACTTCCAGAGTGAGGAAAAAGGTTGGAAAAATCACTCTGGACCCCACTCACCCAGCCCATCCAGCCCATTACCTTTTTGAACTGTTACCTTCTGGCAGGCGCTACAGAGCACTGAGCACCAGAACCATCAGGCACAGGAACAGTTTTTTTCCCTCAGGCTATCATCTCATGAACAGTTAAAACTGCCCCATTGAGCAATAATTATTTGCAATACACAGCTTAGTCTATTTATATGTATCCAACATACCATACCTCTTCTGCCATCCATTCCCTTGCACTATCTGTATATAACAGATTTGAATCTTCCAGTGCAAAAACAATACAGCAACAAGACAGAGACTATAATAAAAAATAGAATAAAAATAAAAAAGTGAAAAGAAAATAAAGTTTTATTTAGTGCTAAAAAAATCATAATTGTTGTAAAAAGCTTTAATTTTCTTTTTGCGAAATATTTTTTCCTCCTGCTTTTATTTTTATTTTTGGGGTTTAATGACCTGGACATGTTTGTTCATGCTGACATTTGCAGGAATTTGAATGCTCAACCATGAGGTACAAGACATTTTTCTTGGAAAATGTTTTAAAATCAGATTAATTATAAGAGACACAGGCATCTCGATAATGTATCATGCCATTTACAACTCTTTCTAGCACATTGTGATATTTTGAGTTTTTTCTCTCTCTCTCATTCACTAAACCAGCAAGACCCAATTAAAGGCAAATCCAATGGACGAGAGAGGGAGAATGTCACCAATGCTCAACTTGTTCACTTGTTCTCGGGAACTCCCTCCCACTGGGAGTAAAACTGGACAGATGAAGGACATGTCACTGGCTCTCTCAACCTGCTTGTTAGCACAGTATCTCAGCTTGAAAGGCATTTACATCAGTTCTTTTTTTGGGTTCCTTTAATGACTATCTGACCTCTGTTTCTTTGAGTGCTCTCAAATGAAGTAGTCAGTGAATGTGGAGGTTTTTAGCAGGTCAGCAGAACATCCAGTGCACTGTTCTATTGTAGTTAGACAAGAAGAGGATACATTGAGTTCCGTCTGAGAGGTTTACTGTGAGAAAAGCAAAAATTTGGATTTAGGAATTTTACATCCACTTACTGCTTTATGTAAAGCCATCATTAGCCATCTTACTAAGAGCTAGTGTCTTAATTGCCATATTAACATTACCTGTTAAAGGAATAAAAAAATTCGGTCATCATTTACGCTTCATGTTTCTCCAATCCAAATAACTTTCTTTCCCTTCTTGGAACTCAAAATTAGAATTTTTTAAGAATGTCCATGCTGCTCATTTCCACACAATAAATGTGAATGGGGATTGAAGATGTCAAGCTCTGTAAAAAAAATTAATAAAATACTGTGACAAAGAAGTACAAAGAGCACCATCAAGTTGTGTTTGGCATTAACATTAAACCTGGTGAGTCTTCATATAAATAATAACTTGAATTACAGTCTGTTCCTCACAAAAAGCTGTCAAATGCCCTTAAATTACTTGAAGTTTAGAGCATAAACTATAGACATATATATATATACTGATATTTTATTGGTGCTTATGTCCTTTTCGGTGCACAGCAGCCTCAGTCCTCATTCATTTTCATGAAAATAGGGTACGGAAAAGAGCAGTGGATCAAGGGTGATGATATTATGACATTTTTTTAATGAACCCTACCATTAATGCTGTAGAGCAGGGCTATACTTCATAGACAAGTGGGCTAGATGGAAAAAACCTCCGGGGCATGGGGGCCAAGACAGAATATTTTTTTAACATAAAGCTTATATCATATATTGTGTTATAAAAGGCCTATAATGTTTGTTTACTATATAAATAAAACATTGAGAATTTTTCTTTCCAGCAGGAAATTTTGACAATAAATAAATGAACTAAAAAGTGCTTTAAAATTGGAGTAATAAATATAAATTTTTCCAAACTCAGGCTTGTCAGTCATCCATGATTTTAGTACTTTAATCTTCCCATTTTGTCAGAATTATGGATTATTTTAAGAGCAACCTCTGAAAGTGTCTAAAACACGGCGTTCCCACACAAGACATTGTAAAAGATCTGGCATGACATCTGTCTAGCACAAGTTAACACATGAAACAATTGAAAAGCAGCGCAATAAGAGACTAAACACGTTTGGTGTGAACAGACCCTAAAACAACTGGCAGCCTCATGTGCCGAATAGGCCTGCTGTAGAGTATGGGTAGCATGAGTGAATGGGGTAAATACACTCACCTAAAGGATTATTAGGAACACCATACTAATACTGTGTTTGACCCCCTTTCGCCTTCAGAACTGCCTTAATTCTACGTGGCATTGATTCAACAAGGTGCTGATAGCATTCTTTAGAAATGTTGGCCCATATTGATAGGATAGCATCTTGCAGTTGATGGAGATTTGTGGGATGCACATCCAGGGCACGAAGCTCCCGTTCCACCACATCCCAAAGATGCTCTATTGGGTTGAGATCTGGTGACTGTGGGGGCCATTTTAGTACAGTGAACTCATTGTCATGTTCAAGAAACCAATTTGAAATGATTCGAGCTTTGTGACATGGTGCATTATCCTGCTGGAAGTAGCCATCAGAGGATGGGTACATGGTGGCCATAAAGGGATGGACATGGTCAGAAACAATGCTAAGGTAGGCCGTGGCATTTAAACGATGCCCAATTGGCACTAAGGGGCATAAAGTGTGCCAAGAAAACATCCCCACACCATTACACCACCACCACCAGCCTGCACAGTGGTAACAAGGCATGATGGATCCATGTTCTCATTCTGTTTACGCCAAATTCTGACTCTACCATCTGAATGTCTCAACAGAAATGGAGACTCATCAGACCAGGCAACATTTTTCCAGTCTTCAACTGTCCAATTTTGGTGAGCTCTTGCAAATTGTAGCCTCTTTTTCCTATTTGTAGTGGAGATGAGTGGTACCCGGTGGGGTCTTCTGCTGTTGTAGCCCATCCGCCTCAAGGTTGTGCGTGTTGTGGCTTCACAAATGCTTTGCTGCATACCTCGGTTGTAACGAGTGGTTATTTCAGGCAAAGTTGCTCTTCTATCAGCTTGAATCAGTCAGACCATTCTCCTCTGACCTCTAGCATCAACAAGGCATTTTCGCCCACAGGACTGCCACATACTGGATGTTTTTCCCTTTTCACACCATTCTTTGTAAACCCTAGAAATGGTTGTGCGTGAAAATCCCAGTAACTGAGCAGATTGTGAAATACTCAGACCGGCCCGTCTGGCACCAACAACCATGCCACGCTCAAAATTGCTTAAATCACCTTTCTTTCCCATTCTGACATTCAGTTTGGAGTTCAGGAGATTGTCTTGACCAGGACCACACCCCTAAATGCATTGAAGCAACTGCCATGTGATTGGTTGATTAGATAATTGCATTAATGAGAAATTGAACAGGTGTTCCTAATAATCCTTTAGGTGAGTGTAAATTATATTGGAATGTTTATTCTTCTAAGATAGCATTAGAGGAACAATAAGGAAGTTTTATCACCATGTTCTTGACATGAAGGAACATTGACTGTTTATGAGGAGCATAATTACAGTTTCATAGAACTCATTCATTTCTACGCCAATAATTAAATTATTCCTTGGAACAAAGAAACAGGAGTGTGAAATAAAGATAATTCTACATTAAGAGCAAATATCTCTCCTTTGTGGTGAATTAAGATTGCACGTTAGATGTCACTTTTTAATACACCGCATTTCTATAGTTATGTTAAAATTCCTTCCCTTATTATTTCGTCATTAAGTGGGATTAGATATGTCATAAATGAACAAAGATTGCTTTAAAGTGGCAGGGAATGAAGGAGGGATGGATGAATGGAAGGCAGCAAAGAGAGATGATAAGGAGGGTAGGGCATCTGATTTTCATGCTGGCCAGATTACAGGGGCTGACACCATAATTCTTACTTATTCTCAGATGGAGAAAGGGAGGAGGACAGGGCGACACTGACAATGCTCTCCCGAATTTTCAGTTGGCAGGGAAATCTGTCAAGCAGATTCAATCACTGCTCTGTGTAAGAGAGAACGCTGACATTCAGGGTATGTGTAAATTAGAGAATTTCGGCTCTGAATCTTTTTTTCTTTTTTTTTTACCCGAAAATTCTTTCTTGACACCATAGCCCTCAGAACTTTTAGTTTACTTCAGTTTCAAACACCCGCAGCTTCTTTGTGAAAATTCCATTAATTGACTATATAATAACTAAAATAGTAAAATATTGTAAATGCCTTAAAATTCCAGGAATTAAAAGCCACTGGAAGTTCACTCACTATTGTACAGGACTGTACAATTCCCTTTTTGTGTGTTAGCTCTGGTGTTTGTGAATTAAAAATTTGTTAGCAAAAATTGATATGTATTGGCACGTATGGTCAAAATGTTTTTGTTTTTTTAATTTACTACTACAATGTACTATTAGCCTACTACAACTACTACAATTTTGATGCAATGTTATATTTTGAATGACATATTTGATATAATGATATATTTTTATTATAAAGGTAACACTTTACAATAAGGTTCCATTTGTTAACATTAGTTATGATTTTATGATTGGCTAACATAAAATATAGCATATTTAAATCTCAATCAGAAGAGAATGAACAAGTTTCAGTATCAACAGTATCATTCTGCATTGAGGTGCATATCGGCAGAAGAGCATCAAAACAGTCAAAGACGTCCTTCTAGTGCATTTTTACATGCACCAACAATTAAAAATAGTGCAGATGGGTCCAAGGCATGTTTGTGCGCAAAACAACATGACGCAGAGAAGCTGAAATGAAACAGAATGAGGTCTCCTTTTCAGAGTTGTAACTTGACACTGCATCTTTTAAAAGCGGTGAGAGATACACAAGAAATGAATCGTTCATTGTTAGTTCAAGATACCAAAAACATAAACTAATGTTCACCAATAAAAACTTATTGTAAAATGTTACTGAAAAACCTGTATCCCTTTACAACTAGTATGATAGCCTATGAATGCATCCCACTATGGTTTTAATCTGAATCAAGTCAAAAGCATGCCACTGTACTGCTCTTCCTCTGGAATCCAAGCCACTAGATGTTCACAGACCTAGAGGGCAGACAGAATAGTATCTCACGTTTCTTTACTGAGTGCATCAGTTTCTCCTGGTTTTGTTTTTGCACACAGGTTGTAATGTGCCGCTTTTTGCATGACCACAGTGCACTCACATAAAAGGAAAGAAACATTATTACTGTGATCCTGACCTTGTATGCTCTGTCAAACCGCTAAGGTTCGAGTGCTCGAGATTTGTCTATAGCAAAGCAGACATGAGACTCCTTGTGCATGTTATTTGTTGCTGTTCTCCTCATTGTGGAATTATCACACATAAGTGAATGGGTTAAAATATTTAATTGCGTAAAATTTATCACAAATACGAGCAAAACGGTCCCACTGTACAGCCCTGCTTTTGTACATGTTTATAACAGGAAGTTGTTCATGCATTGCTTTCAAAGGCTTTGTCCTAAATGGAGCCCTTAGCAATTTTGGTCAACCTCCGAATCTTTGATGGTGTAATGCACAGGGGTGTCAATGTTTGGCTGGGTAGCTTTTAGCAGTTAGCCCCTGCTAGTAGATGCTGTAACTGATGCCTTTTTACATCACAGCTTCGCTGACTACCACCCCTGGAGTCGCAAGTTCAAATCCAGGGTGTGCTGAGTTACTCCAGATGGGTCTCCAAAGCAACCAAATTGGCCCTTTTGCTAGGAAGGGTAGAGTCACATGGGGTAACCTCCTCATGGTCGCTATAATGTGGTTCGCTCTCGGTGGTGCACATGGTGAGTTGTGCGTGGATGCCGTGGAGAACAGTGTGAAGACTCCACATGTGCTATGAGACAAAGTTCAACATTTTGGACAGGTTAATTGGTTTCGGGGCCAACTTTGCTTGACATGTCTGTCAAATACTGTTTTCTACCTGTAGTGGTTTATAAAATGGAACCTACATGGAAAAATATTTATTATACTGTATGTGTACATAAATATGACTAGGTTAGCCACTAAGAAAGTCTGCCAAGAACAAATGTAAATGTAAAGTAGGGCTGATGTTTTCTGTCAGCATAAGCATGAGTCAAACACTTGGACTTACATGAGTCAAATTGGATCTAATTTCTCTGAAATTATTTTCCAGCTACAGTGATCAGCCACTCCACTAGAGCAGATAAAACAGGCATTGGATAGTCAGATGCTTTGATAGGCAAATGGGGAAAGCAAATTATAATACTCTGGCACTTTGACTATTATACAGGCACATCTCAGAAGCAGAGATTACAGTACTCGTCAACATGGTGGTACGGCTTTTACCTTAACAGTGGGACTGACTGAATACCTTAGTGGGTTGTAGGTTGAAAGACCGATCTCTGTACCAAAGATGTAATTTTCATCCTTTTTTTCATCCCTTCAAATTTGTGCAGATTTTAGCCATCTGAAAAGATCTTCAAATTTCAGATTCAAAGTCTAGCCCATTTTTGAGATTTCATTCATTTCAACCACATTATTTTGTAGAGGTCTTAGATTTTTTATTCTGGCAAAGTTTTCAGTTCATGGCTTATTTGTTAGCAGGATTTGCTTAGCTTAACTTTCACTGGGACCTTCAAAATGGATTTCAGCACATTCATGTTTTTGGTCATTTCCAATATCCCTAGAGTAATTGAATGGGAAGATTTCAAGTAATGAGATACTATTGAGGAAATCTTTGCAAGGGATTCAGCCTGTTCAAAGGTGTTTGGGTTAAATTATTGTAGTTTCTCTGCAAAGCAACTTACCCGATCTAGTTGAAATTGGTCCCAGTATCCAGAGTTGGTTTGGGGAATTTTCAGAGTGCTTACATCATGTTGTCAGCATTGTAAGAGACTGTGTAAACCTTTTCCTTTGCATTTCCACTGAGTTGTAGTGGTATATATTTTCAGCCCTGTGTGCACATAGAATATAGCTGAAAGATTTAGGCTTGATTGTTTGAATCCCAGTACTGACAGGGACTCATGAATGAACAAACAGCTGTAAAGCTATAGGGGGAAACAATCCTACTGGTTTCCCTGACTCTCATTTTTTCCACAGCTCACAGTAATTCTGTTTTATATTGTAGTTTAGTAGCAGTGAAGAATTCTAATACCGAATTCATTTAAATTAAAACAGAATTGTCTTTTCTAAAGACAGAATTGGGTGTTTTAGCTTTGTTGTGCATAAGAACAAAAATAATAGTAAAGAAAAGAAAAATAAAGTAATAGCTTGCACTTAATTTGGTAGATCACATGTGACAGGTCATAAATCGTCATAAGGACAGCATTTAAAGCTAAAAAATGTATTTAAAATGTAAAAAATGCTGATTCATTTTAGTTTCTTGTTTTATAACCTATTTAACTTCTTGTCTTCTGAAAAGAGACATTTCAAAGAATGTTCTCATCTGCTCCTTCATCCAATTACAATGAATAGAGACTGTAACTTTGAAACTTCAAAAAGGACACAAAGGCACCATGGAAGTGTCATAAAATTGGTCCATATGGCTCATGCACAATATTTCAATCCTTCTAAATATTTATTTTTCACCAAAATGTCCACCCTAGCTTTTCTTGACATGTTCATAAATAACAACATCCAGTACCGCTGCTCCCTACACGCGTACTACGCAGTCTGCATAGGGCACCATCTTAACCTAGGAGGGCACCAGAAACTCCACTGGCTGCCCTTACTTGCACATTATGCATTATTCAAGACCCCGAAAGCAGTCACAGAACACAGACGATCGATTCGCGCTCGCATCACGCCAACCCCCATGCAACACCAAACGGACGATGGTAGAGCTCTGCGTAGGGCATCAGATTGGCCAGCACCAGCCCTGGCAATGTCTGATTCATGAACAAATCGTTCTTTTGAGTGGAATTATTTTAATGAATCGGTTGATTTTTTTTACAAAACCTGAATGATTAGTTCAGAAATCAGACTAATCCTGTTCTTGACTTTTCTGACTGTTTATCATTAAAAGCTAGTATTTGCCTTCAGAAGACTTGGAATATTGCACACAAGGTGTATAGATTAGTTCTTTTTTTATTCTTTAATGCTCGTTTTGTCCTTTTTGAAGACTGAAAGCTCCACTCCCCCTGTATTGTAGTGGCATGGAAAAGAGTGACTAGTACATTTATCCCTTTGTGTTTCACAGAAGCAAGACAATCATATTCTAATTTGATTATCTAATCAGCCAGTCATGTGGCAGCAGAGTGCAATGCATAAAATCAGGCAGATACGGGTCAGGAGCTTCAGTTAATGTTCACATCAACCATCAGAATGGGGGGAAAATGTCATCTCAGTGATTTCGACCGTTGCATGGTTGTTGGTGCCAGACGGGCTGGTTTGAGTATTTCTGTAACTACTGATCTCTTGGGATATTCACACACAACAGTCTCTAGAGTTTACTTAGAATGGGGCCAAAAACAAAAAACATCCAGTGAGTGACAGTTCTGCAGATGGAAACATCTTGTGGATGAGAGAGGTCAATGGAGAATGGTCAGACTGGTTTGAGCTGATAGAAAGTTTACGTTAACACAGATAACCACTCCGTAAGACTGTAGTGAACAGAATAGCATATCAGAATGCACAACATGTTACCTTGAGGTGGAGGGGCTACAACAGCAGAAGACCATATAGGGCACATTATTAGGACCATAGTGTTTCTAATAAAGTGATCAGTGAGTGTATGTAGACCCAGAGCATTGACAGGAACCTTTCAGGTATATAGCCAACAGACCCGAAAACCCATAAACAAAACTAAAGCAGCCTAAAGAGGTACAACTCAGCATCTAACTGTGATGTCTTTGAACGTGAGCTTGTTTCAAAAATTCTTCTATTAGCTCTTTTGCCCTGCAGCATGCTTTCTATCTCGCCCATTATAGCCCACCAGGGGTGAACCCTGGAAACAGTATGCCATCCCAGCCCCACAACTTTGATAATGGCCATGTCTGTGTCTATGTCCGATTTCAGTGGCCACCTCAGCCCTCTCTCTTTTCTACAAGTGTCCCACTGTGGCTTATTACCAACATGCAGGAATCTCGCTCTTGCTGGCAGCTAAAGTCCTGCTGCTCACTTTGCACCTACTGTGGGGCTCCTAAACACCTCACACACACACACACACACACACACACACACACACACACACACACACACACACACACACACTCTGGCTCTCCCAGGGTCAAGGACAAATTAAGAACTGAGAAGCCCATGGGCCGGTACATCTTTCAAATTGATGGAAGAAAAGTTTACACAGGCAATTACATGTACTTTTTAATTAAGAACCAATCCAAAACCATGTGTCTGGCGATACTCGACAAACCTACAGTTTTTGGGCCAGGTTCGGTTCAGTTTTTCAAGTATGCTATAGATCGAGTTATGGGCTGTTCACACGTCTGTCGAGGCCATGTAAACATACACTGGACAGACATCTTTGATCATAATGCCACAACTGACTGTTAAGTTCAAAAGAACTTTAATATTTATAAACGTATCTCAAGACACTTGCGTTCTGTTTTACAGTTCGTTGTGCAGGGTCTTTATATTTTTTTAGACACTGTTAACTGAATTTCAATATTAATTAATGCATCTCGAGACACCTGTGTTCTGTTTCACAATTCTTTTGCACTGCATCATGCTTTTTCAGCAAAGGTGTCACAAATCGACATTCTAATGAAGTTCAGTTTGCAAAGGGGTCTTAATGTGACTGTTACACATGATTCCAGATTGTTTTTCACATGGCAAAGTTGCAGCTCTTGATAAATGGTGAGTGTTTTTCCCCCTTTTGCTCTGGTGTGCAGACAATAATTACACAAGTTAAATGCTGAATTATTTAAAAATCAAAGCATCCTTAAAAAGTCCTATTATCCATAGTGTTTGCTGCAGAATTACACATTTTCCATTGATTAAGAATAGGCCAGCTATGTTGCAGGCAGTGACAGAGATTATTTTTGTTCGACTTTAATGTGATTTTAAAATTTGAAGATTTATGTAGGCCTATTGTGCTATTTAGGCTCATAGCTAACTGTGCACTTTATTCCCTACTATCTGACATTGTGTTGATTTCTAAGTCCCGACCAATAACAGAATAACCATTTGTGAACTCTCGCGGTTAACCAAATATTACAAAAGGTTACCTTACAAATAGTTAGGGTATTATGGCATCTTATGTTTTATCATTAAACATTAAATCCATGCAGGACATTTTAAAGTCCTCTATACTGTTGCACAAATTCTGTCACTTAGCCTATATGAATTTAAACATCAGCTTTTGTAAACCCGATGCTGTTCTCTGTAGTCCTTCAAATAAAGGCTCTGCACCTGGAGAGAATTTGGGATAAATTGCGGGGACAGACGGTGGAGGGAGAGAGATTTGGATTGAGAGAGTTTCTCCCCTCTACCTCTATAATTCAGTTTATTATTTTGCTTAATAAAAATGTTTAATCCTTTTGAATCCTGAGTACATTGATCCTGCCTGATATCCAAGGTAATGCTGAAGAGATTTATTTTGCTCTAATGACCAGCTAACCAAGCATTATTCTAACTATTATACAGCTATTTACCGAAAAATTAAATGGACATGAAATTGATTTGAGTTGAAATAATTTTGTGAAAACAAAGAGACTGTAGAGTGATGCAAGAGACAGGAAACTAGCACACAGCTATGTTAGATTGATTGCCTGGGACAATGGGCAATTATACAGTTTTGCACAGAATACTTTGATTGACCATTCAGAAACAAGTATTCCAAAGAGTGGTAAAATATATATGTATACATATAAATACATACAGAACTGTGCAAAAGTCTAATAGGCACATAATATGTTTCACAATAGCATTTGTCTTAAGATGGTTATTTATATCTGCAGCTTTAGTGTGTCAATAGGAAATATAAATGTTAGACTCCCAAACATTACTTTTGCAAATAGAAAAGATTAGAACAGAATAACAGGGATCCCTGCAACAGATGTCATGTCCCCCACAGAGCCCCCCACTGAACATCGAGTCAGACTGGGATACATATAGAGACAGAAGCAATTGAGACAACCTAACCTGTGGCAAATTCTTCAAGAAGCTTGGTACATCCTATCTTCCAACAACCAAGAAAAACTGTGTCCATGTGTAACTAGGAGAATTGGTGCTGTTTTAAAAGGCAAAAGTGGTCACACTGAATATTGATTTAGCTTTTTCTTTTTTACTGGACTTTGTATGACATTAAGTGATGAATGAAAACAATTTATTTAATTATTTTTGAAGACATTCTCACTATGCAACATTTTTCACAAGTGCCTAAAACATTTGCAATATATACCAAGCTATACCAATTTCCGAAACTGCAAAATCTGTACATGATTCCAAATTTGTGGCCGCCAGTGTACTTTGAAGGGGAGAATTCACCAATAATAATATAATTCAGAGGGGTTTTGAACTGTTTAAAACCAGCATACATAATCTTAGAGAAAACCCATTTGCACATTTGGGGCTCTATTTTTGTGAGTGCACAAAGCTCAGGGCAATGCACTAGGACTGTGCGCAACATCTTATCCAATTTTCGTGAGATCTCTAATTCTAAGTGCAATTTTTGTGCCAGCGCAAAGCGCAAGTGGGCATGGGTGGGATTGTTTGCACTACTGTGGATGTAGCCATATGTATGTCTAGACCTATCGCACATTTTCACAAAAATACCAAAACTTCATGGCCATGCTCATTGACTTTGCGTTTGTTACTTAAGGAAATAAATTAGTGCCCTTGGACTTTTCACTCTAAACCTTATTGTTACTGAGATGTACAGTAGATATAGTGACAAATTCCCAGTGTGACAACCAGTCACAGCCTCATTCTCCCCTATATGTGTATATGTACTTAGTTCTGCACCATAACTGGACAGGGCACTTATTTGAAGAGCGAAATTTGTCCTGCATCTGTTTTGAAAGCATCGCCACGTGGGTACGCCTAAGTCATTGCCAAAGCAACCCATGCATATATGTTGGTTATGTCTGAATGCACAAATCTGATTTGATCGCTTGCAATTAATATTGTGGACAGTCTCCCTGAAAAGATCTGATTTGAGAAAAAATCGGAACATAGCCAAAATGTTCAAAGAGAAAAGTGGTTCATAAATGTTGTTTTAATTTATAGGAAACTAATTCTTCATCCATTCATCCATCCATATTCTATTGCCACTTGTCCTATGTAGGTTCGCAGTAGTGCTGGAGCCTATCCCAGCTGTCTCGGGACGAAGGCAGGGAACAGGACAGGTGGCCAGTCAATCACAGAAAAGGTTCTACTATAGGGCGATATTGCGATATGTGTTTTCCTTTTGTGTCCACATGCATTTATTTACTGTGAGCCAGATTCTATTTTTAAACAAAATGCCTTCACAATCTTCCTCCTCTATTTTTCTGTCTGTGAATTATTTAGCACACAAAAAACATCTCAAACATTTATAAGCCCATTCTTAGTGGGATGCATGAGAAACAAGATTTCCCCACTTGGCATAATGGACTGACTGCAGTAGGGATAATGGATCAAAGCATGCCAGTGGGAGCAGGCCATGAAGTCTTTTCAGCCAGGATGCACACAGACATGATCCAGGAATTAAAACAGTAAAGAGCTGTCCCGTAATAGCATTACAAAAATGACAGAGCAGATCAGCTTAAAAGTAGGAAAAAGTGCAGATCTGTCAGTACGTTTTATTTCACTTCTTTCCATGGGCGGATCCAGGGCTGGGCTACCGGGGCTTAAGCCACAAATGTTTTCCATTAAGCACTGAAGGAGTATTGGAAACTGTGTTGAGCTGGTCCATCTAGATGCAGTAAATACCAAATATTTAGAGGTATAACCCTGAAAACTAGTAATATTTCCAGATGTATTCAAGGAATTTGCTAACTTTAAAGTCACGAGCCAGAACATTTGTGTGTTTAGCAGAACTCTTTATTAAGACATGATACAATAAACATAGCAAACTTTAGGCAATCTAGTTATTATTTTTCATCTCTAGTACCTATTTAGCCTGTTTATAAACTTTCTTGTAAATTAACTTAAGCACCCGACAAATCAATGAAAACCGTATACAGCCGTAGATAATGTGTGTCATACTATGGAAAAGCCAAAAGGAACAAAATAGTGCGTTTTAATGTGTAGATGTTAAAATAATACAATTTCTGATCTTCGAGCATATCTGAGACAAAAGTTAGTGGGACTTTTTTAGTTTACTATATAAATTACACATCATAGATGTATTCAGATTTGTATTATAAAGTGTATTTTATTCAGAAATTTTATCAAAGTATGGCACCATATCCACAGAGGTCTGGGCTAAGCCCCGAATGTCCACTGACCCTAGCACTGTCCCTTCTTCATTCTTTTCAGCACCTTTTCGATTAAAAACAAGAAAAAGGTGAAAAAGTGGCGACAGAACAGATAGAAAGAAAGTGTTTCTTGTAGTAATGGATATAAAAATGCAGAGAGTTTGTGCGATGACAGTAAGCTGAGCTTGTCATTACACATTCATTGAGATTATGTTATGTCATCTCTTACTCTCTTATAAAAAGCTTGAAATGAAGAGAATGAGATGACATGACATGACGCTCACAGTGAATGAATACTGTCTGATTGCAGTAACCATGGTGCCACTGTCGGACATTTAGGCCAAGCAGATTGGCTAATTGAAAGTGATCTGCTAATGAGGTAAATTGACTCTGCCTGTCTCTCATGGGTGGCACAATGGGGGCTGAGTTTCTCACGCTGACTGTAATGGTCTCAATTATGTCGTTGTCTGAAACAGTGTGGCTCAGTGGCTGAAAGGTTAAGGACTCAGGCTGTTTCTCCTCTAATGAACCCCTTTTTGAGTATCTGCCCCTCCCCGTACTGACTCTGCACTGCAGTCTTTACTTCTGCCCTACTGTCTTTTTCCTCTGTCTATTGGCTTTCTTCTTTTTCGTTTTATCTGTTCCTTTTTTTAACCAGCTATTTTGTGTTTTCTCTCTCACTTCATGTCACCCTCAGTGAGGTTTTATGTAATGTAATTAATGAATTAACAATCTGAATAAAAAGAAAGAAGAGAGGAAGAAATTCATGATTTAAGGAAAAAACGAATGATTGAAGGATGAATGGATTTAAAAAATAGAAATGAAGATAGAGAGGAAATACATTTTGTGAATGCAGAAAAGAAAAAGGAAAAAATTGATGATTGTCTAATGTATGGATGAATGAATGGGTGAATGGAAAGAATAAGGAGTGAACAAAGAATTGATTGATTAATTGAAGTGAGGAAGGAAGGATAGAATGAAGAAAGGAATGAGTAAATGAAGAAAGAAAGAAAGAAAGAAAGAAAGAAAGAAAGAAAGAAAGAAAGAAAGAAAGAAAGAAAGAAAGAAGACATGATGGATGGAAGGAAGGTAGGATAGGCAGGGAGGAAGGATGGCTGGATGGATGGATGGTGAAGGAAGAAAGCAACTAATGCTTGAAGGCAGGTTGGATGGAGGAAGGAAGGAATTAATAATTGATTGATTTATGTATGGATATAGGATGATGGATGCTGTTGCTTGTGAAAATAGCAGGAGCATCAGACTGCACGTAACCTTCCCCAACGCCGCAAGAGACGTCATATAGTTCCCCACATCCCTGAGGGTGGAAAGCGACGTAACTAGCCTGGTAGCAGGTCGCGCCAGCTGCGGCCTTTTCTCTCTTTATGTTTTCTCTCCATAGAGTGTTAGATGCGGCTGGGGCATCTAATGCTATAACACGCATCGGGGAAGGCATTCTTTTCCAATCCTATTCTTTCAGGGGGAAAAGACCCCATGGAGACCACACCTACCCATGTTAACCTCCCCTGCCTAACAGGGGAGGTTAACATGTGGCAAATACGTCACATGGGCTTACAGCAACACATGGAAGTGGCACTGAGTCTGGAGCCAGAGGGCTAGGTAGGAAGGAGAACCAGGGTCCGTGACTTGTGGAATCGTCTGTGGGAGTAGAGCGCACGTCTTTACCTCAGGGGATTGGAATGGTGCTATGCAATACACCCGGCCAGCTGTTGTCACCGTATTAACAAATTCTACGTGTTCAGAACTGTCAAAACATGGTACGAGACCAGCTCAACCCGCGAAGGTATTGGGTGATGTCCAGCCCGCTGCTCTGCAGATGTCTGCTAGAGAAGTGCCCACGAGGATGCCACACCCCTTGTAGATTATGCACGAACCTGCATGGGGTGGGCATGGCCTGGGTCTGGTAGGCCAACGCAATGGGCAAGCCTCTGTTTGGAGACAGCGGGACTTTCATGAAGACGCGAGGGGACAGGGACAAACCGAATGGGAGGACCTTGTACTGATACACCTGGCCATCAAAAGAGAACCGTAGAAAGGGTCTGTGACGGGGTAATATTGAGACGTGAAAGTATGTATCCTTCAGGTCTACCGCCGTGAATAAATCTTGCCGGATGCATGTCAGAGTAAGTTTCTGCATCAGCATCTTGAATGGGAGTCTGTGTAAGGCCCAGTTCAGAACTCGCAGGTCCAACATTGGCCGCATCCCACCCCGTTCTTGGGTACGATGAAGTAAGGGCTGTAGAATCCCTTCTCCATCTTGGCTGGAGGGACAGGCTCTATCGCGTTCTTGCGCAGAAGGGTTGCGATCTCCGCACGCAGGTTGGAGGCGTTTTCACCCTGCACCGAGGTAAAGCGGATGCAGCTAAAGCGGGGTGAGCGACCTGGCGAACTGAATCACGTAGCCAAGTCGGATGGTCATGGCCAGCCACCGCAATGGGTTGGAAAGTGTAAGCCACGTGTCCAAGCTCCAGGCGAGGGGCACTAAGGGGACGATCACGTATGACGTACCTGGAGGTGGGGCCTCGTGGCGGGGGGAGCAGGCGACGTCATGTTAGGGAGCGTTGCTTTGTCCCGAGGTGGTTGTGCTGAGGAGAGGCTCAAAGCACTTACCTTGCTCCAAGTACCCAGCCTGAGGCAGGTAGGTGACTGAGGAGGAGGTGCTGTAGCGACGACCTCTAGGGTCGTCATCACCTGCCGGCCTGAGGTGCGAGTGTGGTGCAGTTGGGCACGTGAAGGCGGAGGTTCCGCATTCATGGGGGCCAGACTCAAGTGCTTGATGTCAGACTGGGCGGTCACTTACCCTGCGAAACCGCTCCAGCCCTATACCCTTGGGTAGAAGGTGTGAAGTGGGAGGTGGCTAGAGTGGCCTTCCCCCGGAACAAGGAAAGCTGAATGGTTCATGGGAACATGAACCATTCACAAACACTGCCTCACATGTTGCCCAAGGCCCTCTGAAATGACCGCATCAAGGAATAACACAAGGACGGCAGGGCATCTTGAAAAATATGGTCTTTAAAAAGATGTTTAACGTCCATGTGTTGCTCTTTTAGAGAGATGTACTCTTTTAGAGAAATATACTCTTTTAGGTGGCTGTCGAAGTGCGCAGGGGCGTAGTCTGCACTGGGGTGCAGAGAAGAGAAAAGCTGCTGATTTGCGCCGCATCTCCAACAGCATACGTTCTTGTAGAGGTGAGTGGAACAGCAGTGGATTTATTCAGCTCGCTGAAACACAACCGCTCAGCTCTGAAGAACAATATGTCTGAACAGGCGCACGCTTCCCTCCTTTTATACCCGTATGTCCGGGTTATGGGCATTCAAATTCTGTTCGCCAATTCTCATTCGCCTTTTCTCAAAGATAGAGGTAACCGATGCTCTCAAGAGAGACCCCTAGTGTCAATACATGGACACAACGTCGAGTGAGTGACAGAAGAGGAATAGTGATTAAAGGAAAGAACTAATGATTGATGGATGGATGGATGGATGGATGGATGGAAATAAAATAGTGAGGAATGGAGATATACTGTAAAGAAAGATTGAATTAATTTATGAATTAAAGAAAGAAAGAAAGAAACTAGTGATTAAAGGAAAGAACTAATGATTGATAGATGATGGATGGATGATGGATGGATGGATGGCAAGAAGGAAGAAAGCAACTAATGATTATAGGCAGGTTGGATGGATGGATGGATTGATTGAAAGAAAGAAAGAAAGAAAGAAAGAAAGAAAGAAAGAAAGAAAGAAAGAAAGAAAGAAAGAGAATTTAAATGAATGATTGTTGCTGGCTGGCTGGCTGGCTGGCTGGCTGGATGGATGGATGGATGGATGGGTGGATGGATGCAAATTTATGATTTTTTGATGTATAGATGGAAAGAATTAGGAATGAACAAAGAAAGGAAGAAACTAACAATTGATTGATTGATTGATTGATTGATTGATTGATTGATTGATTGATTGATTGATTGATTGATCAGCATTTCCCTTCCCTGAAAGCTTTAAAAAAAATCTCTCTAGTACCACATACATTGGAAACTTTGACATTAGGAAATGGAAAATGGACGTGGCCTCATACATTTCTCCTGCCTTTTTTCACAGGAAACAGAGGTTCTGAACACAGCAGTGCTGAACGGGAAGACAGTGGCAGTGCCAGTGAAGGTGGTAACAGTGGGGACAGATGGCACTATTACGGATGTAACAGACACTGTGCAGTGCCAGTCTACAGATGAAGATGTGGTTAAGGTCAGTTGAGTTGAGCATTAATACCTTTTTCTCTTTAATTTGTTATTGTTTTCTCATCAGCTGTAGGGTCTTTAAAGTGTTATTTTAGCAGCTCAAACAAATGATAAATATTTGCTATCTTCTGCTTTTTTAATCACAAGTTTTAATCTTTGTGACTATGTTAAATTAAGTTTGCAATGAATTCCATCCACCTCCACATAATGAAGTTTGACAATGATAAAAAGACGATAATGATTCAAATAATGATTTCGCCGGAGCACCACCTGGGTCTTCTCCTCCCATCTACCAGGGATGCTTGATTCAACTTCCTACGTCTACTATCTGCACAGATATCAACAGCGCAAATGGGTTGTAGGTTGCCAGGTTGAAGTCACAAATGGGTTGAAATTGTATGATGTTTCGATTGTGTGAGTAAGATGCATTTCATACCAGATCTGGCAACTGGACAACCTTGGAATAATATATTTATGTGATTATTCATATAACAAGGTTTGGGCCATACAAATTTTGGGATTTTCCCAGGAGAAATAACAAAACGGGAGGGGGCGGGAAATGGGTGTGAAATACGGGAAACTCCCTGGAAAAACGGGAATTTGGTCATGTGCAAAAGATCAAAACATTGCATATGTTTACAAAGAACGCAATAAGACATCTATTGGCTGACTATTTTATTTATATTGTACCTATGAGAGTGAGAAAATGTGCAGTTGCTACCATAAATTAATGTTGCATGTTCAATACAAGTTAAGCTCATTGGACTGCATTTGTGTAAAAACGTCTCGGGTTAAATGGTGTAACCCTTGTTCCCTGAAAAAAGCTGAACGAGATGCTGTGCTGAGAAAAGCACTTTGGTAACAATCGTACATTCAACAGATTAGCCTAGTACGCCTGTAACACTGCCGTAGTGTGCAGGGTAGCACCAGCCTGACCTGCTGCCTGATAAGCCTTACCCACAAGTGTGGAGGTGGTCCTGCACAGCTTTGTGGGGAGAGTGGGTCTCTTTAGCTATGATGCTAAGCCAGGCGAGAGATAACCCGCAAGTGTCTCTTCTACTGGCGGCATCACCGAATACCCTCGGGCTTCAGCACCCACGATAGTTGAATATGTCAACGTCGAGGGCACTAAGACACGGCAAGTATAAGGATTCCTCCATGAATGAGAATACTTGTTATGGAGGTCATAGAGAAAAAGGAAGGGACTGATATAGCGTTCCCTTCCCTTCTTTAATTTATTTATTTTGGCCACCAGACAGAAATTTTTCTTCTTGTTTGGAGCGTTTGGGGGGGGGTGTCTGTTGTTAGCCGCTTTATTATTGTGCGTGGCACATACAGAGATTCAGCCTATCCCTCATGAACAGAAGAGGCGCCGAGGCGCGCTTCAGGCTTATGAGAAGTATCAGCTGGATCTGGGGAGAGAGCGAGGGAAAGGGACGAACCCGTCTCTCGCTCCTCAACTAGATCCATGAGAGAGCCCCACGAATGAAGTGTGGGCGCTGACTCCCGGAAGCAAGCGAGGCGTGCTCTTTTCTCCAAACAAACAAAGCAAAACTGATGCATGTCCCTCTCGGCCATGGAGTGTAAACAAAGGAACACGCATCGTTTGCTCCGACTTTCAGTCATTTTTTTTAAGAAAGAAGAGAAAGGAGAAAAGGTTCACTGCGCACTGCCTAACCAATTCTAACTCCTAACAGAGGAAAGAAAGTTTGACAGGCTTGTGAGACACACACACACAGAATGGCTCTGAAGAAATAGATCTGACGACACGCTGGTGACGCATCTATTTATAGCCTGGCCACAGGTGCATCCAATGATCTCACCAGCCGAGGCTATAAATTCCGGTCAATGTTCATTGACGTTTTACACACATATTCACAGCTGGTCACAATGTAGGACTGTTCCCAAAGCGCTTTTCTCAGCGCAGCATCCTAGTGAAGCTTTTTGTAAACTCATTCTAAAAAATTTATAAAATAAAAGTTACAGGAAGGCACTTTCAATGGAATCGAATGCGGCCAATCCATAAACGCTAAAATACATACTATTTCAAAAGTATAGCAAGACAAAGACATTACGTGTTAACATATTTTTAATGTGACAAAAATCGCTTACTATCATTATCTGTTTAAAGTTATATCCAAATTTACAACTTTGTTGACATGATGATGCAGGTAAACACTTTAATCTGGTTAACATTTTAACGCATGTTTTTCCCTGATTTTATCACCCAAAATTATGTTAACAAGTATAATGTTTGTCTTGTTGCAGTGCATTTGAAACTGTGTGTACCAATTCACTTGCATTGTAAGAGGCTTATTGTCACCTTGTCTTAGAGCTTTTTCTTTCTTAATAAATGAGGGATGAATCTAATTATATGTAAGCTATATATTCTTTTTTTTTTTGTGGTAATCAACAGATCGATTATGCCACAATTGCTTTTGATGAAGTTTAACTTGTATTAAACCTGGAGTATTCCTTTAAGGAGATATTTCTAACTGATCTGACCCTTAAAAATGAAATACAGCTACATTTGTATAACATGTTTAGTATTATGTTTCCTGTTGAGTCCAATTAAGTACAATTGTTTTATATGGCCTTGGTATAACTTTCAGGGTGGAACATTATTTATTACCTTTACTTTTCTCAATATTTTTGTTTCTATTCTAGAGGTGTGTCATGAAATATGTTCAAAACATTTAACACGACCAACATAAATAGGCATATAAATTTTCATCTTGACCTCCTCGTCGCTTCTTCAACTCAAATTCTTAATTTTAACAAATAAATTCAGTAGTCCAGTTGGTGCATGCTTCTCTTTTAAGATAATAACAAAGGCTTGTTATTGAGGCAGAGGCATAAATTAATGCATTTTAATTATTTAATCAGACCTCAGCTGACCTTAAATATCTTAATTCATTTATAAACATGGACCGAATGACACATTTACATCATTTTGACTGAAGAAGATTGATGCTAAGGACAAACATTTATGATTTTGAGTCTTAATAATGTATCTCTATGCTTACTAATTAATGCATAATGAATTTGAATGCATCTTAATAATTTAAAGATTTTAAATTAATTTTTACAGATTTACTCAGAGAACTTATGAATGCTAGTGTTGATGCTGCATGTGCGTGTGAAAGGACAATATTAGATAAGGGGCACGTTTATAAGGTGTATACTGTAAATACTTTGTTCCCCGAGAAGCTGATGTAAAAGCTCTTTTCTTCCGGAATCATGAAGACCAATTTGGATATAGGATAATTATGGAACATTTTGGATAATTTTCTCACTATTAATTTAAAACAGCAACCTATCAGCTTGCCAGCAACCACAACAATAGGTAGTTAAATAAAATGAATGAACTGCCAGATTAACTCAATTACACAATATTCAGCTAAAATGTCAGTGCCAGAATGCTGAATAGCTAAATTGTGCCGCGTTATATCATACGAAAATGGCCCTACATGCTAAATAGGAAACATTTGCATTTTAGCTGCATTAGTGGCTTTGCACAAAAAGCCATTGCCACAGCTGGAGAAAGAATACTACAGTAGTTATGTATTAATTTTAGTTTTTTTTGTCATGTTTGCACTAAGCTATAAGCTATTCTGTCAAGGCCAGTGCCAGAGTCTCAACTAAAATAAAAGCAGGATATCTTTATATTAAAAACAATTAACCATTAATTCATTTTGTATGGAGTGTGAACATTTACAGTTGGTGGTAGATGCCATTTAATACAATATTTTATCTTGAATGCAGGGGTTAAATTGAGATTTTGGAGGTGGGGAACCTTAAACGGTGTGATCGTGTAAAATCCATTCAATTAAAAATATAATTTTTTTTCTCTCAGATGAAATTCTTTGACTGGCATTCAGTTATAGGCCTATAATTTGTCTGTCATTATTTATCTTAATTGTGATAATCTGATTGATTGTAATAATGATACTAGATGTATGTTATGCATTTTATAAAACTTAGATGACACCTGGAAAAAGTTTATATTCTTCTTGCCCGAGGTAAGGCATCATCTTGCCTTTGAACATGCTAAACTATCCAATTATTTAATAATTTATAAGTAAATAAACATTCTTAAGGGGTGTACAGCTTTGAAATAAACTAAGCAAAATTGCTACTGCATATTGATCTCAGAAATGGGTGAGCAGTTGATTCCATACAGTATTTTGTGATTTTATGAATTAGAGATCGAACCACAGAACAATAGAAGCGCAACACGTGCCATTCTTGAATAGCTGCCCGCTACTTGCATGTGGAACTGACTAGAGCGAAGCATAATGAACTTGAAAGGTTTCTGAACAAGTATCTTTGTGAGATGGAGCAGGAACGTTTTAAATGTTTCAAACAATTACCATATTGGAGCATAAAAAATTTGAAAAGATTGACAAACAAGAAAAGGTGCCGGACCATTTCAGCCCAATTTAAGCCTTTACCAGTGATGGGTAGTTGCTTCACTAATAATAGCAAAGCTATTAGCTTAACTACGTTTCTAAGTAGCAAGGTGGTTGCTTCGCTAGTTTTCGCTAGTTCGCTAGCGGCATAGCAGTGAGAAAAGCTGCAACGCTTCACCATGCCTTGAACCCGGTGTTTACTATCACCAGTTTTGAATGAAAACAAATTAATCGCTTCTTTTAAAATTAATTGGTCACACATGATAGGACAACAGTCTGAACTGGTTCACGATTCAATCTGAATGACTCAGAAAGCTTACGCACGCACTACTGAATCATTTGGTGCACTCTCACTTGCCAATAAGCTCACAGAGTATTTTATAAAATGGAAAATAAAGACAACGCCATTTGCAGTGGTTTAACAATCAATGTAAACGAAACCTGCAAATGCTTCCTATTGTTTGAAGTTAAATTATGGATATCTGAAAACTTCCTCATGCTTAATGAGGATAAAACCGAGGTCATTGCTTTTGGCTCTTCGCTACATATCGCTGATATTGAAAATCAGTTTGGTACTTTATCTTTAACCATGCACAATAGAGTTAAGAACTTGGGTGTCATCTTTGATTCTGACTTATTTTTTGATAAGCAGATAAATGCTGTTGTTAAAGGAAGTTTTTTTCATCTAAGGTCCATTGCTAAATTAAAACAGTTTCTCTCACCGAAGGACTTGGAAATAGTAATTCATGCTCTTATTACATCCCGGCTGGATTACTGCAACGCCTTATATGTGGGTCTGTCTCAATCTTCTTTTTCACGTCTGCAAATAGTCCAAAATGCAGCAGCTAGACTCCTAACGGGTACCAAGAAAAGAGAGCATATTACCCCAGTTCTCGCTTCCCTACAATGGCTTCCAGTTCGATACAGAGTAAATTTCAAGGTTGTGATGTATGTTTATAAGGCATTGCATGGCTTAGCCCCTCAGTACATTGCTGATTTACTCCATCTACATTCTGCACCTATGTCTCTTAATCATCAAATCAGTTACTCCTCTCTGTTCCTCGTTCCCGGTTGAAAACTAAAGGTGATCGGGCGTTTGTAGTTGCGGCCCCCAGATTATGGAATGCACTCCCATTTGCTGTTAGGTCTTCATCCACACTTCCGATATTTAAATCTAAATTGAAGACACATTTGTACTCTTTAGCCTATAATGTCGGTTGATAATTTTAATAGTTTTCTGTGTAGGTTTTATAACGTTCTATTAAATTCTGTTATTAATGTTTGTAAAAAATTGTACAGCACTTTGGTTACAACATTTGTTGTTTTTAAGTGTGCTTTATAAATAAACTTGACTTGACTTGTCTTGCCAGTGACGAAGAAGAAAAAAGCCTGGTATGCCAGATTACCAGTCCAGCCCTTAGTGTAGCTTGTAGTTTAAATTGCTACTTTCTCTGAACTGTAGCTTTTAGCTTAACCTATTTTTCGGTTGAGTAGTTTGTAACTTAGCTTGCCACATTTTTTGAGTTGCTTGCCCAACACTGGCCTTCACTGAATATGTGGCTCCAGATGGCAATCTTCTTCTTCTTCTTCTTCTTCTTCTTCTTCTTCTTTCTGCTGATCCCGTTAGGGGTCGCCACAGCGGACCGTCTGTGATCCGCATATTTGACTTGGCACAGGTTTTTTTTCCTTTTCTTTTTTTTTTATATTTGTAGCTTTACCCTGCAGTTCATTCACCCTCCACCTATTGTCAGTGTCAATGAGCTTTTAAGATTTTGTATGGATTGTAAAGGTGCTGTTTGTTGACAAAAGTCACAAATTCTGCAAGTCTCTAGACACTGCTATCTGTGTTTGATCAGTGATTTACTGATATAGCCTGTTTTAATTTAAATTGACAAAGAGAAAGGCATAATCAAAAGCACTTTGCACCTGTACCCACACTGTCCAAAACTCACATGTGAATTACAAACTGTAAATACGTCTCTTTTGTCTTCATCACAAAACGTGCGCAATTTAGCAGGAAAGGTCATGCTGAAAACAACTGTAAGATTATATATGCCGAAGAATTGAAGCAACATATATCTGTATCTAGGAAAAAACAACCTTTCAGTTCTGAATGTTTCAACGTCGTAAATCACCGGCCTTCACAAGAAACCCCACACCAGGCTGTTCTTTCACACCAGACCGTCAGATTTGCAAAAAGACATTTCATCTTAATCTAGCCTTGCTAGATAATGCTGAAAATCAATTTGAACTGTGGTAAAATGTGTACCTGACAAATTAATGATTATAGACTGATGGACCTCTTTAAAATGTGTGTAGCGATGTGCAATCACCTATTACTGATAAATATAATCTTTAATTTTGTATGATTCATCTCATTCTACTAAGAATGGTAACTATAAGGCTTAACTTGATAAAATACAATGATGTGTAAAACCAATGTGATTTTGTAACCAGGGATTTTCATGTTCTCTTACGAGAGGTCAGGCCGCGCCCCTCTCAGCACCGGAGATCGCCACCTCATATGCGCTCTCTGCCTGGGACTGGAACATGCAGAGCTCGCCCTCGCTGACGGCGGATGCGACCTCTGCGAGGAGCTTCCGATGTCGACCCTGCGGGCTCGACTCGAAGCACTCAAAACCGAAGCCGCCCGCGCTTCGTTCGCCAGCGCAGAAAGAAGCGCCGCTCCCAAAGGCTGCCGGAACCGGTGTTAGAAGCGACTACCTCGCCGGAGCCTCTCCCTCGAGCCTCGCTTTCACCCTCCCGCCCCCGGGGCGCACAGTTGCCGCCGAGCGGCCGCACTGTGCCATCTCGGATGACGAGGCGGAGGATAAGGGCTGCTGTTCCATCATGGCTTTGGACAGCGAGGAGTGGTCAGGCTCCCAAGCCTCCTCCTCGGCCCAGGAATCCAGCAGGACCAGCGCCGAGTCGAGGAAGAACTAAGCGCCTCCTCACACAGGCCGTCGACCGCCTCGGGCTCGAGTGGTCACCGCCCTCTGAGCAGGCTCCCAACAGACTCGACGGCTGCTTTCTTCAGAGCCGTCGCCGCGGTGGCGCCCGCAGCCCGGCCCGCTCCCTTCCTGCGGAACTCCACGCCGAGCTCTCTAAATCGTGGAACGCGCCTCTCTCGGCCAGGAACCGATCCCATGTCTCCACCTCTCTTGCTTCGGTGGACGGCGCCACCGAGAGGGGCTATTCTTCCATCCCCCTGGTCGAGGATTCGGTAGCAGCACACCTTTGCCCGCCCTCCGCGAGATGGCGGTCTAAGCCAGTGCTCCCGTCTAAGGCCTGCAGAACTACTTCCGCCTGTGTTGGCGCGCCTATGCGCCGCCCGCCAAGCCGCATCTGCTCTGCATTCCATGGCCGTTTTACAGATCCTCCAAGCGGACCTTCTTCGAGAGTGGGATGAGAAAGGCAGGCACCCAGAGGCTGTTTCAGATCTAAGGAGCGCGACGGATCTCGCCCTTCACGCCACCAAAGCTGCAGCTCAAGCCCTAGGGAAGTGCATGGCCGCGCTGACTGTGACCGAGAGATACCTATGGCTAACGCTAGCCGACATGGGAGAAGCTGAACGCTCCACGTTCCTCAACGCGCTGCTCTCTCCATCCGGTCTCTTCGGTTCCGCGGTGAGTGGCATTGTTGACCGTTTCTCGGAAGTCCAGAGAGCCACCCAAGCCATGAATCTCTTCCTGCCTCGTCGCGCTAGCTCCTCTGCAGGCCGCCCCCGTGACCAGCCTTCTGCACGAGCCTCTTCACAGCGCCCAGCTCAGCAAAGCCAGACTTCTCAGCGTCGACAGGGCGGCCGCCCTAGAACGCGCTCAGACAGCCGCCGCAGACCGCCGCCACCCCGCGAGCCTCGGCCTAATATTGCATTGAAACCTGAGCAACCGAAGTCCTCCTAGCTTTGTTAAGGAAACGACGGCTCAGTCCCGCCACGGCCGGACCACCGTCAAAGCTTCGGCCCCTGTCAGTCCCCTTCTCTCAGGCTACTGCAGTGGTGGATTCAGCAGCCAACAAGCCGGTGATACTGCCCGCTTGCCTGCACTCAAATGCTGTTTTCACGGCGACCCAAAGAAATCTTGTGAAAAGCAAACATGCCTTATGTGTAGAAAATGTGCCCACAATCCAGTGTTCACCCCTACACACAAGCATTACACTTCCCGTGTCCCTATCAGAGCCCACTCACATAAAGCAGGCACAGCCAGCTCGAGTGTTAGAGTCAATAAACGCGCCCACGAATCCGTGCGCACGCCCCTTCTCTGCCCGCTCTGTCACACGGCCAGCAAACACCTCTCTGTATGTAAGTCCTATGCCCGTGACTATGCTCGCGCATCACTTCACAGATGTGACTCTTTCCCCATTCACCTCAATCGGGAAGTCACTCACAGAACAGCCTGTCCCTGCTGTCTGCGAGCAGTCATGCATAAGCACAGTAAGCGTGCTCACACATTCTGTTCAGCTCGCTGTGTGCGGAAATCAGGGCGACTTGGCCATTCACCCTCTAGCGTTACGCTTCAAAGCGTGGAAAGCTATCCCAGGGATATCCAAATGAGTGTTAAGCACAATAAAACAGGGCTATTTGCTACAGTTCGATCGCCGCCCTCCCCGCTTCAGAGCGCGGCTCGAAACTACTGTGAACACGGAAGCAGCCTGCATGCTTCGTTCAGAAATAGCAAACCTTCTGTGCAAAAGGGCCGTAGAGAGAGTGCCACCTTCTCTGAGCGAGTCGGGGTTTTACAGCCGTTATTTTCTTGTCCCCAAGAAAGACGGCGGCCTCAGACCAATATTAGATCTCAGGGTTTTGAACAAGGTGCTCGCAAAAAGACCGTTCAAAATGCTTACAATCAGGAAACTCCTCGCGCATGTGCGCCAGGGGGACTGGTTTATTTCTCTCGATCTGAAAGATGCCTACTTTCAGATTCAGATAAATCCCCGTCACAGGCCATTCTTGAGATTCGCCTTCGACGGCCAGGTTTATCAATACACCGTCCTTCCGTTCGGCCTGTCTTTATCACCCCGTACTTTCACGAAGTGCATGGATGCGGCGCTCGCACCCCTGTGGAGTCAGGGCTTGCGAATTCTGAACTATTTGGACGATTGGCAGTCACATACGGAGCTTCTGTCTCACAGGACAGTTCTCCTCAGTCTTCTGAACAGTTTGGGTCTTGCAGTCAATTGGACCAATAGCTCACTACAGCCCAGTCAGGCAATTTCCTTCCTTGGAATAGAACTAGACTCCATGGCGATGACGGCTCGCTTATCTACACAGCGCACGCACCGTGTTCAGCGACTAGCCGCGTCCTTTCAGATGAACAGCCTCATGCCTCTGAAAAAATTTCAGAGAATGCTAGGTTACATGGCCTCAGCCGCAGCAGTACTTCAGCTGGGTTTACTGTGCATGCGCCCGCTTCAGCATTGGCTAAACACCCGCGCGTCTCGCCGGGCTTGGGCCACGGGCCGCCAGCCGATCGGAGGGACTCAGACCTGTATCTCAGCTCTGCAGCCCTGGGCAGTGGCCGAATGGTATCAGCGGGGAGTGACGATGGGAGCTGTATCTCGCCGAAAAGTCATCTCGACAGACGCGTCCAACACGGGTTGGGGCGCAGTCTGCGAGGGCTCTCCGGTTTTTGGCCTATGGTCAGTTCAGGAAAAGCTCCTTCACATAAATTGTCTGGAAATGATAGCGGTCGAGTACGCGCTCGTGCGCTTCCTCCCGGTCATTCAGGGTCACCACGTCCTGGTCTGTTCGGACAACAGATCTGTGGTATCCTATCTAAACCGTCAGGGCGGTGTCAGATCCAGGAACCTCTTCCATCTGACAAAACGCATACTGAGTTGGTCCCAGTGCCACCTGCGCTCGCTGAGGGCGACGCACGTGCCAGGCCACCTGAACGATGGCCCAGACAGACTGTCCAGAGACAATATTTCCCCAGAGGAATGGTCCCTGCACGCTCAAACAGTCCAGAAGTTATGGAGCATATTCGGCAGAGCAGAGATAGACCTCTTTGCGTCAGAAGAGAACTCTCACTGCCCAGTATTTTTCTCGAAGCGAGGACGCGCTGGCCCAGGACTGGCCCAACCGCCCGCTTTACGCCTTCCCTCCCATCTCGCTATTGCCACAGGTAATGCAGAGGATCAGGGAAACGCGTCACTCGGTGCTCCTCATAGCCCCGCGCTGGGAGAATCAGGCATGGTTCCCGGAGCTTACGCGGCTGTCACTGACAGCCCCGTGGCCCATTCCAGTGAGAGCAGATCTCCTCTCTCAAGCTCGCGGCACGATCTGGAATCCCCACCCAGAGCGCTGGGCGCTGCACGCGTGGGTGATCAATGACTACCTGTCGTTTTGCCAGAAGGAGTAATAAACACTATCATACACGCTAGAGCCCCTTCCACGAGAAGACTCTATGCATCCAAATGGTCTGTGTTTTCAAAATGGTGCACCGACAGAGACCTGGACCCACGGACATGTGGGGTGTCGTCGCTGCTCGTGTTTTTACAAGAGCTGCTGGATAAGGGCAGATCCCCATCCACGCTCAAAGTGTACGTGGCGGCCATCGCGGCGTTCGCTGAACCCCTGCATGGCCAGTCACTGGGAAAAAACGAGCTGGTCATCCGCTTCCTCAGGGGAGCTAGAAGGATGAACCCCCCGCGCCCCCCATCAGTTCCTATCTGGGATCTTTCCGTATTTCTCGAAGCTATGAAAGCCCCCCCTTTAGAAACCGCTTCAATCCGTGGATTTGAAATACCTTTCACTCAAAACCGTTTTTCTGACTGCCCTGTCATCAGTTAAACGTGTGGGAGACCTTCACGCGCTGTCTGTCAGCGCTGCGTGTCTTGAGTTTGGACCAAGTGACTCCAAGGTCATTTTAAAGCCTAGACACGGCTGTGTCCCCAAGGTGATCGGTACTCCTTTCAGAGCACAAATCATTTCCCTATCGGCGCTGCCAGCATCCGATAGCGAACGCGACGCCAATCTCCTTTGCCCAGTCAGAGCACTGAGATTGTATACTGTGCGCTCCACCTCTTTCAGACGCTCTGAGCAGCTTTTCGTTTCTTTCAGAGGGCGCACCAAAGGTTTCGCCGCCTCGAAACAGACACTGTCTAGATGGATAGTGGACGCTATTGCTGCCGCGTATGCGTCAAAAGACCTGCCATGCCCGTTAGGCATTAGGGCTCACTCCACTAGAGGCATGGCCTCCTCGTGGGCATGGTCCAGCGGGATTTCCATTCACGACATATGTGTGGCAGCGGGCTGGGCTTCCCCCTCAACCTTTGTCAGATTTTACAATCTGGAAGTGCCTGCCCTGCAGGCAAAACTACTAGCGGTTTAATACGCTACAGCTCCCCTGGTGAGCTGCACTGATGGAACACATTCCACACAGACCGGCACCGCCGCTCTGTCTTTTCCTTCCCACTATGTGCTTATGTATTACACACACACTGGCCCGCACTCTTGCCGGCCAAATATTATTCCCCCACTCACAAGGGCTCCCCCGGGTCCCCCCACCCCTGGGGCTCATGCAGTGGATGCTTGGCGCGACGGCGTTGACAATGGGTTCCGTGAGCGTAAGCTAGCTTACGCAATACTGAGAGAACCTCTCGTGAAGAGAACGAATCGGTTACCTTACGTAACCTCGGTTCTCTCTAGAAGAGGGAGCAGTATTGCGTAGCCGACCGTGCTTCAGCGCCACGCAGCGATTTTCGCTTCATTCAATGAAAACCAGGGTTCCAGCCTACTGAACTTACGCTTATATGCACTCTAGCCACGCCCATTTTGGCGGGCTTTGATACAGTGACGGCGCGGGCGCCTGTCATTGGACGCAAGTTCACTCAAGTTCGTCTATAGGCTGCAGCAGTTGCCGCAGAGCAGCCTATGAGCTCGCTAGCTAGCCCGCTCAAGGTATGCAGTTGCTGCACTGCGTTGACAATGGATACAAAATTAAGGATAATTTTTTGGCTTCAATATCTCAGAAAAGATGAATCTTTCCCGTAGCGTAAGCTAGCTTACGCAATACTCATTCCCTCTTCTAGAGAGAACCGAGGTAACCGATTCGTTTTATTGCCTACACGTATAAAATCCATAAAAACATTTCATGTTTAGTATGTAAGCATTTGTTTGTGTATGAAGAAAAATCTGATGAAAATAAATATCACGTCTCTTGTACCATTCTCAAGATATAAAAGCTCATGATTAAATATGCACTATTTTTGAGCGGGACATTTTTAAGAGTCTGAAACTAAGGGCCATAGCTCAACTGTCGGGAAAGACAGCCCAATTGACCATGTGACTCTGAAAAGTCACTTCTGATGACTACATAAAGTTCATTTTCACTGTACTGATCAGTTATTTCAGTTATATGTTTAGAAAACTAATAAAGTTTGTCTGTGTTCAAAGACGACTTGACTGTGGTAAATTTTGATAAAAAAAATCTCATCCCTGTTTCTGAAAGATTTCACTTCAAAGCTGTACCTAAATACATGTGATATTATTTTCAATAAACCTTGAGAATAATATCACTCCAATAAGTGAATGAATCATAATTCAATTTAAAGCTAATTCCTTACAATAGATATTGTGAGCTGATACAACTAGATGTTGTATTATGATTTAAATGGTGGAGAATCTATTAAGACAATAATCTAGTTATTTGTGATTTATCTAATTTATAATGGTTGTCGAACGTGACTAATTCTGTTATACATTTCATTGCCTAATAAGGCACAATAAGGACAGTTTCATTTAGTTCATAGCGCACATATTTCGAGACTCTAAATTCCCCTACAGTTTTTTGTTTTTTGTCTTGGATGTTGTCTGCCTTATTGTATATGACAGACAAACGCTTTTGGACATTGGTTCTGCAATTACACACTGAAAACCGGACTTCAAATTCCTCAATGCCGACCCGCTGTTTACAAACACGCCAGCGGAGCCCTTTGTCTGGGCTGCCCAGCCATGGAAACGTGGAAGGAAAAGAGAAAAAAGAGCAAGTGTTCACATCAGAGTAAGACGTCGTGCAAATCGACCCCCGCTACTCAGTATACTACTGGCAAATGTTCCATTTCTGGACAACAAGCACTGTGAGCTGAGAGCGCAGATCTCTTTCCAACGAGAGACAAGGGATTGCTGCGTTATCTGCCTTACAGAAACCTGGATGTCTGCGGAGATTCCAGACTCGGCCATCGAACCTGTGGGTTTTTCCGTGCACCGAGCAGATAGAGCGAAATACCATTTAGGTAAAAGCAGAGGTGTGGTGTATGTTTATGATCAACAAATCATGGTGTGATCAGAGGAACATACATTTTATCAAGTCTTTCTGCTCTCCTGATCTGGAATATCTCATGATTCTGTGTCGACCATTCTGGCTACCGAGGGAATTCACAGCGGTCATTATAACAGCTATGTACATCCCCCCACAAGCCGACACAGACCGGGCACTCAAGGAACTGTATGGGAGTATAAGTGAGCAGGAAACCGCGCACCCTGAGGCCACGTTCATTGTTACCGGGGACTTTAACAAAGCCAATTTTAAAACAATCGCACCAAAATACCACCAACACATCAGCTTCAACACACGAGGGGACCGGGTTTTGGACCATTGCTATTCTCCTCTCCAGGATGGCTACAAATCCCTCCCCCACCCACCATTTGGCAAATCAGACCACTCTTCCGTTCTGCTTCTGCCCGCTTACAGGCAGAAACTGAAACGGGAAGCACCCACCCTCAGAACGATCCAGTGCTGGTCTGACCAATCAGACTCTATGCTACAAGACTGTTTTTATCACGCAGACTGGGAGATGTTCCGGTCTGCCTCCGATGATGACATCGAGGTTTACGCTGATAGCATAACGTGTTTCATCAGGAAGTGCGTAGAGGACGTTGTGCCAACCAAAACAATACAGATCTACCCCAACCAGAAACCATGGGTTAACGCCGATGTTTGCGCAGCACTTAATGCGCGGACCTCCGCTTTTAATTCCGGGAACGCGGAGGAACATAAACAAGCCAGTTATGCCCTCCGTAACACTATCAGTGCAGCCAAATGCCAGTACAGGCACAAACTTGAAGGACAGTTCAACCTTCAAGTATGTGGCAGGGAATTAACATCATCACGGATTACAAAGGGAATAAAAACTCAGCCGTGAACACCGCTGCCTCTCTCCCAGATGAGCTCAATACATTTTATGCTTGTTTCGAGGACAACAACACTACCCTCGCGGAGAGAGCACTCGCAGTCGACGCTACAGAGGTTGGTTCACTCTCTGTCGCTGTTGCGGATGTAACCCAATCCTACCGATGGGTGAACATCCGTAAAGCCGCGGGTCCAGACGGCATTCCGGGCCGCGTCATCAGAGCGTACACGAATCAACTGGCTGGTGTTTTTAAGGATATTTTCATCCTGTCCCTCTCCCTGTCTGTAGTCCCCACATTCTTCAAAACGTCAACCATTATGCCTGTACCAAAGCAAGCCAAAATCACTTGCCTAAATGACTGGCGTCCTGTTGCTCTGACCCCCATCATCAGCAAATGCTTTGAGAGGTTAATCTGAGATCACATCTGCTCTTTGCTGCCCACCTCTCTGGACCCATTGCAGTTTGCCTACCGCAACAACCGCTCCACTGATGATGCCATTGAATCTACTATACACACTGCTCCCTCCCACCTGGAAAAAAGGAACACATATGTGAGAATGCTGTTTGTAGACTACAGCTCAGTATTCAACACCATAGTGCCCTCCAAGCTTGATGAGAAACTCCGGGCTCTGGGCTTAAACAGCTCACTGTGCAGCTGGATCCTGGATTTCCTGTCAGGCAGACGTCAGGTGGTTAGAATGGGCAGCAACATCTCCTCATCACTGACCCTCAACACTGGAGCCCCGCAGGGCTGTGTTCTCAGCCCACTCCTGTATTCCCTGTATACACATGACTGTGTGGCATCACATAGCTCCAATGCCATCATTAAGTTTGCTGACAATACGACAGTGGTAGGTCTGATTACTGACAATGATGAAACAGCCTACAGAGAGGAGGTGCACACTCTGACACGCTGGTGTCAGGAGCACAACCTCTCCCTCAATGTCAGCAAGACCAAGGAGCTTGTAGTGGACTTCAGGAGGAAATACAGAGAACACAGCCCCATCACCATTAATGGAGCACCGGTGGAGAGAGACAGCAGCTTCAAGTTCCTTGGTGTCCACATTACTGAGGAACTCACATGGTCCGTCCACACTGAGGCCGTTGTGAAGAAGGCTCAGGAAGTTTGGAATGAACCACCACATCCTCATACGGTTCTACACCAGCACTGTAGAGAGCATCCTGACAGGCTGCATCACCACCTGGTACGGCAACAGCACTGGCCACAACCGCAAAGCCCTGCAAAGGGTGGTGCGAACTGCCAGAAACATCATCGGAGGTGAGCTTCCCTCCCTCCAGGACATATATAACAGGCGGTGTGTGAAAAAAGCCACCGGAGTCATGGGCTGCTCTCACTGCTACCATCAGGTAGGCGGTATCGCAGCATCAGGACCCGCACCAGCCGACTACATGACAGCTTCTTCCCCCAAGCAATCTGACTTTTGAACACTTGATCTCTCACGATCAATAATCAGCACTGCACTTTATTAATCTAT